>NC_134854.1:122780723-123085223 GCF_049852395.1 Peromyscus maniculatus bairdii
CAGGGAGCCACCGAAGGCAGCCTCCACATGTGACGCAGACTTTGGGGTGATGGAGAGATCCACAAGTCACCCTGTGCTGTCATAAGCAACCCCAATAAAACTCACCACTTAATTAAGCTGGACCTGGTTGCAATGTATTCGGTCTATTGTGGTGCCTCTCTGGGTAGACGTTTGTTTGTATCTACCCAGGAAGGGTCACACAACAGTGAGAGAGTCAGATCTCTCACTGCCCTGTCTTCATCATTGTGGTCATGACCATCTTTCTTCTCCTCCCTCACCCCCCGCATCCCATACGTGCTGCATGCATGTGTTTGTGTGAGTGTGTGCATGTGTACCTGTGTGCACATGCACCATCCATAGACATCATCAGGTGTCCTAGTCTGTGCCTCCCCACCTTATTGTTTGAGACAAAGTCTCTCCCTGAACTTGAAGCTTACTGATTGGCTATGCTGGATGGCCAGTGAGCTCAAGGGATCTGATTTTCTCTGCCCTTCTCCCACCTAGTGTTGAAGTTATAGTGATGTGTTGCATGGGTACCAAGCACTGAAAGTCAGGCTTGAGGTTGCAGTGATGTTACATGGGCACCGAGCATTGAAACTCAGACCACATACTTGTAGAACAGTCACTTTCCTGACCATCTTCTCAGCCCCACTTTGCTTTATCTTAAAAAAAAAAAAAAAAAAAAAAAAAAAGATGGGGCTGGAGAGATGGCTCAGGGGTTAAGAACACTGGCTGCCCTTCCAGAGGTCCTGAGTTCAATTCCCAACAACCACATGGTGGCTCACAACCATCTGTAATGACATCTGGTGCCCTTATCTGGCCTGCAGGGATACATGCAGACAGAACACTGTATATGTAATAAATAAATACATCTTAAAAAAAGATTTATTTTTTACTTGTGTTTCTATGTGTGTGCCTGCATGAGTTTGTGTATGCAGATGCCTGTGGTGGGCAATGGGCACTGGATCTCCTGGAACTGGAATTTCAGGCAGTTATGAGCCACCTGATATGGGTACTGGGAACTGGATCCAGGTCTTCTACAAGAGCAGCAAGTTAATGTGGGGATTTATCAAGACAACTCCACACAGTTAAAAAGGTTTATTTGGGGGTAACTTACAGCCAGTAAAGGGCTTGGTTACAGGATCCCGGAGAGGTAAGGTGCAGTCCAGAGGGGTTCTCTGGAGAACTCTGACTCGGTCTGTTTTCCAGCATTCAGGATCACCAGGAACCAAGAGCACCTGCATGTCCGGATCTTGGGTCTTAAGGGCTCCCGTCTTGGCCCTGCCCCTGGGGCAGGTCATAGGTAGGCATGGCAGTTACCAGAAGCCTCACTAGGGATAGTACTTCCAGGTCAGACCTGGAACAGCTACCCACTACAGCAAGTGTTCATAATTTCTGAACCATCCCTCCAGCCCTAATTTTATTACTGTTTTTAAAATACCCGTTGTGCCAGAAGGCACACGCCTTTAATCCTAGCCCCTTTAATCCTAGCCCCCTGAGGCAGAGGCTGGTGGAGTTCAAGACCAGCCTGGTGTACAGAACAAGTTCCAGGACAGCCAAGGCTACACAGAGAAACCCTGTCTCTGGGGGGGGGGGGGAGATACCTGTTACAAATTGAAAAAATGTGCTAAGCTCTTATTACTTATTCACTGTCTGGATCTGCTGGAAATGAACTTCCCAATGATCAGAATTTCCTTCTTTGTTGAAAGTGGATGAGATTTCATTGTATGTTCCAGGTTGGAATATAAAATTTCCCCAAGGCTTTCTGCTCTCACCACTGTGTCGGACATAGGGACTGAGTTCTGGAGCTTGAAATAAAGGCTCTTTGCTTTTACATGTGGAAAAAAAAAATTTCCCCAAAGGTTCACGTGCTGGTAGCTTGACTGTCCCTGATTTAAGAGCATTGAGTTGGGGAGATCTTTGAGAGGGTCATCTTCATCCCTCCTTCAGATGCCAACTTTTCACAATAAATATTTGTTAATATTGAAGAGTCACTGTAGCCAGGGAAATACTATGCACTAATTGGCCATCCTTGAGTCATATGGCTCCTTCAAAACATCTGGAATGAGACTTGGGGATGGTACCCTAGAGAAAAATCAGGTTATCACTAGCTGAAGAGTGATAATGGAAGTGGATGTTGAGGGATAGACCATACTGTGGTCCACCATGTTACCTGGGATTGATGTGGACTTCCTAAACTCCAGATGAATGTTGCAGGGCTGGCCACCTGCCAGCTCAGCAAGTTGCTTCTCTCTATGCCTTGGCTTCCTCCATGAGTAAAACAAGAAACAGCTCCAGATCCTCATGTCATGGTTGGAAATCATGCACATTAAGTGACCAGTAGCCAGTAGCTACTCAAGAACTAGTCACTTCTTTCTGTGGCTGTATTTATCTACGCTTCATTCTTGGTATTTTAAACAAAAACTCCCGTGAAGGACATTTTGAAGGCCCTTGAAGGGATACTCAAATATAAAGGAATCAAGTTAGTACCCACGCCACTTTAAATTATCAATTTTTATTTGCTTTATGTTTTTGTGAGACAGGATTTCATGCAGTGCAGGCCGGCCTCAAACTCACTATGCATTTGAACTGATCCTGCTGCCTCTACCTCCTAAGTGCTGGGATTACACAGGCCTGTGCCACAGTTTGGAACACTGACTCCTCCCTCTTTCCTTCCTTCTTTCTTTCCTTCTCTCCTTCTCTCCTTCCTTCCTTCCTTCCTTCCTTCCTTCCTTCCTTCCTTCCTTCCTTCCTTCCTTCTTTCTTTCCCTCCCTCCCTCCCTCCCTCCCCCCCTCCTTCCCTCCCTCCCTCCCTCCCTCCCTCCCTCCCTCCCTTCCTTCCTTCCTTCCTTCCTTCCTTCCTTCTTTCCTTCTTTTTTTCGAAACAGGAGTCACTATATAGGTCATGCTGGCCTCAAACTTGTTTCCATCCTCCTGCATCTACCTCCTCAGTGCTAGATTAATAGACATATGCCATCACACCTGCCTTTCATTTTTAAAAAACGTTATCAGAAACTTGGGCTCCAGAATTTATCATTACTACTGTGGAGTCTTTCTGACTCTGTGGTCTGCCAGCAAACAATGATTTGAAGGTGGTCTCTGACCACAGTGAGGTTTTTTTTTTTTTTTTTTTTTTTTTTTTTTTTTAAGAATAGCTAACAGCCAGCCCAGCTGAACACTGACCAATCAGATCAAATGAGTCAGGGAGAATGGCCAATGGTGTCCTATGTCTAGGATGCAGGGAGGGGAAGCCAGGGTTGACTGAATCTATAAAAGGGAGACTGTGGAAATTACTAATTGGCAGCTCCTATTGCTGCTGTAGAACTAAGCAAGCTAGCATGCAGGAAGCTTGCTGTAGGCTCCTTGAAGTTCCCAGCATGCAAGCATCGGGGACCAGCCCTAATGCAAGGTGTGTGTGCATGCACTGGGGAGTTAGTGCTAGGTATGGGGGCTTGGGCGACGCTAAAAGAGGGAAAGACCACAGCTAGAAGGGAAGGGGAGGTCAAGATCAAGGCTGCTTGAAGACTTCCCCTCCTTCTCTCCTTCCTCCCTCACACTCCCTCCCAACGGGTCTTATATTTTTCATGCCCTTGACCCAACATGTCCCGTTCTATTCTCCATGGCCTCTTAGCTGTAACTTTTTTTTTTATCATGGAGGGCCAAATGTTTTTTGCAACCAGATGTTTGAGAAAGAGCTACTAGGCTGGGCTTTGGCAAACATGGGATAGGGCATTATGGACCTAAATAATGGTTCAGTTGGTAAATGCTTGCATGAGGCTTATACCTTAGGCTACATCAAGACCATTTTCAGAGTGTACTCCATCCGTCAGGATTAACCCAAACAGGACATGATTACAGATGGTCCTCAGTGCCAGTGTCTCAATGCCACCGAGGGTTTTCACTCCTCCAAACAGTTTCTTCAGGGTGGGGGGGGTTGCTAAGAATCCCTTCTCTGCCGCCACCCCCAGAACCACAGCAGGAACAGATGACTCTAGAGGGAATCACATCGGCTCTTAAAACTTTCACTATAGACATGGACACCCCTGCACACATGCCATTGACAAGTGGGCAGGAAACTGTCATCTTCTTGTGGGACTAGAAGGAAAGAGAGCTTCAGGTGGTAGCCACCCTCAGGCACGCCGCAGAGAGGACAGCCCACAGCTCTCCCCCTGTTCCATCCTGCCCCAATCATGTCTACAAAGCTGTGTTGTGTGTTTTCTTTTTCTTTTTCCTTTTTTCATGGCAGGGTTTCTCTGCACAGCCTTGGCTATCCTGGAACTTACTCCACTGGTGGCGCACGCCTTTAATGCTAGCACTCAAGAGGCAGAGGATCTCTGTGAGTTCGAGGCCAGCCTGGGCTACAGAGTGAGTTCCAGGAAAGACACTAAAGCTATACAGAGAAACCCTGTCTCAAACAAACAAACACAAAGGTGTGCACCACCATACCTAGCTGTCTTGAGTGTTTTAAGGAAAGAACATGATCACTTCCTTCATGGACCAAACACTCATTGTAAGAGTGGAAGACCCTAGTCCCTAATCTCTCTCTCTTCCTTCTCCTCCTATCTGAATACATAGTGCGTGCAGGGTTTTTTCTATTGTAATTCTATTTATTATTTAGCAGCAGGGGCATTCTCATAGCCTCTCTCCTTCCAGCATCTGGGTTCCAGAGATCAAACTCAAGTCATCAGTGCTGGTGGCAAGTACCTTTACCCACTGAACCATCATGCCAGCTTGTGTGATGTATGTACATGGGTATGGGCATGTGGAGGCCAAGGGTGATGGCTGGTATCTTCCTTACTCATTTTCCTTTCTTTTTTTTCCTTTTCTTTCTTTTCTTTTTCTTTCTTTCTTTCTTTTTTTTTTAAGGCAAGGTCTTTCTGCGTAGTCCTGGCTTGACTGAAACTCCCTATGTAGACCATGCTGGCCTAGAACTCAGAGATTATACCTGTATACCTGTCTCCACCTCCCGAACGCTGGGATTAAAGATATGTATCAACACACACACACACACACACACACACACACACACACACACACACACACACACACAGCCTCCATCTTACTTTAGGGTCTCTCACTGAGCCTGAAGCTAATTTGGCTAGGATGGTTGGCAGTAAGTTCCCGGGATCCTTCCATCTCCTCCTCCCCAGGGCTGTTTATCCATGGGTTCTGAGGATCTGAACTCAGGTCCTGGTGAAAGCGTTTTACCAACTGACCCTCCCCCCACCCTCTGTTCTCTCATTTTTTTTTTAAAGTTTATTTTTAGCAATAGCAGCCCTAACTCTGTTAACTTTTTTTTTTTTTTTTTTTTTACCTTGGACTCTTTGACCTCCAAGCCGCAGAGATTGTTCTAGAAATGCCCCAGGTGCCTCCCGGGGCTCTTCAGACAAACAAGCTGAAATTAGTCAGCGTAGTTCGAAGAGCCTCCATCCCCGCTGGTGACTAATTGTGCAGCTTTCTGAATGAGGCGGGTGTTTTCTTTGACAATAGTTGCTCCGCCCACTCAGAGTCTCTTCCAGAACAGCCCATCCCCAGCAATGCTCCCTAATTACAGTGACTCACTCAGATTTTCCACATCTGAATATCTGCCCCTGGAGCTTACTCTGCGTTCCTCTAGCATCTCTCCAAGGTGTTGCTTACAGGTTGTTGGGATTTTCACAGCGAGGCGACAATGGCGCCATTGTCTCCGGACGCCTACCGGGGCACCATTTTTCTTATTAGGAACTTACCCTGGCTCATTGCCTGTGTAGCAGGCACAAAATTTAGATGTACAAAAAAATATCACTTGAGAAGAAATCTTCCATTAACTGGCCTCATTTAGCTCTGGGATCCCCATTTCTGCTAATGGTGGAGAAAATGTAAAGTTGACGGGAGGTCACTGGACTTCTTCTGGTTTATAAATGATCTCTTTCCTGTAGTCTGTAACGGTCAAATTCCCATGAAGGCTATTCCTTAGATCTTAAGGAAGTTTCCATACTCTGTGCTTTCTCAAGATACCATTTCTGAGCAGTACCAATGTCCACCAAGGCTACCACCATACCACAGAATACTGGCCAGCCACAGGTGAGAACTGACCAGCTACCCACCAGGCAATGGGTATCAGAGACATAGGCTGAGAGAAGAGAGTCAGACAAGAAACAAGTACACACCGATGCTCTTGTGAATGCAGAGTTAAAAGCTAACGTACGTTGACAATGAGGTCCTCTTTGACAGGGATATTGCCAACGTTACAACAAGGTTCTCTTTGGTAGGGGCATTGCCTGGGTGGGAATACAAGAGAGCCTTCTGCAGTACTGACCTATGTGAAGTGATGGGCACACAGTGAATACACGGGCAAGCTTTCATTCAGTAGTGGGGTATGCCACTATGTACACACTACACCCCAATAAAACAGCAGAAAACACAGGATGGCCTGGTAGTGTGGGGAAAAGCTTTGGATGGTGGGAAAGCAATGACTTCACCTGCACAAATTCCCTTGGCTCTTTGAGGGACCTTGTATTGATTCATCCAGCCTTTGTAAGCACCCCTAAGGAAGATCTGACCCCTCTGGTGTGTGTGTGTGTGTGTGTGTATGTGTGTGTGTGTGTGTGTGTGTGTGTGTGTGTGCGCGCGCGCGCGCACATGAATTTGGAGGCCAGGAGACAGTCTTGGTTGACATTCCTCACATTGTCTCCTTATTTTTTGAGACAGGATCTTTAAATAGCCTGGAGCTTTTGGTGTAGACTAGGCGAGGTGGCTAGCAAGAGGCAGGGGTCCGCTGTCTCCACCTTCCCCGTGCTAGGATTACAAGCCTGCACCTCCACGCTCCACTTTGTTATGCAGGTTCAGGTTCTCATTCTCATACAGCAAGCACTTCATTAACCGAACCCCCTCCCCAGCCCGACTCTTCAAAGTCCACTTACTGATAGAGGTTCTTCTTGGTTGGCTCTCCAGACTTCTCCCCATGTCTTCTCACACTTCAAACCCTTGCCACCACCAGCTGGGAAAACCCCAGAGCCTAAATAAACGTCTCCTGTCTGAGGTCCTCAGTCATCCCCGGTCCTATGTCAGCCACTTTTACTTCATCATGAAGCCCAAAGAGCGAGCAGTGGAGTTGAGGCTGTGTGGGAGGGGCTGTGTGTGTGGGAGGGAGGGGCTGTGTGTGGGAGGGGCTGTGTGTGTGTGGGAGGGGCTGTGTGTGTGTGGGAGGGGCTGTGTGTGTGTGGGAGGGGCTGTGTGTGGGAGGGGCTGTGTGTGGGAGGGAGGGGCTGTGTGTGGGAGGGGCTATGTGTGGGAGGGAGGGGCTGTGTGTGGGAGGGGCTTGTGTGGGAGGGGCTGTGTGTGGGAGGGGCTGTGTGGGAGGGAGGGGCTGTGTGTGGGAGGGGCTGTCTCCTCAGGCCTGGCTGTGTAGCCTGATAGTAGCCACCTAGAAGTTCCCAGTGTGGGGCCTGGCTTCCATGCCAGGGAGTATCACAGGCAAAGGACCCTAGGACAGGAAACTATCAACACATAGAGGAGAAAGATATTCTGGAAGAAAAAAAAAACATTAAAATCTATAATATCTTTGCCTCCCCACCCTTCCCCATGTTCTTTAGGTGGAGTCTGGTGGGTTTTTGTTATTCTTCTCCTTTTCATCGTGTGAGGGTTTGAACTAGCATGGCCAGCACTTTATCAAAGAAAGGGCTTTTCAAAGAATTGCTCTAAATTCTGTGGGACAGTTTCTCATTGTGAGGTCCTAGACTTTGAAACCAGGTGACATCCTTGCTCCCCATCCCACATAGACTATCACTCAACAATCATTTGACCACCCCAAATACCCCTTCTTATATTTACAGCTCCGGGCACCTTGATGAAGCCTAAACTATTTCCTTTACAGAAACGAGAGCAGAAGCTGCAAACTGGGAAGGGCTTGTCTCAGCCAGAGGCAAGGTGGGTTCAGCCGCAAGCCTCTGGCTTCCAGTTCCTTGTGCCCGCCTTGCCGCCTCACTGGCTCTGGTTTGGGTTTGAGGCAATGTGGGGGCAGCTGTGTCTCTCACAGCCTATCTGCCTTTCTCTTGGTTAGGTAAGCAGCCCCAATCACTTCCTCTTTCCGCGTCCAGGGGAGGAGGCAGCTCTCCGGTCCCCTGAGTACGGGGCGCCTTTTGAAGAAGAGCTGTAGGGTCTTACGTGTGAATTTGCTGGAAGATGCAACCAGGACCTGGTCTGCTTATCCCCACTCTCCACTTGGCCACCTCAGACAGACAGACAGACAGACAAACACGAAGCATCCAGCCTTGACTCCTGTGCCCTCAAGTCTTAAACTAGCCGGACAAGGGGAGAGTATCTAGGTCCGATTTAGTCTGCGGAGGTATGAGGATTGCTCGGGCAAGTTCACATCTTCCCGACACACAGCCGTCGGTGGAGCAAGGGGGAGGTAACAGCAGCGAGGCTGGGACACAGCACAGAGAGCAGAGGGTCCGGGCACATGTGTGCATCTATTCATGCATGTACACATTCATTCATGCATGGTTCATTTGTTCTTCACGTGAGTCTTTGCTGAACACCCCCGATGGCTGGGTCCATTATCAGCACCAAGTGACACAGTGGGAAACACAGCCCGTTCTCTACAGTGACACTCTTTAGATGAGCTCAAATCCTGGACCCGCCATCAACCACCTGTGTGGCTTGAGTTTTAGTCTCTTTGAGCCTCGACACTGTTATCAATCAATGTAAAACAAAACAAAACAAAAACCCCCAGGAAACACGTTGTAGTGAAGAGCCCGGTGAGAGGGAGGTGGGTTTTATGCTGGGGAGAGTCTGAGGTGCCCCTGGGTATTTTTATACAGGGGGAGGGAAGTTTATCAGAGATGCCAAGTGCAGGATGCCCGAGGAGGGTAATAGGACACAGGAGTCTTGGGGGTCAGTTGCCTAAAAGTTGACTACAGATTATAAAAGTAAAGGATGGGTCTGAAGGACCCTGCTGTCACCAAAGCTACACATCTCTGATATTTACAACTTGACAGCATCTTGAACCCCCCAGGAGACAGACCCCTGGGTGTGTCTGCGAGGGAGTTTCTAGATTGGTTACTGTAGTGTCCCGAATGTGGAGGGCACTATTGTGAACTACGGTTCCAGACAGAATTACAAAGGAGAAAATAAACAGAGCACCAACGTGTGCTCTCAGATGCCCCACTGTGAATGCAGTGTGACGAGCCACCTCAAGCCCTGTGGCCATGCCTTCCCTCCTGTGGTAAACCGTTCCCTCAAACTGTGAGCCCAAATAAGCCAAGAGTCCTTCTTCCTTCCTTGAATTACTTTTGGCAGGTGTTTCTTAGAACAACGAGAAGAGTAACTAATACAAACTCCTTGCGGGGTGGAGGGTAAGCCTGTAGGACTTATGCTGAGACCTTCCTGGTGGCTTGGAAGCTGCCTGTGCGCATGAACACCTCATGGCTCTGGGCAATGTACACTCTGAAAAGACGTCATACCTTTTCCTCTCCCCGTGTAGTTTATTGAGCATCTACTATGTCCTATGTCCCATCTAGAAGCTGGGACCTCCCCCTCCCCGGCAGGGAGCACACCCAGCCATGTCCCTGCTTCTATGAGCTTAAACTCTTAGCAGGGGGCCGAGGAGACACACCACCATTAGTGTATGATAATTGTGAGGTTGTGATAGGTGTAATGAATGGACCAGAGCAGGGTCTGCCAGGGATCGGAGCTTCCTGGAGCAGACAGCATTTAAGCAGGGACCTGCACGGAGCCAGGGAGTGAGCTAGGGAGGGCTCTGCAGGGGTGTGGAGACAGGGAAGAGCAGTGCAAAGGCCCAGAGGCTGGCTAGCAGGTGATGATTCCTACTCTACACACAAAGCCAGGAAAGTTCTAGAAAATGGACTGGCTTACCTAAGGAGACTCATTGGATGAAAAGGTCTTGAACTCAATAATGTAGCATTGATTTCAGATATCCCACTGTTCCACCCCCCACCCCAACCTAGGCTGACTTTGAACCAACCGGTTCACGGTCCCCCTCTGTTCCTCAACTTCACAAGTGCTGGGATGAAATGTGTGCACTATCATGCCCAACAATTTCAAAACTCAGAGGATGACTGACCCAATTAGGAAGTTATTTATCCCAGCTTCTCCCTCAACTAAGAATCAGCTATCATTACTTGTATGATCATTAAATTAAGGGCCAGTGTTTATGGAGACTACATGACAGGCACCACAATGTTGTTCATCAACAGTCCGTTTAAGCCCATCAAGAAGTCTATACACTGTTGAGAGTGGTTATACATGCCTGTCAACCCAGCACTTGGGAGGCTGAGGCAGGAGGATTTTCAGTTCCAGGGTAACACAGGCTCCATTATGAGATCTTGAATCAAGAAGCCCAAAACTAACCAAATAAGTAAGATAAAAAGAAAGGAAGAAATATATATACCAGTGGTTTTAAGAGCCCAATTTAGAGGCTTTAGAGAAGACTCAGTGAGTAAGACCTAGTCCTGTTCTACAGAAGACCTGAGTTTGGTTCCCAGCACCCATGTTAGGTAGTTGTAACCACCTAAAACTCCAATTCTAGGGCATTCAAGACCTTATAGTTGTGGGCACATATATGCCTAAGCACATAGATCCACATGTATATACATAATTAAAAAATAAAGTTTTAAAATGATTCCAGTTTCACAAATGAGGAAAAAGTTTGCATGTCATGTCCAGGGACACAGAGCTACTGAGTGCCAGGGCAGAGCATGGAGCTTAGCAGTCTGATCTTACCCACTAAATAACTTTACTGAAATTTAATCCCAAAGGGAAAATCATTCTGGCAATAAACGAATATACGGTTTCTCCAAATCGTCTAGTGGAGCATGGGGCTGAGGCCTTCTACAGAGCCTGGCCTTAAGAAACTTGTGCTAGGCCCAGAATGGGGTCAATGCTGGCAGCAAAGACCATGTCCAGAGGAGTCAGGGAGAGGCTAGCCAACAGCCCTGCCGAGGTGGGGTGTCCAGGACTGGCTGGAAAGCAGACACTGGCTTCAAAACTCTGGGGAGGAATAGCTGTCTCGGGACGGCCAGTAGTGGGGTGGGAAGGCACTGAGGGAGACAGATAAATGCGTAGGAGCAAGAGGAAGTATGCAGAGGGTGCCCAGCATGGGAGCTGGTGGGAATATGCTCCAGCAACATACTCTTTCCGCCACTACGTCTCTCTCCACCATTTTTCTCTGTCAACACCATCTCTCCATCAACATCACCTCTGACCATCACCATCAATTCTTTTGATCACAGGTATCTCTCTTTATCACTGTTATCTTTCTCCATCAACATCATCTCTCTCCATCACTCTTATCTCTGACCATCATCTTTTCTCTGTCAGCTGTCCTCACGTCTGTCCATCGCTATCACCTCCTCTCTTCATCATCTCTCTCTGTTACTGCTGCTCTGTCCATCACTGTAATTTTGCTCCAACACTGTCTCCTTGCAGCCCTCTAGTTCATGACCCTATGTATTCACCTTTGTTCTTCTTCCAGGTTGGAACATGGAATCTGGGATAACCCAAGTCAATGTCCCGGGCCATGGTCACTCAAAATGGTTCCAGAATAAACTATATCTTATTCACTTTAAGATGAGAGCTATGATTTTTGCATTGACTCTCTCTCTCTCTCTCTCTCTCTCTCTCTCTCTCTCTCTCTCTCTCTCTCTCTCTCTCTCTCTCTGTGTGTGTGTGTGTGTGTTTCGAATCATTTTCTCTGTTCAGCCCTGGCTGTCTTGGACCTTGCTCTGTAGACCAGGCTAGTCTGAACTCACAGAGATCCGCCTGCCTCTGCCTCCTGAGTACTGGGATCAAAGGCGTGCTCCATCATCACCTGGCCATGAACCTACTTCTAATACCGCTAGCCTTGAGCTGTCGCTGCCGTCGCTGGGCCTCTTACATATGGGCCGCAATTCCCAAGAACACGTTCCTCTTACTGAGTCTCACTACCTTGCCCAGCTCAGCTGTCCGCTTTTGGCATTTTCTGGTCTAATTTTGACAGGTGGAAGGGCTGTGCTGTGAGTGTTCCCGGGGTGACTTGATCTCTAGAACTCCACAGGGCTGTTCAGTCAGGACTTAAAGCAACATGTTTCCCAGAGTCTAACCCCTATCTGTTGAGGCTTCTTCTCTTCTCAGGATATCCTAATCTACTAACCAGATTCTCAAAGAACACGTAAATTGCAACATTCTGGCAATCCATAGATCAGATTAGAGAAACGTGTGTAGGAGGCCAGCGGTCAACACTGGGCGTCTTCATCAAGCAGTCCCCACCTTACTTTTGGAGACAGTCTCTCACTGAAGCTGGCACTTACTGATTCAGCTAGACTGGCGGGCAAGCCAGCCCCAGGGATCCCCCTGTTTCCTCTGCCCAGCACTAGGATTACAAGCCATTGCTGTGTGCCCAGCTTTTTAGATGGGTGCATGGGGATCTGAACTCGGGCCCTATTTTGGTGTGGCAAGAACTTCATCAACAGAGCTGTCTCCTATCCCCAGAGTAGAGAACTTCGAAGCCTCCCCCCTCCATCGTCTTCAGCTTTCTCCTTTTCGTAGCAGCTTGCAGAGTAACTCCCCTTGGGGTGAGCAGCTGACTGCCTGCCTGCTAAGTTCTTTTTCTAAGGGGGAGGTTCTATTTGTGAACTTGTTGTGTAGTTGAGGATGATCCCAAATTTCTGATCCTCCTGCCTCTGCTTGCGGGGCTGAGATGATAAGAGAGGTGTTTGCCGTCACACCAGTGTACGCCATGCTGGGGTTAGAACCCACGGCTGCCTGCAGGCTCGGCAAGAGTTCTACCAACTAAGCAACATCCCAGGCTGAAGGAGCTGTTGCTGCCCCACCCCCAGCACTCTCCCAGACCCCAAAGTTCAAGCCTTCCTGTCACTCTCTCTGCTTCCTGTCCATCAAGGAGCAAAATCTGCCACATGTTCCCACCACTGTGATGGTTAGGGTCAGAGTATGGCCCTGGGTTCGGGTAGCTCTCATAAGCTAGGCCTGGCCACCATCTTCAAAAGGCCAGTTAGACAAAGAATGGTGAACAGCAGAAAAAGGAGATTTATTCAGTGTGGCCGGATTGGGAAGAACAAATAAAGAGTGTGTGTGTGGGGGGCCGTCCTGACCCTTGTCTCAAGCCCATCAGCGGGGTCCTGACATAAGGTTTAAAGAGAAAGGAAGAGGTAAGGAGAGCTGAGCAGTCCTAGCCAAGGTTTGGCCCCGCCCATCATTGACTGGCCATTACCTCGACTCCGATTTCTGCTGCAGGGTGACCCGACAAATTGTCAGAATTGTGTGAGATCTGTTTCTAGGAGACAAGTTCCCTTCTGGCTGCCACCCAAGTCCCAACCTCTCCCTGTTTTGCAGTATGTGACTCCCGAGAAATGTCCAGTTCCTTAGGGACCAGTATCTCAGTAGTCTGGTAGCCAAATAGAGGAGCCTAAGTGTCTCTTTAGAGTATCTTTGGTGCCAGGACAGTCACATGATATTCTGCCCAATGACATGGGGCTACTCCTTCTGAAACCGTAAACCAAGATGCATCCTTCCTCCCCTAAACTGCTTCTGGTGGGTATTTCGTCATGCCAACGAGTGAGTGTGGGTAAGGACACCGAGGGTTTCGTAACACCTGAGCAGACCGGGCTCCGTTCCTATTTTGCCAGGTCCTCAGGGTTTCTCTGTACAATTTCCCCTTGGAAGAGCATTTCCCACCAAGAGCCAACAGATGGGTCAATCCCGGGCAGGAGTACTCCATTACAGCTAATGATGGGACCCGAGTACTTTAGAAGCTTTTACTAATTGAGCGCTGAATATATCCCTATGAAGTAGGTAACTGTTATTGTCTCCAATTACTGTCAAGGAGCTGAGTGGTGGTGACATTAAGTGGCTGGCCAGATCCCGTGAAGCGAAGTTGTGGGCAGAGCAAGTTGGCGCCCGGAGGAAGAATTGCAGCCATGGTCACACACCAGAACTGGCCCGGAAGCTGGAAGACCCGTCCGTGTTCTAGAGACCGCCCTGCCAATAATCACTAGTTCTTTTTGTGTGTGTGCCAGAGGCAGTGGGGTGGGGGTGAGGTGGTGTGGCTGTGTGTTCAAATAACCCACCCTACTGGGGCTTTTCCGCTGCTGGTGGTATGACATTTCCCCTGAAAGAGCATACATACTCTCCCTCCCTCCTCCCTCCCCTCCCCTCCTCACATATACACACACACAGGTACACACATGCACACACACACACACACACACACACACAACACAGGGCTGCTGATCATTCTGAGCTAATCTTGAGGTGGGAAACAAAGATCTAATTAATTTAAAAATTTTGTTATTATTATTATTATTATTATTATTATTATTATTATTTTGTATGTACGGGCATTTTGCCTGCATGTATGTCTGTATATGTGAGTGTGTGGTGCCTGTGGAGGCCAGAAGAGGGTGTCAGATGCCCTGGAACTGGAGTTACAGACTGCTGGGAGTCACCACAAGGGTGCTGGGAATTGAAACCAATTGGCCTGTGTCCGTAACACGAAATCTAATAGGTCTTTTAATAAAAAACCTGGAACCAGATATTGGGGCATATGCTGAAAGATCAGAGAGACAAAGGAACAAGCCACTGCCACGTCTTAACTCTAGGACTCCCCAAGCCTTATATACCTGTCTCCTCACGCCTTATATACCTTATATACCAGCCATCACTTCCTTCTTAGTGCTGGGATTAAAGGGGTGTGTGCTTCCCAAGCAAAGGCATGAGATCTCAAGTGCTGGGATTAAAGGCTTGTGACTCCCAAGTACTGGAATTAAAGGTATGTGCCACCACTGCCTGGCTCTGTTTCTCTCCTAGACTGAGTCAATCTCATATAGTCCAGGGTGGCTTTGAACTCACAGAGATCCAGACAGATCTCTGCCTCCCGAGTGCTAGGATTAAAGGTGTGTGCCACCACTGCCTGGCCTCTATGTTTAATCTAGTGGCTTGTTCTGTTCTCTGAAAGATGGATGCCCCAACATTGCAGAGGAATCTTGGGTGACTGTCCAGGCAGCCAGTTAATATTATTTCCTTCTCAGTTCTCTGAGGGAGTTGAAGACTAGATAGTTATAGTTTTCCTTGTTAACAAATTCATAAAAGAAACTCACTAAAGAGGTGTAAAGTGTATAAGTTTGAAAGACATCAAAAAATAGTTTTTGGTTGCTAATACAAGTTAGGATAGAAAATGAATTAGGTACATCATTTTGGACTCACCAAAATAGGATAAATAATGGAGTATTTTCTCTGAATTTGCTAAATGTTTATGGACTGGACATTGTTAATGTCATTCTCGACTGTATAGATTGTATATACTTATTGTACTTATTATATATACTTTTTCTTATATTAGTTATAATGGTCTCTTATTATTTTAGACAAAAAAGGGGAAATGTGGTGATATATTGCATACCCTAATAAAATTTGCCTGAAGATCAGAGAACAGAACAAGCCACTAGATTAAACTCAGAGGCCAGGCAGTGGTGGCACACACCTTTAATCCCAGTACTTGAGATCTCACACCTTTAATCCTAGTATTTGGGAAGCACACAAGCCATTAATGCCAGCACTAGGAAGGAAATGATGCCTGGGCGGAGAAAGGTATATAAGGCGTGAGGAGACAGGTATATAAGGCTGAGGAGTCCTAGAGTTAAGACGTGGCAGTGGCTTGTTCCTTTGTCTCTCTGATCTTTCAGCATTTACCCCAATATCTGGCCCCAGGTTTTTTATTAAAAGACCTTTTAACATTGGAGCTACACGGGTCCTCTGGAAAAGCAGCTAGTAGTCTTAACCACTTAGCCAACTGTCCAGCTCCCAGGAAACAGAGATTTAAAGGAAGCCAGGGCTGATGCTCATGTCTGTAATCCCACAGTTTAAAAGGCTGAGCAGGAGACTGCTATAAATTCAAGACTATCCTGGGCTTTGCTACACGGAGAGTTCCAAGCCATCAATATAACAAGACACTGTGGGGGTGAAGCGTGGGGAGTGAGGGTAAATTGTTGGGGGGTGGGGGTGAAGCGTGGGGGGGTAGGGGTGAAGCGTGGGAGGTGGGGGCAAAGCATGAGGGGTCGGGGGTGGCTAAAGGGAACATTTGCGTTTTGTCAGGTCGAGATCCCAAGGGAAGAAAGACCGGCCCTGAGCGGCTTCTGGACTTTCTTATGGAAGCATGGTTCCCTAGGGTGTCCAGGAGATAGGAACAGACTAGGGAACAGGGAAGGGATGGCAGGAAGTACACTACTGCCCTCCGCAACAAGATGCAGCTTGGAAGGCAACCCAGCAGGACAAATTGATGGAATGATGAGGCAGGGTCAGGAGCCCAGAGAGGAAAAACAGGAGAGACTGCACCCAAAGAAATCTTTGCCCTGCCGAGGAGTGCCCAAGTCTATACGGAGCTGACAGTGTGCACTCGCCTGCACAAGTCAGTGTGGGCTACTGCCCTCTGGGCATCAGTGGCAGCAGCTCCGGGCTGCAGTGGTCTGGGTGGGACACAGAGGTGCCATAGGAAAGAGACGAGGCATGTGATGACTTGGGGGACCAGAGTCAGGTAGCTTAGCTATTATGCCTCTAGGCCCCTTGGAGTTCCACCCCCACCCAAGTCCATATTGTGTCTCCACTGGCTTGGGTATTTTCTCCTCTGCTTCCAAGTCCGAGATGACAGGCTAAGGGCAGGGCTTAGTGCAGAGGGGGCCGTCACTGTTGGGTGTCTGGTTAATTCCTGGACTGTGTGAACGGAGGAGAGGCTGTGGTCTTTCCCCTCTGTTTCCAACTTCTTTTTGCAAATGCCTTAAAATGAATAATGTTTGGCGAATTCATGATGGTACACAGCTCACTGAGCTTTGACAAACACCACTCCCACCCTCATCAAGACTATTCCCACCCCTCAGGAAGAAGTGCAGGGCTCGACCTCGTCAATCCCCTCCCCCTGCGGCAAACAACCACCATTCAGCTTCCCATCACCCCTCCTTCAGTTTTCTCTGTTCTGGAACAGGGTATAAACAGAACCATACGGCACATACCGGCCCCATATCCATTTTAACATGCAGGTGATGTTTTCAATTATTTGCCAGGAGTAAACATGCCACTCTGAGAAGACACACTGCCTTGATCCACTGACTATGTATCTTTCATAGCAAGCCCTGGACATGCAGACCTGAGTTTCCAAAGTCTAAATACCAGACTGCTCCCTTCCTTCCCCCATTTTGCAATCCTCCACCCTCCAGGCCTGCTCATCCCCCTCTTCCAGCCCCAGCACCCAGCAATCACAGCACCTGGAAGGACCCAGCACCCCGAGAGATTCTGTTTGGAGTGGAATAACAATCCCTAAGGCAGGCAGAGAGCTATTACTGCTCAATAGCTAATAATAATATTAGCTAGCCTTTCTGGAAGGCTCTTCCTTCCAGACACTGTGCTTGCTGCTCACATACATTATCCCTTGTTTTCACAGCCTCCCAGTGAGGTATTATCTCCATTTTAGAACTAGGAAACAGATTTAGCGAGGCCAGGCCAGGCCCTGGAGGGGTTGTAAAGAAGATGCAGTGGTCCACGGCTGGCCCCGGCTCCTAAAGATGCAGTGGTCCATGGCTGGCCCCGACTCCCAGCTGATGCAGGTGGGTCACACTGGTTTAGCAAAGCAGGGATGAGCTGCCAGGGGCAAGTACCAACAAGGGGAGAATCCACAATTTCCATGAGGAATGCTTTCTCTCAGGGCCGGTGTGCTCACCAGCCCGTGTAATTATGGACCGGGGAGAAGAAAACACAAACACACACACACTGGGGTGGAGTTCCTTTTCCAGGAGACCAGTGTTTTTTTGTTTAGCAATACCTCTTAATGAGATGTGTAGGCTGCGGAAAGCTATCCCTCCAGCCAAGGCAGAGTAGGATGGAGTGAGAAAAAGCTAGCCTAAGAACTCTCCCAGGGAAGGCACATGTAACTTTGGGGCTCATAGCTGGGGAAGAGCAGTAAGATGAAGAGTGGCCGGATGGAGGGGGAGGGGCAAGATGTGGGGCCAAGGTGGCAGGAGAGAGACAGGATGCTGAGGTGGGGGACGGCAAAGGATGGGCAGGATGGTGGGAGACGGGCAGGATGGCATCTGCCTGGAGCCCTGCTTGGAGGCTGTCAGCGGTCCCTGGAGATCGGAGGGGCGTAGGAGCTGCTTGCTCCCCGTTTTAGGGTGTTGGCTGTGGTGTGCCATTGTGGACTGCTGTCCAGACCCCTCAGCAAAACCTGTTCCACACACAGCCCTGGCTTGTTGGAACTTTGGGGAGAGATGAGACTGAATTACACAAACCCTGAGAGCCCAAGCAGAGGCTGGAGAAGGCTGGAGAGGTGGCTCAGGGGTTAAGAGCAATGACTGCTCTATCAGGCTCTTTCTTTTGGGCCACCACTTGGGTCCCATGTTATGACTTGGAAACATATTAGTTATAAATGCTGGCCTTAGCTCCGCTCGTTTCTGGCTAGCTCTTCTAAATTAACCTGTTTCTCTTGATCTACCTCTGGCCTCGGGGCTTCTTACCTTTCTTTCCTTCTGTATGTGTTCCTTTGGCTGCTGCTCCGGACTGCTGGCCCTCATTCACTCCTCCTCCTCTCCTTCCTTCTCTCCAGCCTAGATTCCTCCTCCTCCTTATTCTCTCTGTCCACCAGCCCCACCCATCCCTCTCCTGCACAGCTATTGGCTGTTCAGTTTTTTACTAGACCAATCAGGTGCTGTAGGCAGGCCAAGGTGAAACAAGTGCAACACAGTTTGTTTTTTTTTTTCATAACTAAACAAATGCATCATAAACAAAAATAACACACCTTTACACAGTTAAAGTAATATTCTGCAGCATTAACAAAGGTAACATATCTTTGCACAGTTAAAATAATATTCCGTTACAGACTGTTCTTGCACAGTTAAAATAATATTTTGTAACAGACTGTTCTTCCAGAGGACCCAGGTTCAATTCCCAGCATCCACATGGCAGTTCACAACTGTAACTCCAGTTCCAGGGGACCCAACACCCAAGACAAAACCCCAATGTACATAAAATAAAAATAAATATTTTTTTAAAAAGTATCCTAGGGCGGTAGTGGCACACGCCTTTAATCCCAGCACTCGAGAGGCAGAGGCAAATGAATCTCTGTGAGTTTGAGGCCAGCCTGGTCTACAGAGTAAGATCCAGGACAGGCACCAAAGCTACACAGAGAAACCCTGTCTCGAAATCCACCCCCCAAAAAGATTCAATTTCTCTCATTGTAATTAGAAAAAAAAAAGTATCCTATAATGTTTGTTGGTGGCCTGATGCTTAAAAAAAAAAAAAAAGAGTCCAAGGAGGCAGACATGGAGAAATAAACCTGATCAGAATGTCCAAACCAAGGACATGAGAGATGTGGGATACAAATTAACAACTTAAATCTCTTGTTTGTGGTGTCTCTAGCCTGTGACCCCAGCTCTTGAGAGGCTATGATCTCTGGGAGTTCAAGGTCAGCCTAGGCTATGGTATGAGCACCTGTCTCTAAGCCTCCTCCCCTGAATTAAGGAAGTCTTAATTGGCTTTATTTTCAATTCTGGAATGGGGCACTTCTTTCCATAAGGCGGGAGTACTTGGATAGGCACACGTGTCTGGATTTGTAGACAGGCTGAGAAAAGCCAAAGCAAGGAACAAATGGTTGTTTCCTCTGCAAGACTAGGAGACTGAGAGCAGAAAGCAACTGATCTGTGATTTGAGGTAAGCATCCTCCGAGGATTAGGTCCCAGGCCTGTTGGGGAAGTTCATCTGTTATTTCTTTAGTCTTGGTTTCTTGGAAGGCCGAATTAAACAGCTTTAGTTTTAGCTTGGTGATGTTTAGCACAAGTGATTCCATTTTGATTTTCTGCCAAGGCTGTGAGGAGCTTAGTTTAAACAATGAGATGCTGCCGTGGCCTCCTCACAGGGATGCTCACTGTACTTGAGGCAAGGGGGCCGGCCCATCTTGGATGTGATTTTATGGGGGAGGGACAGGAAGCTCTCACATCTTCTGTTTTATTCTGTGCAGCCTTGGCAGGTGAGAGAGTAGAAGTCACCATCTCCTTTTATAGGTGAGAAGTCAAGGCTAAGGGCACTGGTTGTTCCCACAGCCACTGAGCTAAAAGGGTGCTGGAGATGGGCTGACTGTGTGGAGATGGCCTGACTGTGTGGAGATGGGCTGACTGTGTGGAGATGGGCTGACTGTGTGGAGCTGACTGTGTGGAGATGGGCTGACTGTGTGGAGATGGGCTGACTGTGTGGGGATGGGCTGACTGTGTGAGATGGGCTGACTGTGTGAGATGGGCTGACTGTGTGGAGCTGGGCTGACCGTGTGGAGCTGACTGTGTGGAGCTGGGCTGACTGTGTGGAGATGGGCTGACTGTGTGGAGATGAGCTGACTGTGTGGAGCTGGGCTGACTGTGTGAGATGGGCTGACTGTGTGGAGCTGGGCTGACTGTGTGAGGATGGGCTGACTGTGTGGAGATGGGCTGACTGTGTGAGGATGGGCTGACTGTGTGGAGCTGAC
Organism: Peromyscus maniculatus bairdii; assembly: GCF_049852395.1. Taxonomy (NCBI): domain Eukaryota; kingdom Metazoa; phylum Chordata; class Mammalia; order Rodentia; family Cricetidae; genus Peromyscus; species Peromyscus maniculatus. The sequence goes on from NC_134854.1 coordinate 122,801,218, forward strand.
TGTGTGAGGATGGGCTGACTGTGTGAGGATGAGCTGACTGTGTGGAGATGGGCTGACTGTGTGGAGCTGACCGTGTGGAGATGGGCTGACTGTGTGGAGATGGGCTGACTGTGTGGGGATGGGCTGACTGTGTGGAGCTGACTGTGTGAGATGAGCTGACTGTGTGAGGATGGGCTGACTGTGTGGAGATGGGCTGACTGTGTGGAGATAGGCTGACTGTGTGGAGCTGACTGTGTGAAGATGGGCTGACTGTGTGAGATGGGCTGACTGTGTGGGGATGGGCTGACTGTGTGGAGATGGGCTGACTGTGTGAGATGGGCTGACTGTGTGGAGATGGGCTGACTGTGTGGGGATGGGCTGACTGTGTGGAGCTGACTGTGTGGAGCTGACTGTGTGGAGCTGACTGTGTGGGGATGGGCTAACTGTGTGGAGCTGACTGTGTGGAGATGAGCTGACTGTGTGGAGCTGACTGTGTGGGGATGGGCTGACTGTGTGGAGCTGGGCTGACTGTGTGGAGCTGGGCTGACTATGTGGAGCTGACTGTGTGAGATGGGCTGACTGTGTGAGGATGGGCTGACTGTGTGGAGATGGGCTGACTGTGTGGAGATGGGCTGACTGTGTGGAGCTGACTGTGTGGAGCTGACCGTGTGGAGCTGGGCTGACCGTATGGAGATGGACTGACTGTGTGTGTGGGGGGGCTGACTGTGTTCCTCTCCACCCTCTCTGCATGAACCAGAACCTGGGGAACATTGTGTTGTGTTGTAGTATATGAAGACAGGACCTAATTCAGCCCAGTTTAGCCTCAAACTTTGAACATAGCCAAGGCTGGTATTAAATTGGTGGTGATCCTCCTGTAGTCTTAACCTCCTCAGACCCTGATGCTCCAGTGGCCTGGACTGTCATGGCTGCTGAACCTTAGCCTCTGGTCTCTAAAGGAACCAACGTCCCTGACCCACAGCTTGTCCTCAAAGAGACATGGCTTCATGCAGCCAATGCTGGTCTCAAACTGAACATGTGATCAAGGACAGACAACCCTGAACTTCTCTCTGCTCTTCCTTCCTCCAGCCTTCAATTACTGGATCACAGGTGTGTGTCACTGGTGTGTGACAGACTATTCCTGGGAAGACATCACACACACATAGGCTCCTCATCCTCAAATGGGAACCCACGACAGACCAAAGTAATGACTCCACCAATGTCCAACCTGGTGAACCAACGAGTTTTTATTGGGGTTACCAACAGGGCTATGGGCGAGGGGCTACTCACAGGAGCAGGGGTGAGCAGCTGCAGCACCGGAAGGCACCCCCAACACAGGTGCAGCCTCACAAAGGCTGCAGCCCTGGAGCTCAGCACGGCTTGCCCGTGGCTCAGCAGTCCAAGCACCTCCTCTTGGCGGCCCGCTGGTCAGTCAGCTCAGCCGGCCGGCGGCAGCTGCGTACTCCTTCCATAAAGCTGGGAGGGGCCTTTGGAAATAGTCCAAGTTTTCACTTTCCCAGAGATGTGGCCTTTTGCTTGCCTCCGAGTCCCAGGAGCCTCCTCCTTGTTTCTGGAGGGAATGTTTCATCGGGGAGGAAACTGCCATACGACAGTAACCACACTCGGTTTATTGGGTGCTGGGGATGGAACCCAGGGTTTCATCCATATGCAAGGCAAGCATTCCTACCAGCTGAGCCGCACCCCCAGCCCCGGGGAACATTTAAAACATTGCTGTTGCTCAACAGGATATCTGGATTCTGTTTGGAATTGGATCCCAAAGCATCCCAATTTTTCAAAAAGATCTCCCCTGGTTCCAACATCCAGTTAAGGTGAGAATCCCAGAACTAGAGGGGATTTAATGAATTAATTAAAAGCAAAAGCTTAGATCAGTACTGGACTCAGCCAGGTCCACAGAGTCGTGGCTCACATTGGCTGCTGGGGAGATGTTTTTACTCCCTGCCCTCAAACAGGGCACAGCATGCTGTCAACCACCGGCTGGCTGCCGGAAGACTTGCTAAAGCTGAGTGCAGGGCTCAGGGCAGAGATTCAGAGCCCCTGACTCTGGAGCCAGGACTGAGTATGTGCCTGCCCAACGTGCTGCCTCTCCTGGCGGTCTATATGAATCAACTCTATAAACAGCAAAAAAGAGACTGACCTATCAAGGGGAGTTAGATGTTGTCCTGACAGCCAGGGCGACAGGGGACTCTCCCTAGGGGTCTTACATGACAGAAGGAGGGCTCAGTCAGTGTCCAGCCTCCTGCAAGTGCAACATCTAGTTGGTGTGACCCGCACACGGCTGGCTGGGAGCCAGCTTTCCAGGACCCGGTCCTGCCTGTGCTTGCTGGAGAGAGGCTGAGACTGAGGGAAACACCTGTTGCCTAGGCAACACACTCTGCCTCATACAACCAGACACTTGAAAAAAAAAAGAAAAGAAAAGAAAAGAAAAGCAGAGAGGGAGAGAGGACATGAGAATGTGGGAGGTCGGGTCAGACTCTCTGCATTTGCATGTTTGTGGACGCTCTATAGATTACATATTCTTTCTACCCAGACTGGGAGAAAGCAGCCAGGACAGAGTTTCTCGAATCTTCTTGATTTGCTCTCCAGAGGGAAGGAGCCAGACATCATTGATTTATATCAGTTGGGTTATATGGCCACCCTGATCATTGCCGTGCCGATGGAGCCCGATCAGACTTCCTGGACCCCAAGTGCCAACACGTGGGCATCAAAGGAGCTGGCAGTGGACCAAGAGGCTCGGTGCAAGTGCTCTGACCAGATGAGGAGCTGCGAGCTAGCCAATGGCCCATAGCCCAGGTTGACACTCACTTTTGGAAGAACACACTGAGTGAGGGGAAGAGGAAGATGAAAAGACAAGATAGCAAAATAGCACGGGCCAAGAAACTGAGTCACTGATTGGGCAGAGTCTTTGGTGCATGTAGCCCCCTCCGAGGAGATGAGATGGCCAGGCTATGCCCAGTGTTCAGGTCTGGTCTCTTGCCCACAAAACTTATTGGTTAAGTTATAGCTTCTGGCTTCCTTCCATGCCGCCCTATGCAGGGATGGAGCCAGGAATCGAACTCACAGACTCTGATGGCTACTATCCTCCAAAGGCAGAGGTTCGGTGAGATAAAAACCCTGAGCACATGGGGGCAGGGCGGGGTGGGGCGGGAACCTCTCTTTGTCTCCTCGTTCCACAGGGCTGAGCAGGAATAGGAAGGATAACACCTGCCGTATTTGCCTTGCTCAGGCATGTTCTTCCAGGCAGGACCACCTTCTCCCCATCTCCCACACCTGCTCCCTCTCCCACTCTCTTCACTAATGGGGGGCTCTCCCTTTCCATATTGCAATGGTGAGATCGGGAATTGCTTTCATTTGGGTGCTGCTGGGGCTGGAACTCAGGACCTTGTGCATGTCCGGCCAGCATTCTGCCACTGCGTCCTAGGCACTGTCTTCATAATTGAGATACACCATGACTCTTGGTTTAGAGCCTTCGTTTTATTGTTGTTTTCTATATTTTGCATGCATAACCACAGTGATGACTTTGCTAAATGCACCAAACCCCGCCATCTTTATGTAGCAACAGTGGTCACTCCTAGAATTACAGTACTAACACATACATGATGAAACATGGGTTTAAATTCTTTGTGCTAACCTGTACTTGGTACAGTTTCTGCAATGAATGTGTATTAACTTCATTTTTAAAAGGTATTTCAAAATGAGTTTAACCTCACATATTGCATCATTCCCATGGATGTGGGGTTCGTGTCTGTGTGAATGAGGAGGGAAAAGACACATTGAATAAGGTGTCAGGCTGCATTTTCCCATCACTGGCATAGTTTGTGGCGCTGTGTGGCAACATGGCCATGCACTTGGTACCCTAGACTAGCATGCATTCCCTCTTTGTGGTTTCCTTGTGTTGGGGGTCCAGACTTAGATTCCTCCAGGCCTCGGTGGGATCCTCTGTTGGGGTCTCATGGATGTAAACAAGGAGTTCGCAGGGCTCTCATCTCCTGGAGGCTTGATGAGATGATGGGACTCTTCAGGGTCAATTTACTGGATTAAGAATCACCATGAGAACACATCTCTGGGAAGAGTGATGAGGGTGTTTCCAGGGGGATTTAAATGAGGAGGAAAGACTCGTTTGAAACCTAAGTTACCATCCTTTGGACCAGGATCCTGGACTGAATAAGAAGGAGGAAGTGAGTCATGTCTCTCTGCTTCCTGACTTCAGATGCAATATGATCAGCAGCTACACGCTCCTACCTTCCCCACCATGATGGAATGTTCCCTCACACTGGGAGCCAAATTAAGCCCCTCTTCCCTTCAGTTGCTTCTTGCCAGGTATTGTCATAGCAACAACAACAACAACAAAATTACCTAACACAGAAGAGAAGGGCCTGCCTCCAGTATCCCGTAGGCTGCTGTCAGAATTCACTTACTGGTGGTTGAGGACTGAAGGATGTGCTTTCTTGCATCTGATGACCACAGACCACCTCGTGGCCCCTGAAGGATACCCTGTGGGCTTCCCCAGCCCAGCTGCTTGCTTCCTAAAGCCAGTCCAGAGTACAAAGACTACAGTGACTGACACCGTAATGTGATCAAGCTCACGTAACCACACACTGTGGGGAGCGAAGGAAGCCCTGAGGTGGGTGAAGTCTTGAGTGAACGTGCATTGTTGACATGGTTATGGCATGTCAAAGGCCAATGCCTCAGCCCCACGGGCACGGTACACGCTTCCCTGGGTGAGGCTTCGTGGGATAGCAAAGCCTTCTTTGGGTGCAAGTGCAAATGTTGACAGTGTTCAGAAAACGTCCTCTGTAGCTTTCTACCCCAAGGTGCTTATGGTCTGAAGACGGCTCTCCTACAGAGACCGCTTCTGTGGAGACTCGCTGAGCCCACCTTCTTGTTCAACCTGGCCTCCTTTTGAGCTGTATGCAATAACCCATCCTTCCTGGTCAACTGTATACTATAAACGTGATGAGCTTGCACGGTACTGTGGCTTTTTCGATCTGAGAGCCCAGACCGCCTGATGCCAGCTTCTCTGTCCTTTCCTCATGTCCCTTGAGGCCCCAGTTAGGTCAGTCCCTGGAGCTGTGCAGGACGAGGCAACACACACTCTGACATGCTACACTGTACTGTGTGGGTTAGAAGGAAGTCATAGGCTTTGCTGCTGGGGAGGGCAGGGAGGGATTCATTTAAAGCGAGGTCACAGGTGGGTCCCGGGGGCATCTCAAACCCGTGTCATAAACGCTGTATTTGAGTTCACTTAGCATGTTTGGCATATTAAACAACAGGACAGGGCTGGAGATGGAGCTGAGTAGAGCGTTTGCCTAACATGTGCAAAGCCCTGGGTTAGACCTCCAGCGCTGTATAAACAGGGCATGGTGGTACATTCCTGTCATCCCAGCACTGGAGGCAGAGGCAGGAGTGTCAGAAGTTTAAGGCCATCTTCAGGTACGTGGTGAGTCTGAGGACATCCTGGGCTAGAGACTCTATCTCAAAGGATGGAATAAAATAAAGCACAAAACAAAACTTTTTCTTATGTTCTGTCTTGGAGACTGATTTTTATAGAGCATGAAAATTTCTCCCTTTTTAAATGACTCCCACACGTATTCTTTTTTTTTTTGAAAAAGCATTCACATATTTTTACTTTATGTATATGAGTGTTTCCCTGCATGCACGTATGTGCACCATATGTGTGTAGTGCTTGCAGAGGCCAGAAGAAGAGGGCACTGGATCCCCTGGAATTGGAGTTACAGACAGTTGTAAGCTGCCATGTGGATGCTGGGAACCCAGGTCCTCTAGAAGAGCAGTGCACACTCTTAACCACTCTGAAGTCATGGCTCAGCTCCTCCCACTGATTCCCTGTTTGCCTATGTACAATTTTCAATGAAGTGTGATATACGTAGGCAAAGAGAAGAGACAATAAATATGCAGTTTGATAAACCACTCATAAAGGGGCCATACCACACGACCAGGGCCCAGATCAAGATTCGGTACATACCTGTCCCCCAGGAAAGCCCCAGTGAAGGCTCTATGCGCTCTGTTCCCCAAGACCCTGCTCTTGAAGACCCCGCTCTCCTGAAGACTGCCTCATTCCCATTCTTTGCTTCCTCCATCTTCTTCTGACTGCCAATCCCCCTTCTGATGTGATTCAGGAGGAGAGTCTTACGGTTTTATTGCTGTGAAGAGACACCATGATCATGTATGCAAATGCTTATAAAACATTTAATTGGGGCTGGCTTACAGTTCAGAGGTTTAGTCTGTTACCATCATGGTGGGAAGTATGATGGTGGGCAAGCAGACATGGTGATGGAGTTCTATATTTGGATCAGCAGGCAACAGGAAGAGAGAGGGCCGCTGAGCCTGGCTTGGCCACCTGAAACCCCAAAGCCCACCCCCAGTGACACACTTCCTCCAACAAGGCCACACCTATTCCAGCAGCCAGGCCACACCTCCCGATAGTGCCACTCCCTCTGAGCCTATGGAGACCGTTCTCATTCAAACCACTACCACAAGGAGTAAGGACTGACTTATGAGGAAGCCCTGCTCAGCCAGCTAGAACCACAAAGAAGCTTCGCCTCCCGCCCCGGGGCTGACAGAAATGAAGCTGTGGCTCATGTGGGTGGAATCCCAGAGGTGTGTTAGTAGATTTCATCCCCCATCAGACAAACTGGGTCAGAAAGACCTTCGCCGGAGAGAATGAAGACAGAGAAGGAGCGCTCGCTCCTCCCATGTACTCCTCTGCTCTTGAGATAATAAATCTCCAGGTCCGCTCCCAAAGGAACTGATCTTTGGGCGTGAGGGCATCCCACAGGTGTGATGGAGAAGCTGTTAGAATTCTCCGACATCACCGTGCCCCAAGGAAACAGAACACAGACCACACAGTATGCAATGTTTAATTTTTCTGGCCACCACGTATAAAAAGTAAAAGGAAGCCGGGCGGTGGTGGCGCACGCCTTTAATCCCAGCACTCGGGAGGCAGAGCCAGGTGGATCGCTGTGAGTTCGAGGCCAGCCTGGGCTACCAAGTGAGCTCCAGGAAAGGCGCAAAACTACACAGAGAAACCCTGTCTCGAAAAAACCAAAAAAAAAAAAAAAAAAAAAAAAGTAAAAGGAAATGGCTTATGGCTTTAATGATTAAATACTAAAGAACAATAATTTAATTTTAATACATATTTAATTTATCTGAAGTTCTATCTCTTAGCTTATTGTCAATATAAAGTGATGAATGCAGAACTAATGAGAAATTTAAGCACAATTAAGTGTTTTACTCTCTTTTGGTATTAATCTTCTGAATTTCAATGTTTTATAACCACCATTTTAATTCCAATTTATTATTTATTTATTTATTTATTTATTTGAGACACAGTCTCATGTATTCCAGGCTGGCCTCAAACTCTCTTTTTGGCTGAGGATGACCCTGAATTTCTGATCCACCTGCCTCTGTCTCCTGGGTGCTGGGAATACAAGTGTGCAGCATCATGTCCGGTTTTTGTGATGCTGGGGATTGCACCTAGAGCCTTCTGTATTTAGGCAATCACTCTGCCACCTGAGCTGAATCCCAGCCTTATATCCACTATTTTACTGGTCAATTCTAGCTAGCCAAATGACGTTTCAATTAAAATTTGTTTTGTTTCTCCTTCTGATTTCTCTCATGGAGGGAGGAATGTTATCAAGGAACAAATTCCAGATCAGTCCTACTGTAGTCAGAAGGCCACTTTCACCAGCTCGGGATCAAGGGTCCTGGTTGGCAAAGACCAAAAGTAAATAAACATCTCAATTTTAACACATTTCAAGGGGACTGGGTATGTAGCTCAGTTGGTAGAATGCTTGGCTTGAATAAACAAAGTCCTCGGTTCGATCCCCAACACGGCATAAACTGAGTATGGTGGTATTCACCTCTAACTCCAGCACTTAAGAGGTGGACGCAGGAGGACCAGATGTTTGAGCTCATCCTTGGCTCCATATTGAGAGTGAGGCCACCCTGGACTCTGTGAAATCCTTGTTTAGAAAAAAAACAAAAAAACAAAAAACCTTTTTTTTTTTTAAATTTAAATGTTTCAAGAATGGGTTGCTATAATGCCCAGATAGCTTGAATTCATTCATCAACTTTTTTTTTCATTTTTCTTTCTTTCTTTTTTTTTCTTTTTTTGTTTTGTTTTGTGGAGGGCACAGCCATGAAGGGCCTCTGACTCTAGCAAGAGAGACAGACATGAACAGACCTTTAAAACATCAGGTGCAAATCCAGGGTCAGCGATAAGCTGCTGGGCGGGAGTGAAGAGCCACAGCTCAGGGCTCTCACATTACATCCATTACCAGTTAGGTGCCTGGCAGTCTCCTCTGCAGCAGGTTCTGGGTCAGGAAGCAGTCTGGTTAAAATGCAAATACCTCCTCAGGCAGGGCGAACACGTAATGCCTATTTCCATGCATTAGTTTTGAGACCAGGATAATTTGTGCTACTTAGCAGAAAACAGAGCTGGAGCTATGGGGGAAAGATCTGAGACTCGGGGCACAAATGTGGGACCGGCTGGCCCTGACAGCTTCTGAGAGGTCAAAGGGGCAAAGGAGTACTGAAAAGGGGTGTCAGGAAGGGCGGGAAATGGCCTGATTCTGCACCTGGAGGTGCCATGTCTTCCCTTATCCTCACACACAGTAGCACACGGGTTCTTCGAAGTGTGGCCTGAAGACCTAGAAGACTCTGCCCCCACCCTCCACCCCCAACCTCCTTGTACTGTGCCATAGTTCCCAATCTTTCTCACTTTCTTTCCTATAAAATGTCATATATCTAACGGGAGTTACTGTCCTGGGGCTGGGGTGATAATTCAGTTGGTAAGGTGCTTGAGGACCTGAGTCTCACACCCAAGCAGAAGACAGGCCCAGAATGTCTACTTATAATCACAGCACCAGGGAAGTGGGACAGGCTGGGACAGGTGTGTGGCCAGTCTAGGGGATCCCAGGTTTGATGAGAGACCCTGTCTCAAAAAAATATGGTGGAGAGTGATTGAGAAAGATATCCGACATCAACTTCTGGCCTCTGCACACACACACACACACACACACACACACACACACACAAACACACACACAGAGAGAGAGAGAGAGAGAGAGAGAGAGAGAGAGAGAGAGAGAGAGAGAGAGAGAGAGCCCATGGAGGCTGATCCTCCTGCCTGATAACACACAGCAAACATGCAATGTGGGTAAGAAACAAAAGCTCTTTTTTATGACGAGCCACTGAAATTTGGGGAGATTTTTGTTACCGTAGCATAACTAAACAGAAGCGGACTGATATACCTCTTGAATCAACACTTCTAGGGGGAGGGCAGAGCCCTTGCACCTGATATTTTTCCCCATAGGAACCTCATTCTTTAATAACATCCAAGCAAAGAAAGAGATACACTGCCAGCCCTCCATAGCCATGGGCTTCACAACCCCAGATTCAACCAACATTGGATGGAAAACATTCAGAAGAAAAATTGTCTCTGTACCGAACTTGTACAGAATTCTGCTGTTCTCTCTGGACAGTTTAACACAGCACTGACTGACAGCCTTTGAATGGTACTACACATCATCCAGAGGCAACTCACAGCATGGTGGAGGACGTGTACAGGTGATGCTCACCCAGGAGACTATTAAAGGGACCAGAGCACCCCTTTACCATGTAGACGATGGTACCCTCAAGGAGCCCTACCACCAATTCTCTACGGATAACTATTGGCAACTCACTTTCCATTTTGAGAAGTGAGACTTTCACCAGCTGAAAGCCAAATGCTGGCTGCAAATCAACTGGACACTTAAGCGTTTCAGGTTTCCGGAGTTGGGGAGTGTTCTGTGCAAACAGGAGTCTTAAGGCTCTACTCCATCACACTCCCAGAAATGAAGGAAAACCATAGCTCGCTGGAGGTGGAAGCTTGTCAACCAATACTGTTTGGGTTTCTGATCGAAGGGGGCTTCAGGACACCCCTGCAGGAAGCTCCGGGACCGCTGAGGACTGTCATACCTCAGTTCCTGGATGACCAGGATGTTTATCTTTCACATTTGGTTGTTGATGTGGTCTGAATATGTCCCCTGAGCCCCTCCGTCATGTTGAAATGTAGCCACCAACGTGGTCCTGTTAGAAAGTGGCCTCTCTAGGAGGTGGTGAAGTCCCCAGGGGGAGCCTTTATGACTAGGACTTCAGAGAAGGACTAGGAAGAGCTTCTGCCTTAGAAGGTGACTCCTAGGGGATGGGAGGGCAGAGACAGGAAGCCAGGACTAGTTCTGTGTCCCCTTCCATCCCGTCTGCCATGTGTCCCCTCTGTAAGACGTAACAGCAGTGCACCGTCTTGAAAGCAGAGACACAGCTTCACCAGACCCAAAACCTACTAACACCCTGGTCTTGCACTTCAGCCTCCAGAATTAGGAGAAACTATTTTCCCAATATAAATTGTCCAGCTTCATGTATTTTGGTAGAGTAACTAAGGAACTAAGTTACGGGCTTCTCGGTAATTAGACGAAACAAAGGGTCTTGGTAGGAGGGTGAAGGGAATTCTACACAGGCAGCCTGTGTTGCTCACTGGGATCAATCACCTGTTGCCATAGGTACAGCAGCTACCAGGCTTCTTCCAAGAAGCAAACCTGATGTGAAATGACGTTCTTCGTTCCCAGCGGCTTTCCATTACTTCTAGGACAGTAACTAAATGCCTGACCAAGGCAGAGAAGGCCTCTTTGTAACAGTCCTGGTGGGAATAAAAATATCCTAAAAAGTCCCTTGGGTCACTCCTCCACCTTGGCTATCTGATTTTTGAGAAAGTACACCCCAAGGAATTGGAATTTTCCCCTGGAAATCTCACACTGGGAGAAGAAAAAGGTTGAAGCCTGGCGTGAGCCCGGGGAGGAATCTGTGTTCTAGAAAACAGGTTTGATGATTTGACGGAGGCTCTCGCAGGGGATCCTGGAGCCAAGACAGTGCTGATGGGCTGGACCACGCTCATTAAGGTTTACTTAGTTAAGGTTACTTCCTTCCGATATTTAAGGCTGTATTCCAGCTTCTCAGGATGTCTACACTCCCCAAAGGCATGCCTCCTCTCCCCATCAATTCTGGGCTTTCGCACCTCTTGCCTACTCTATCTGGGACATGTTTGACCAGGCTAACTCTGGGGCTCAGTCTGCATATTATCTCTCTGACAAGCACTTGCTTTCCAAAAGAAAAAAAAAAAAGGGTGAGGTGGTCTGTCTTCTTGGGGGCTCACCGGCACTCTGCTCCTCCATCATCCTTCTGACCATTGTGTCCACCTCAGTGCTCACCTCCATCCTGGTCTGGAACACTTGAGGACCACTCACTCTTGCGCAGCAGAAGCCCCTGGCCCAGACTGAGCCTTGACCGAAGCTTCTCGAAACTGCTTTGGACCGGGATGCAAATGACACTATGCTTCCGGCGAATTTACCAGTTACCTGTACCTCCCCTACCCCCGCTGCACCCCCTTCTCCATCTCTTCTCATTTAGGATTCTCAGGGTCTTGGCTTGGTTCTGCAACTGAGCTCCCTTGACTGAGTAATGTCAGAGGCTCACTGACCTCAGCCCCCTTTCGGACGCTTCCTATACAGAAGGTTGTCAAATATGTGTGTCTGAGAACGTCACCGACTCTGGGAGGTAAAGCTCACTGTTTTCAAGTTGTAACTGGTGACGTTGGTGTGGACAAACACTCGACGCATAAGCAGAGCATAAAAACATTAGCTCCTAACATCTGCTCAACCATTCCCCAGGCAGGGTCTCCCCACCCCGGAGCTTTTCACCCTTTCTTGGCCACAGCCTCCTCTCTCCTCCCACAGCAGCAGTCACTTCCTGCTTTAATGGAAGGCACCTAAGCAGGCATCCCGGAACAATAGGGCACTGTGCCTCTGAAGGCCAAGTAAGGGATGACAGCCACACCGTAAACGATGCGGGTGGTGAATGCGGCTTTGTGGGCGGATGTCACTATTGAGTCGTCTGTCAGGTAAGGACGAAGGGCCACATCCTGTAAGGAGAGCGGCTTCTGCCTGCAGGGCTCAACCTGGTTTCATAAACTTCAACTGCTTGTGGAAAAGTCACATGGCTCCCGTGCAGCCCTGACAGGGCAGGGATGGTGGAGGGGGTGGAGGTCAAAGACTTAGGAAGACTGGAGGCCTCCTGGGAAAGCTCAGTCCAGATCGGATGAGAGCGCGTGTGGGGGGAGACAAAGCGGGGGGGGGGGGGGGGGAGAACAGTAAGCTCTGGCAGAGTGTGGAGACCTCCAGCGCTCCCCGCCCCCTTGCCCCTCCTTCCCTCCCCAGGTTCCTCACTCTGATGTGCCTGTCACTTCTCCTAGTGATCCTGCAGCTCACGCTCCAAGGGATGATGGGAGAATCCATGAGGACAGTGCCCGCAGACCACTCAGCACAGTGCCTGGTATACGGAAGGCATTCACAAATGCTGGTATAACTAAGTGTGGTGGTGCAGACCCGCCGTTCTAGCGCCCAAGAGGCAGAGGCAGGATTGTGAATTCGAGGCAGTCTGGGCTATACAGTGAAACCTGTCTTAAAACCACAGCAAAAGTCCTAACTAGGCCGGGCGGTGGTGGCGCACGCCTTTAATCCCAGCACTCGGGAGGCAGAGCCAGGCGGATCTCTGTGAGTTCGAGGCCAGCCTGGGCTACCAAGTGAGTCCCAGGAAAGGCGCAAAGCTACACAGAGAAACCCTGTCTCGAAAAACCAAAAAAAAAAAAAAAAAAAAAAGTCCTAACTAGAATCCTTAAGAAAACAAAAAATAGCCCTCTAGGAGAGGGAGGCAGGATTTGTTGTAGTGGTGGGTTTTGTTTAGATTTTTATAAGAACGCCCCCCGAATGCTCAAGTACCCATGTTCTGAAGCATTCTGGAAGGGAGGCAGGGAGGAGTCAGAACTGCCGCCTAGCCACGCCTCTGAGCCCAAGGGTTCCAGCTGCAGAGGTGGGGCTGTGTAGTAGGATACAGGGGGGCTCATCAGTACTTGGGGAGAATCTGGAGAATCATCCCAACCTACCACTGGGATGAAGTGACGGGAAGTGATGAGCGGTGTGTCACCCACTCACCTTATAACTGGAGTGGTCAGGGTCAGAGCCCAAACCCTAACCCTAACAAGCTGGGCTTGGCCACTCGCCCGCCCTCAACAGGCCTAATGGTGACAAGTGATCTCACTGGCTTTCTATTGTGCTGATACAGACCATGACCAAAAGCACCCTAGGAAAGGCAAGGGTTTACGGGAGCGTGCACTCCCAGGTCACAGTCTACCAGGGAGGGAAGTCAGGGCCGGAAATCAAGTGAGGACAGAAGCAGAAACAGTACAGGGAAGCCGCTTCCTGGCTCACTCTCTGGTGCGCTCTGCGGCCCCTAGTCAGCTGCTTTTTCATGTAGCCCAGGGCCACCTGCCTAGGGATGTTGCTGCCCACAAGTGGGATGGGCCTTCCCACGTCAATCACCCATCAAGACAATCCCTCCAAGACAGGGCCACCGGCCAATCTGATCAAGGCAATTCTTCACTGACATTCCCTCTCCACAGGTTTGTGTCAAGTTGACAATAAAAATCAGCCAGCGCAAGAAGTCAGTGAAAGGCAGAGAAAGGAGATTCATTCAGTGTGGCCACAGTGGGGGACAGGAACAGTTAAAAGAGTCTAGTGCCCCGCCCCAAGTCCACCTAGGGGTATTGACATGAAGTTTGGGTTTAAACAGAGGGTAAGTGGGATGGACAGTTAAGAAGCCCCGGGCAAGGTGTGGTCCCACCCACCATTGTCCCTCCTTGTCTTAGCTCTAATACCATCTCATAAGTTGTCTCAAATGTGTGAAATCTCTTCCCAAGAGGCAAGTTCCCCTTCTGACTGGCTTTATTCAGCCTTCCCTTCTCTCAGCATGATGTAACTGGGGGAAATTCTAATTCCTCCGGGAACCACTGCTTAATAGTCTTGTAGCCAATGAAAGACACTCAGAATGTCTTCACCCCTGCCAGAAGCATTATGGCCTCCCCACGTGTCTCGTGTGCACAGCTTGCTACAGTGGCCCTGCACAGGGACCCCAGCCACACTGACCCTCATCTGCCCCTGCTCCTATTTCCAGTAGCAGCCGAGGGCTGCTCAGGTAGGCAGCACACAGCTGCGTCTTCACACCTTCTCTAGGAAAACTGCTAGGGCAGGCATGTGGTGCAGACTGACTTCAGGAAAAGTGGGTAGAGGTGGGGAGACAATGTCACCAAGCAGGTGTGCAATGGAGTTGAACCAGGACATCCAGGGACACAGGTGCACGTGTGCAATGGACATGAACCAGGATGTCCAGGGACACAGGTGCACGTGTGCAATGGACATGAACCAGGATGTCCAGGGACACAGGTGCAGGTGTGCAATGGAGTTGAACCAGGACATCCAGGGACACAGGTGCAGGTGTGCAATGGACATGAACCAGGACGTCCAGGGACACAGGTGCACGTGTGCAATGGACATGAACCAGGACGTCCAGGGACACAGGTGCACGTGTGCAATGGACATGAACCAGGATGCCCAGGGACACAGGTGCAGGTGTGCAATGGAGATGAACCAGAATGTCCAGGGACACAGATGCAGGGGAGGGAAGATGACTGTGTGATAGTTAACCTTGTCAATTCAACTGCACTTAAAATCACCTAGGAGACACATTTCTGTCCCTGTGAGAATGTTTCCAGAAAGTTTTGTTTGTTTGTTTGTTTGTTTGTTTGGAGACAGGGCTTTTCTGTGTAACAGCCTTGACTGTCCCGGAACTCGCGCTGTTCCAGGCTGGCCTCAAACTCACAGAGATCTGCCTGCCTCTGCCTCCTGAGTTCTGGGACTGAAGGCATGTGCCGTTGCTGCCTGGCCTTCCAGAAAGGTTTTAACAGAAGTGGGAGGAGCCATGCTGAATGTGGAGGACACCATTCTACTGGCTGGGGTCCCCGACTGAAGACCGAGGAGAAAGGGAGCTGAGCAGAGGCCTCCATCTCTCTCTGCTTCCTGACTGTGAGCAGCAGCCTCATGCCCTGCATCCATGCCTTCCCCGCCATGATGGACTGGACCCTCAGACCATGAGCCAGAAGAAATCCTTAAGTTCTTTTGTCAAGAATTCTGTCACAGTGATAAGAAAGGCATGCACATGGCTTCTTCGGCTCTCTTCTCTTTCTGGTCTGGCCTTCTTCCTGGCCCATCCCCCATGTCCCCTCTCTCCCCTGGCATACTGAACTTCCAAGAGCTTCCATCACAAATCACTAGACACAGAGCCACCAGAAACAAAGGACTTCTTTCTTTCATGTTTACGGGGGGCTGATGCTTAGTCTAGCAGGGTCCCTGGGGTTCAGGGAAGGAACCTCTATCCCCACACCCCTCTCCTAGCTTCTGCGCTGGAAGCATCCAGACCTCCTCAGCTCCCAGACACATCAGTCTCTGCTCTGCCTTCTGTGGACCTCTCCCCAGGTCACTGTGCCTATTTCCTCTCTTCCTTTATGCCCAAGAACATGCATTTAGGGCCACCTGAAATGCAGGGCCCTCTTTTCTCTAGAGCCTTCACTCAGGTTCCTCTGTGGATGCCTTTTCTGAACAAGGCCAGACAGACACTGAGGTTCTGAGCAAACTGCATTTGGGGGTGAGGAGAGCACTGTTTAACCCACTAACTTCTCTTCATTCTCTCCTTGCGCTCTTCCCACCGGGTTTCTCTCTTCCCTCTCCCCTCTGTCCCCTCCACAATCTTCCTCCCATCCCTTCCCATCATCTCCTCTTCTCTTCAACTGATACCTCCCAAAACACTTCCGTGCTAGGCTGCCACTAACGTGGGTTGCATTGATCATAAGGCCACAAGAAATTCTAGTTGTGGTGCCCAGAAACACATGGTTGTAGATTTTTAGATTTTTTTTTAAAATTCAACTGAGTTAATTTTGTTTTGTTTTGGTGGTTTTTGCTTGTTTGTTTGTTTTTGTACATAAGTTACTTATGTGGTTATGGTAAGAACAGAACTAGTCCAGAATGCCACAGATCCAGTAGAGAGAGCTAGCAGGGATTGTTTGGGTTTTGGTTCTAAGAGAGGCAGTCTCTTAGAAGTGGTCTGGGCCATCAGATGGCGAAGTTCCGTATCCACTGAGATGAATTACCCACAGTAGCATACCGCACACCAGCCCGCAGCATCCCTAATTTCTACCCTGTGGCCTCTGCGCCCGGAAGAGGCCACTAAGGCTGACACTCCATTTGGTCCAGGGCACAGTCAGTGGAAGCCAAAGGCAAGATCAGCTCCCGTATTACAGGGTGACTCGGCCCCGTGGAGGCCACCTGGTCCCCACAGGACCCTCCTCTAAATGTGCTGCTTTCTGGAATGTTCTCTAGACACGCTGTTCTGTACCCACAGGTAACAGGTTCCAGTGGAACTTTAAGGCAACTTTCTCAACTTGATTTCAGCGATTCTGCTCTTTCTCAGCCGGTGTTCAGTACCAAGAGGCATTTGGTATTGTTGAGCCCTCTGAACTTGTGAGAATCATTCCTGATTAAAAGTGTAGATCACCCCTGGACTATACTTTTTAACCTGCATTCAGGAGGGTCTTAGCTTTTCTTTTGGTGTTTGCTTTTTCATTGGTTTATTTTGTGTCGGGGATTCCTGCAAGCACGCTGACCTTAAACTTGTTATGTAATTAAGGAGAACCTTAAACTTCTGACCCTCCAGTCTCTATTCTCCAAGGGCTGGGATTGTGTGTGTGTGTGTGTGTGTGCGCGTGCGTGCGTGCGCGCGTGCCACCCTACCTGGCTCACTCCAGGTGCTTCAACTTAAAAGGAGACACAGAGAGGACATCCTCACCGGCACAGGGTTCCTCCAGTATCTAGTGTTGCTTCCCTGCTTCTGGTGACCTGTCCTTCCATTACAGATTTCTGCTTAACTTCCACCACCCTGGAGAGAGGACGGTAGCAAAAGCCTGGCACTAAGCCTGGAGGCAAGGCCCACCGGGTTTGGAATGCGGGGCCGGGTGCTCCGCAGATCTAAGCCACCCCTCAGTGCCCTGGGGCAGTCGAGGCCTCAGCCTCACAACCATGTGGGAAGTGTGGGGGAAGCTATTCACCCCCCCCCCCCCCCCCCCCGCCATCCTGGCAAAGATCAAAGACAGTCTAGAAAGCCAGACATGTTTATTGAGCATGTTCTTACCGAAAGCTTGAGTGAGCCAGGCCACAAAACCTCAGCACAGCAGACGGTGTCCGTGGCAGGGTGACAGGCAAGGTGACTGACGGGCAGCCCTGTGTTCCAGGG
The DNA here is from genome assembly GCF_049852395.1 of Peromyscus maniculatus bairdii. NCBI lineage: Eukaryota > Metazoa > Chordata > Mammalia > Rodentia > Cricetidae > Peromyscus > Peromyscus maniculatus. Next base: position 122,818,441 of record NC_134854.1, read on the forward strand.
CTACCCGGGCCCGCCTGGAGCCAGCCTCCACCCTTGGGTGAGCTCACCTGCAGAAGGCTGAGATTCTTGGAGGTACATTCGTGAAGGTAGCGCCGGGGCTGGGTGTGGATGAGCTCCGTGTTCGAGGCAGCGGCTAACTCTCTAATCTGTCTTCTTCGGAGCATGCCCAGTTGTGTTTTCTCAAGCTGCCTTTTTAGTACGGGAACTGCCACGTGTGTTTCACAAGATAATAGTAGCAAGAATCCATTTTGTCGGAGCCCAGCTTTGACAACCATCTGCCACCACCCTCGTTCCTTCTCCCCCCCCCCCACCATCACCTCTCCCATCCTCGCACCATTAAAAGCTCTTGTTCAACTTTTTAAAAACGGATTTTAGTTTTTAGAACCATTTTGCATTCCCTCGCAAAAATTGAATACAAAGCGTATAGACTTCCAGACACCTTTCCCGGACACAGTCCAGCCTCCTTGTTCTCAACACCCCACCGCAGAGGGCCACAGCAATGTCACCCAAGGCCGGTGGTTTACCTGAGTTCACTTTACGGGTCTGGACAAATGTGTACATCAGTGAGTCGTTTTGTCTGTAAATGCTACGGTGGGCACCGGAGACAGCGACCGCAGCCATCATACGTCCCCTGATGAGACACAAGGTCACCACACTCCTGCTCCTGAACCCCAATCCCATCGGGCCTTGGAGCTTGCAGATAGGGCATGTGGGGAACAGAGGGCTGGGCTCAGAATCACAGGGTCGTGTCTGCTCAGTTCACAGGACAGAAGACTCGGGTTTCCTCTTGTCAGCAAATGGATGGTATTTTAAAAAAATTAAGGGTGTGTCTTTGTCCTCTCCAAAATTTTGGATTGAAACTCCAGCCTGTTGTGACAGTACTGAGACTGGAGGCCTTTGGGGATTTCCTCACCCACACAAAGGGGCCTGGTAGAAGGACTTCGTCCCTTTGTGTTCTGAGTTTGCCATGTGACATCACAAGCCCTCCCTCCTGGAGGATGCAGCCTTTAGGCGCCGTCTTAGATGCAGAGCTACCTTCACCAGGCATTAAACTGCCTGGCTTTCCATCTGGGAAGAAAACGCATTTTGTCCTTTATAAATTGCCCAGCCTCGGTTCTTTTGTTATATCAGCACCACATGGACCAAGCTAGACTAAAATGACCCAAGAGACTTAGATACCAAATGCCCTTGGGGGTAGGGAGAGAAGTTCCCATCTCCTGTTCTGTTCTGTTTTGTTTTGAGACAGGGTCTCACTATGTAGCCCAGGCTGACCTCAAACTTTCAGTGATCCTCCTGCCTCAGCACCGGAGGCCTGTAGTGCCGTACCCAGATGCTGAAATTTAGACCTTGATTTGAAAAAATTACCCACAGAAATATGTATTTGTGGAGACTGAGCATCGGATAGTCACAGAAAACTGCTGTTTGTTTACAGGCACTGTAATAATTGTTGCTCCTAATTGGTATTTCCTTATTTTTTAGTTAATAGTGTGTGTTACGGTATGTGCGCGTGCATGTTCATTCACACACGGTGTGCGACTGTGGAGCCCGAGGTTGATGTCAGATGTCTTCCTCAATTACACCTCCCCTTGGTTTTTGAGACAGTGTCTCTCTTTTGCAGAACCCTCAGCTCATTGATTTTGCTGACCAGCTGGCCCACAAGCTCCAGGGATGTGCTCATCTCTGCACCCACGGTACTTGGGTTGCAGACACTCTCAGTTCCACTAGGTTCTTACGCTTATGTTTCAGACCCTTGCTGACTAATCCACCTCCTCTCTCTCTAACCAGAACTTCTTTTGACGTCGTGAGCGTGGACAGACCTTCCAACAACTATTGCAATGCTCTGTGCCTGGTCTCGGCTCTGCCACTCAAGGACTCATTGCTGTTAATTCATTATTGAGGTAGCAATGGCCTCAGTATTCCCATCTGCAAAATGTGTTGAGGGATGTCATCTACCATTCCCCCTTTTAGCCTCAGCTCCTTGACAGGCTCAGTTCCAAGGGCATGTCTCCCCTTCTCCATACAGACCCCAGGCTCAGGCTGATGGATGACCTCATGCTTTAGGCACACCAGGCTTCTATTTACGTATCCCAGTAACTTCTTTATTTTTAGAGACAACGTTATCGATTTCCATTTAGCTCGTAGGCCACTCTGCGATTCTTATCTTCCTTTGCCAGAGGAGCTGGCCCCTGCTCAGCCACGATCCAGAGAACGGCACTCTTCCGTATTAAATGCCTTTTTGATTCTTTTCTCTCTGCTTTTTTCCTTTGTGGAGGTTATTTTGCTAATTAACCCCATTTATTATTTATCACTCAAACAGCTATGGTCACTCCCACTCAAGACAGGAGAATGAATGCCAATTCTAATTCCATAGGGTTTGCCCAGCTTTGCAAAGTGCCTGTACACATCAGTCACCCTAGACAGGCTGACAAGACAGGCACTCATGTTCCCACCTCGCAGGCTGAGTAATTGGGGTTATGAGGGAGAGAAAGGACAGCTCAGCTGGGAATGACTAAGCACCATCACCTGTGTGACCCTGGCTGGGTAGGTCTGCATCCCAGCAGGCTGTGGAAACTGCTCTCACGTCTAGATCTGTTCAGGACCTCTCTCCTCTAGCCTTGTAGAGCCTGTGCGAGCATCATTCCCGGCCCATTTTACTCCATAATACAATCCAGCCTGGATGGGAGCAGAAACTGTCCTATCCAAAGGTGGACAACAGGAAGTGCCATGCTGAAAGGTGGACAACATGGAGTGTTTGGTGAGCTAGAGTGTACCCTAATAAAATTTGCCCGAAGATCAGAGAGACAAAGGAACAAGCCATGCCTTATCTCTAGGACTCCTCAGCCTGAAAAAGTTTTAGTTCCTGTCTCCTCACACCTTACATATCTTTCATTGCCCACCATATTACTTCCTGTTGCTGGGATTGAAGGCATGTGACTACCCACATACTGGGATTAAAGGTGTGAGATCTCTAGTGCTGTGATTAAAGGTGTGTGTCACCACTGCCTGGCTCTGTTTCTTTCCTAGACTGTCCATCTCATGTAATCCGGGGTAGCTTTGAACTCACAGAGATCCAGACGGATCTCTGCCTCCCGAGTGCTAGGATTAAAGGTGTGTGCCACCACTGCCTGGCCTCTATGTTTAACCTAGTGGCTTGTTCTGTCCTCTGATCTTCAGGCAAATTTTATTAGGGTTCATAATACATCACCAGAGAAGCCCCATGTGGGGAAAACAGGAAGTGCCGTGCTGGTCCACATCGGTTCTTTTTGTTAAGTGACTGTCCCCGTTGCTGTGATGGAACACCTGACAAAGAGAGGGTTTAGTCTGGCTCATAGCACACGGGCGCTGCCCATCATGATGGGGACATCAGGGAAGAGGGGGCGTGAGGCTGCTGGTCACAGTGCATCTTCAGGTGGGAACCAGAGAGAGATGGATGCTGGTGATCAACCAGCTTTCTGGTTTCCAGTGCAGGACCCCAGCCAGTGGCACGGAGCTCCCCAAGATTAAGGTTTCTAATCTGCAAACCCCCTCACAGACATGTCTAGAGCGTCATCTCCTATGTGACTCCCAGTCCTGTCAAGGTGACAGTGTTCCCGGTCATCTTCCTCATACGCCCATGACTCTGGTTCCAAGCTTCACCTGTCTCATGGGCACAACGCCCACCACCTCTGTTGCTTTGGTCTTGTCGCCACCTTTTGTCTCTTCTAGAATGCAGGTCCTCACCACTGCCTGAAAGCTAAACTCAGGAGACTGCCTGGGCTACTGCAGAACCTGGGTTTCTCTGCTGCTTTCTCTTGTGGGTCATTGAGACATTGGCCCTGCCCAGCATGTTGGATCTTCCTCTGCAGCCACACCGAACCCTCACGGAGGCCAGGTTCCACATCAGCCTCCCCAATTGTTCTTCCTTTAAAAAAAAAGACCATTGATTGATTGATTGATTAATTGATTGGGTTTTCAAGACAGGGTTTCTCTGTGCAGCTCTGGCTGTCCTGGAACTCATTCTGTAGCCCAGGCTGGTCTTAAACTCATAGAGATCCACCTGTCTCTGCCTCCCAAGTGCTGGGATTAAAGGCATGTGCCACCACCACCTGGCTAAAAAAGACCATTTTACTGTATTTTATTCATTTACTTTGTGTCTGTCTGTCTGTGGACACACCCACACCATGACACACAGGCAAGGTCAGAGGACAACTGGGCCGTTGGTTTTTCTCCTTCCACTATGTGGGTTCAGGGGATTGAACTCATGTCATCAAGTTTGGTGGCAGACGCCATGATCTGCTGAGCCCTTCCCTCCCACTCAAGTGTGTGTGTGTGTGTGTGTGTGTGTGTGTGTGTGTGTGTGTGTATGCAGATGCACATGTATGTGAGGATACATGAGCAGCCATGTGTTCATGCATGTGGAGATCATAGGACAAGCCTAGGTGTCATTCTTAGGTGTCATCTATATTGTTTTTGAGGCAGGGTTCCTCACTGGCCTGGAGTTCACCAAACTAGGCTAAGAGGTAGACCAGAAGGCTTCAGGCACCTCCAACACTAGGATTGTAAGTAGGGTCCCCATTCCTGGCTTCCTTTTTCACATGAATTCTCGGGCTAAAACTGAAGACCTTGTGCTTACACTATAACCCCTTACTGACTGAGGCGTGCTCCCGGTCCCCACCCCACCCCACCCCACCCTCGCCCCAGACTTTTTAAAATCAAGCATTGCAGCATCTCACTGTTACTTTCAACCACAGCACCTAAGCACGGGATTCCACGGTTTCAGAGCTTAACTCAAGCCTCAGAACAGAGCTGACTGCCCTGCTGACTTGGCGGGAGTGGCGTGTTGGCACCGGTGCAGACTTTCCTGGCAGCTGACCTCAGGTGACACCATTACCACGCAGTATACCAATGATCACTCAGAAGCCTTTAAGAGGGAGGCAGCTGTTTCTCTTTCTCCGATTGTCCCCAGTGTTTTCTTCTCTTCTGCAAACTCCACTCAGTGCCTGGTGTGGTGCTGTGCACGTTAAGATGCATGAAAGAGGCCCTCTCTGCTATCTGAAGGCCCTGGGGCGCCTTCTTGGCACAGCAATGAGCCTGCACCTTGTATTTCCCAGGAGAGCCTTGCCTGTCTACAGACAGTGTACACATTGCTGAGCACTTGGAAAACCACCTCCTGCTCCGAGTCTCATCTGTTTGCTGTGTTTATTCTGTACTAAGAACACGCTGGTTAGACTGCATGCTTTTCCTAAGGTGTGGGGGTGCATACTTATAACCCCAGCATTTTCAAGATAGATGCAGGAGGACCTCCAGTTGCAGCTGGCCTCAACTATATAGTAAGAATCTGTCTCAAAAAAAAAAAAATCTGGGGATATAGCCTAGCATGTATAAGGCTTTGGGTTCAACTCTCAAAGACCCGCCCCTGGCCACTGGCTGCCAGTGAACAAGCCCTTCCTTCCTGCTCCTGGCACACTATCCCAGCTGTGACTCCAGTCATACCAGCATAGTCTCACCTCAGGGTCTTTAGCTGGCTATCCTTGCTCCCAGTTCTCTTTATCCTGACACCTGAATGGCCAAGCCTCATCTCCTCAAAGTCTTGCTGCCAATACGACCTTATCGATAAGGCCCTCCTCAATTCTTGTGTATACTGTGTGTGTCTTCATATGCGTGCAGGTGCATGCAGGTGCTTGGGGAGAGGCCAGAGGCCAACCATGGGTACCATTTCTCAGGAGCCATCCACCTCCGCTTTTTAGACAGGGTCTCTAATTTGGCCTGGAAGTCACCAATTAAACTAGGCTGGCTGGCCAGTGAGTCCCAGGGATCCACCTGTTTTCAACTCTTACAACTCCAGCACTTGAATTACAAATAGATGCCACCACAACCAGCTTTTTATGGATTCTGGAAATCAAACTCAGATCCTGTGGTTGCAAGTCAACTACTTGACCAACTGAGCTCACCTGGGGACTTCCTAGGGTTAGGAAAGGAGGTGAGCAACTTGGAGGCAGGTAACTGACTTCTAAGAATAGATGAGTGGCATCATGAATAAGAATGAGAAAGCTGTGACAAGACCTTGGTGAGGCACTGAATCCAGTCTCCTCTCCCGTTGTTTTCATTACTTTTCTATTGCTGTGACAAGACACCATGACCAAGGCAACTTGTAAAAGAAAGTATTTAATTGGGTTTATGGCTTCAGAGGGTCAGAGTCCATGATGGCAGAGTGGAGGCATGGCGGCAGGATCAGCTGAGAGCACACATCTCAATCAGCAGGTAGATGATGGAGTAAGGCACACTGGGAATGGTGTTAGTCTTTTGAAATGTCAAAGCCTGACCCCAGTGCTACACCTCCTCCAACAAGGCCACACCTCCTCCAACAAGGCCATAGTCCCTAATCCTTCCCAAACAGTTCTACCAACTTAAGACCAACATATGAGTCTATGAGGGCTATTCTCATTCAAACCACCACAACCTTGATCAAGTGAATCCCCCTGTGCTGTGAAGTTCCTGGAGAGATTTGTGGAAACTGAGTTCCTTTTGGAATATCCTCTCTAGGGGAGACTGGAGGAGTCCAGGAAAAGTCTCTACCGATATATCTGTATCTTCAAGTGCCTAGTGCAAAGTATGCAGCATACCAAGCCCTCATATCTTAAGGGAGCATGTCTTAAACTCTTCCATTTGGTAAATGTGAGGAGATAGAACATTCTAGAATGTTGTCTGGGTTTATGACTTCAGCAAGATAGAAGAGGGTACTATTCAACAAGATAAAGAATGTTTAGTGTGATGGTTAATTTTGATTGTTAACACAATGAGATTTAGAACCACTATGGAATCATACTTTTGGGTGTGTCTATGAAGGTGTTTCCAGAGAGGTTTAACTGAGGAGGGACGGCCATTTTGAATGTGGGTGGCAGGCACCCTCTGTGGGCTGGGGTTCTGCCATGAATAAAAAGGAGAAAGGGGTCTGAGCACCAGCATTTGTCTCTCTGTGTCCTGACTTTAGATGCCCATGTGACCAGCCTCCTCTTACTCCTGATGCCATGACATCCCAGCATGATGGACTGACCGATTGGCCAAACTGTGAGCCACAGTGGATGTTCCCTCCCTTAACTTGCCCCTTGTCAGGCATCTGCTCACGGCGCCGAGGAACGTGACTAAAACACTGGTTAAAGGAAGTCACATGCACAGAGTGCAAGCTTAGCTTCCCAGCAGCGAAGGCAAGAAGGACTAAAGAGACACGACCCTGTCCCACAGTCAGCCTCCCGACAGGAAGTGCACCCAGGCACCATGGAAACCGAACTCACTCAGAAAGGACCACACACCGAGAAACAGACGCCATCTTTAGCTGTTGTTTTATAGGGTGCAGAGGCAGCCTTTGATGGCTCTGTGTTTTGACCTCTGACAGGAGCCTCGAGCAGGACATTAAATCACAGCTCTGCAGAAAGAAGCCAGCGTCACTGCCCCCGGGGATGTCACTTGAGAAAGCTTTGAGCTCGGCATCTAGAGAAGGGAGAGATGGGATGCAAATGGAAGGAATTTACACCAATTAATACATTTTATAAACTCAAAATGAGGAGTTCAGGACCTTAGTGTGCAAATTAGTGCCCCAGGACAATTACAGAGAGAAAAAAGGGAAGGCCCCAATTCCATCAAATACCATTAACAACATGTCAAATAACACAGACATTTGTTTTTCAAGTGTTGAAGCAATTAGAATCCATTGTAGGTTTTTTTTTATTACTTATTTTTTAACTGATTGCTAAAACAAATTAGATTTTTAAGAGAAATTAGAGAAATTTCAGACAGATAGAAACAACCACCCAAACTAAGATATCCAAATGCCTGTTAGTACTTGGGAGGTGAGAGCAGGAGGATCAGGAGTCCAAAGCCGGCCTGAGCTACATGAGGCCTTGTCACAAAACAAGAGTGCTTGCCGCCAAGCCTGACACCTGGGTTCATCCCAGGGACTCACATGGTGGGAGGAGAGAACAGACTCCAGCAAATTCTCTACTGGCCACTACTAACCGGGAAGCAGCCTGGGCAAGTTTCCAGGATGGACTCATCCCCTGGCAACTGTGCCCCTGGGATGTGGCTTCCAGCATCCTTTCTCTTCCCTGCGACACACCGTGGCTACAACAGGACTTCTTCCATCAAGAGACAAAGGTAATTCCTAGCCCCTGAATCACCACTGACCACATGACTTCTGTCCATCAAATTTAAATCTTAATTTAAAATTAAGAAAAGCTGTCTAGAAACTAAGCCAAGCTGAGGCCGGGCATTCATAAGTAATAATAAGCCTCTGTGTGTGAGTTTATTTGGGAGCTGGGTAGTGGGCCCCCAAAAAAGATTAAAAAACAACAACAACAACAACAGGTATTTGTGGCAGCATGGGAGTCAGAGCCCAGCATCTGGGCTGGCCTGTTGGGTGATGGGAAGCCAGCACCCCAGCTAACCACTGGAAGCAAACACATGCCAGCCAAGCCCAATCAAGACCAGAGACCAAATCAATCACTTACAAAACCAAGATCCAAATAGGAAGCAGCTGTGAGCTGTGTCAGTACGCTGTGGGGTGGTTTGTTACCTGGGGAAAGCCATCTGAAGCCTGGCCAGGCATCTGTGGAGTTAGCACAGCACGTGTGTAACTTTCAGATTCTGAGGGTCATGCTGAAAAGACTGGCCAAGCCACACAGGGCAGGCAGCTGCGTCTGTTTCCACAGACACCCTCAGTTTTCAGCGTAGTGCCAGGCACCGGCCAGTGGCGCCTAAATGACAGTGATGACATTTAAGTGCTTCCCATGTTCCCTGTAGAATGCTTCCTATGTGCCCTGTAGAATGCTTCCTATGTTCCCTGTAGAAAGCTTCCTATGTGCTCTATAGAATGCTTCCTATGTGCTCTATAGAATGCTTCCTATGTGCCCTGTAGAATGCTTCCTATGTACCCGGCATTAGACTATGCACTTTTATATTCATTTATATTATTCTGCAAGAAGCATAATAGTGTGTTTTCTTCTGCTTCTTGTTCTCAAAGATATCTCCACCAAATTCTGGCACATACGAACATGCTACCTTATATGGCAAAAGAGATTTTAAAGAAGCAACTGAATTTAAGCCCTTAAAACAGAGAGGTTAGGGGCCTGGAGAGATGGCTCAGCAGTTAAGAGCATCGGCTGCTCTTCCAGAGGATCTGAGTTTGATTCCCAGCACCCACGTGGTGGCTCACAACTGCCTTTAACTCCAGTTCCAAGTGATCTGAAGCCTTTTTCTAGCCTCCAAGGGCACCAGGCATGAACATGTGCACAGACATTCATGCAGGTAAAACATCCATGCATACACACAAAAATAAATCTTAAAAAGAAATAGAGATTAATTAGCAAGTACAGCCAGTGTCGTCACAAGAGTCCTTGTGTCAGCAGATCCAAAGAATGGAAGGAGACATGGCTGGAAATGAGTTGGAGTGGCAGGCTTTGACGATGAAGAAGGTGCCATGAGTCCAGGAATGCAGGCAGCCTCTAGAAACTGAAAAGGGGAGGAAATGGATTCTCCCATGGTACTTAAAGGAGGACTCAGCCATGCCAATATCCTGGACTGACTTGAAAATCCCAGAGGTGGATGAAAAAAAATCTGACATCTAAAGACACTAAATCACTGTAATATTAGTCACACATGAACATAGTTTTAACCACTACTGTCCCTTATAGAGTCAGTCTTTCTGTCATCATTTCTATTTCAGTATGTCAGAAGCGGAGGCTCAGACAGGTGGTGGCATGCACAGTCACAGATAGAACTGGTCCCCAGTGCACTGCCTCCCACTGGCACCTGGATTCCAGCCCAGCCAGGGGCATCGCTGTAAAATGGAATGAGGAGTTGGATCTGATGACTTTGGAGGATCCTTCCCATGCCGGTTTTCTGTAATTTATTAAACATAGAATCAGCATCTTTCCGTGCTTAGGTTCCCAAGCTCATAAGAGGTCTGCCCTGGCTAGTCTTTATTGTCAACTTGATAAAACCCACAGCCAACTAGGTAGAGGGAGTCTCAACTGAATATGGCCATCACCAGATTGGAGTGTGGGCATTGGTATGTGGAGTCATTGTCCTGATTGCCAATTGATGTAGGGGGTCCCACTCCACTGTGGGCGGCACCAACCCTAGGCAGGTGGGCCTGCACGGGGTAAGAGAGCTAGCTAAGCATGAGCCAGTAAGCAGAACTCCTCCATGGTTTCTGTTTCAGTCCCTGCTTGAATTCTGCCCTGACTTCCTTTCCCTTGGTGATGGACTATGGCCTGTAAGCATAAGCTGAAATAAACCCTTTCCATCTTGATTGGTTTTGTTCATGGTGTTTATTACAGCAAAAGAAAAGAAAACTAGGAACAAGGTCCAGGCAGGTCCAGGCTGTGCCTGCAAAATGACTGGGAAGAAATCTCTGGGAAAATGATGTGAACCACATGATATCAAGTCTTTTCAAAATTCTAGTGAACAGTGCCACAGCCCCTCAAAATCCACACGCTAACCCTTGGGGTCACTTTGCTACCAGCCTGTGTGTAACTGTCATGGTTGCCCTGGATTTGGCCCCACCCAGCTAGGATGGGCTGTGATTGGTCCATGCCTCTCAGTGTGGTCTCACCCTCGCCACAGGTGACTGAGTCAGTTATGGTAAGAATGATGGTGAGGACTTTTCTCAGAGATTAGAGCAAGCCACTCTTATGCTGAAGAGCAAACGGGAGAAAAATTCTCCTAAACTTAACTGTGTCCATAATCGCACTATTCCTGAAGTTTAATCTACATTTGAATTCTTGTTAATAAATCCCTTTGTGGTTTAGGCAATTTGCCTTTAAAATTTTTGCTTTTAACCTGTAAAAGAGTACAACTACCCTAAGAGGCCCTTCTTTTCCCTTGGCTGTGAGCCATCGCCCTGACAAGAAACAACTTCAGGGACAGAGGGCTTGTGTTGGCTCATGGTTTGAAGGGATACAGTCCACCGTGGTGGGGGGAGGCAGGAGGTAGGATGCTGGGATTGGCAGACAGTCAGGAAACAGGGGACAGACAGGAAGTGGGGCCAGGCTAAGGCACCTCAAGGCCCACCCCCAGAGGCCCACTTCCTCACTGAGGCTCTGCCAGTAGGCATGCCTCAGCTGGAACTCCTACCTGGCATTTACATATGGGGGCAGCCAGAATCTCAGGGTCCAAGCCACCTCTCAGGGGACTTGGGAGGCCTGGTGTTTCTGCCACTTGAACCCTGAGTAATGAAAGTCTGAAGACAGAGGATCTTGCTTACTGTCCAGTGTAGCTAGTTTTTCTCTCCGGGTCCCGCCAAGCCCCGGCAGTCCCGTAGCCCACTTATAAAATAAACATACAGATGCTTTTATTATTTAAACTGCACAGCCATTAGCTCAGGCCTACCATTGTCTAGCTCTTACTCTTATACTCAGCCCATTTCTATTAATTTTTATGTCGCCACATGTTCCGTGGCTTTACCTGCTGCCTTTACATGCTGCTCCCTGGACAGCAGGCTGACATCTCCTCCTCTCTGCCTTCCTGTTCTCTCAATTCTTCTCTCTGCTAGTCCCACCTATACTTCCTGCCTGGCTATTGGCCAATCGGTGTTTTATCAATAAATCATCCACAGCAGTCCAGACTTAGTTGAACCCCTGAGGGCTGCAGTGGTGAGTGAGGACATTCACTATCACTGTCCATCATCAAGCAGAGGCCAGACCAACTCCACATTTTTTTTATGTGTACAGGTGTTTTGCCTGCATGTATATTTGTGTACCATGTGTCTGCCTGGTGCCTGAGAAGGCCAGAAGAGTGCATTGGATTCCCTGGGACTGGAATTACAGATGGCTGTGAGGTACCATGTGGGTGCTGGGAATTGAAGCCTGGTCCTCTGGAAGAGCAGTCAGTGCTCTTAACTGCTGAGCCATCTCTCCAGCCCCTAAGCACAAATTATTAGTGAGACTGTCCAGAGCATCCATTGCATTATCGAAGGAGCGGTGACAAAAATTTTGTTTAGAGGCTGGGGAGGCGGCTCAGCGTGTAAGGATGTTTGCGGCATTGGCGTGAGGGCTTGACTACAGATCCACAGCAGCCACAGAAAAACTGTGCATGGCGGTGCACGCCTGTGACTCCAATGCTGTGGAGTTGGAGACAGGGGGATCCTCGGTGCTCACTGGCCGGACAGTCTACCTGAAATGGTGAGGTACAGGTTAGTGAGGGACGCATGTTAAAAAATAAAGGGGAAAGCAATAGAGGAAGAGCCTGTCCACCAGGCAAGCAGACCTTCACTCACAAGTGCATATATATATATATATAGTGCACACACACACACACACACACACACACACACACACACACACGGGGGGGGGGGGGGGTCTATAGTCCTAAGGTTTTTCAAAGAATCTTCTCAGAACTGGCCTCCTGTATTTCCACTTGATTTGCTGTAGTGGGGTCCTCATAAGGATTGCATTCCAATGGAACCAACCACAGAAGCTCCAACTCCCCCAAACTCAAGTGTCGATAAATTCAGAACCGTGCCGAAACTGAGACGGCACACTCTGCTGTGTGCAGGAACTCTTAGGTGTGGTAACATCTGAGAGCCACCGAACCTGACAAGAAGAAACAGAGAGGGTGCCCCGACCCTTCCCTCAAAAACAAGCATCCCTTATGCCCCAGCCAAATGCCACCCTGTGAAGGAGGCACATGCCCTTCCCAGGGCACAGGGCTGGTAGGGCAGAGGGGCAGCAACCCATTCTTCTGGGAAGAGGCTGGGATAGGATGTGGTGAGTGTCCTCTGCAGAGGAGGGTGTGGAGAGGCAGGGAGGCACAGCGGTTGGGGGAGGGGTTGCTGGGAGACTGAGGAGCAGGGTGAGCCTAGCCGAAGAAAGTAGGTTCCCAAGGCATGCCTTTGAAGGTGACACTGGTTCCCAGTCCCTTCCCGCCTATGTCCCGATGATTGCCGTGACCAGCTGCCTCTGCATACCCCCACCGCCATGATGTTCTGCCCAAGTGCATGGGGCCAGACAGCTATGGACTGACTCCTCTGAAACTGTTCCTAAAAAACAACAACAACAACAACAACAAAAAATCTGGCATTCCTTCAGTTGTTTCTGTGAGGCATTTTGTCACAGAGGTGAGAAAGGTACCTGGGATAGCACGTGAGGTGAGGGAGAAGCCAGGGCTGAGTGTTCAGGACCTTCTGAGCTTCCAGGAGGGACTGCAGCCCGCGCTGCAGGCGTGGTGAAGGGCAGAGGCACACAGGTAGCGTTGCCAACCAAGCTGTCGGGGCAAACAGCCCTGGACCTCAAGGAAAAAGGGCAGCCTGGCAGAGGCAGTGATGGCGTGGCTCCAGCCCTCCCACGCGTTTCCTACTCCCCTCCCGAGCTCTAGCTCCAGGAAACAAAGACTTCTGTGCAGAGAAGCCCAGCTCACGCTGTCCCGGGGTGGCTTACTAGGTTAAATAAGGTAGCCTGGGAGAAATCAATGCTAATTAACCTCTTCTTCGTGAACTCGTTATCTTCCGCTGTAGAATGGTTTCAAACAGCACACAGACACCACCCCACCTTCCCTGGGGTGGGGGATCTAGAGTACTTACCTGAGCGCTAGTAACTCCAGGACTCTGGTATAGTTGCAACCGAACGTCAACTGGGATACTATCACCCCCAAGCCTAAGCCAAGACGTCTTAGATGCTCACTATTCACCTCCTAGCTTTGGCAAGAGGCCTCAGTGTATCCCCCACATGGCCTTCTCCATGTGGCTGCTTGAGGAGCCTCAGATCCACAGCTGATTTCCTCAGGTGACCTAAGAAAGCAAGAATGAGGCCACCTTTGTGCTCTGTCCTGGATTCCACACAGTGCCAAATCTTCTACACTGTATTTACTGTGAGTGTCATGTTCAACCCATAAGTAGAAGAAGGGGATTCTCATCTCTACTTTGAAGGGGAAAGTATCATAGAATATTTTATGACTCTGGAAACCACCATGAATTCATCTAGAACAGTAATGTTAAGAGTATTCTCAGACCGCCAGGAGGGGGGGCATGCCAATCTGAGTGGCCTGTGCTGCCATCTGTGACCATGGTGACATCTGAGCCTGGTCTACTGCCAGGGACCATGTCTAAGTCTTTGCTCCTATCACAGCAGGGGGTCTGTGATGTCCATGACCTGTGGTGCCACCAAAGGCCACATAGATGCCTGGTGTTTAGGCCACATCCTATGGCCATGTTGGTGTCTGAGGGCCATGTTACCGCCAGGGCCATGGTCATCTAGGCCAGGGCAGCTGCCGAGGGCCATGTTTGGGTCCATGGCCCTACAGCAGACACAGTTGATGTCCGTGACTCCTGGTACCATCAAAGGCAATGCCAATGCCAGGGGTCTGGGCTGCCACCTGTGACCATGTTGATGTCCAAGGGCTTCAGTGCCATGGGGGCCATGCCAATCTGAGTGGCCTGCGCAGCCACATGGGGCTGGGGCTGGGCTGCCGCTGTGGGCTGTGTCTGGGTCCATGGCCCAACAGCAGTCAGTCAGGGTCTGGGCTGATGTCCATGGCTCATGTTACCACAGGGGTTATAGGGGTCATGCATGTTGAAGTCAGAGGGCCATGCTGAGACAGCCCTGTTCCTCACTGGCCCTGGATACTGCAGCAGGAGAGCTGGTACTGCTCCCCCAAGGTAGAGCTGACCCCAGCACTCAGGAGAGATGGCCCCACCCCCTTGCATCAGATGACCCAGACTGACCAGCCGAGCAACCACCCAGACCCGCATCCTGTCACACCCTAGCAGCTGCCCCATCTATAACCTGCTGGAGTGTGCGAAGGGATGGGTCCTGTGGATCGATGGCCGCAGGATCTCCATGACTGGGGCAGTAACAGGATATCCGAGAGGAGTTTTGATGAGGGCCCAGTGATGATGGTGAGCTATTGCAATGACCATTTCGGGTGGAACTGGACTGGACTAAAGGGGTATACTGCGTGACACACTGCAGCTCCCGATCCCACTAGGATGCATGCAGAGGTGTGGGAAAGATGGAGGATGGAGGTGGATTTTTTGTTTGTTCGGTTTGGTCTGGTTTTAATTAATTTTGGTGGGGGGGGGGCATACTGCAGGGTTGAAAGGCAGATATGGAGGGACTGGGAGGTGAGCAGGATTGGAGTGTATGATATGAAATTTCCAAAGAATCAATAAATAATTGTGTTTAAAATAATTTAAAAAAAAAGAAACAAAACAAACAAACAAACAAAAGCATTTTCTCGGGTGTGACAGTCCACATAGGGATGTATCACCTAGGGATACTTGGAAGAGGATTCCTAGGCCCACCCCAGCATCATGCTGCCTCCCAGAATGCACATTTGATAAGTTTTTCAAAGTAGTCAAATGCAGATTATTAGAAAACAAAACAAACAACAACAACAACAACAACAAAACCAACCAGGGATTCATGTTCAGGTCAGAACCCGGAGGTGCAGGAAAAATGAGCAATAGCAGAAAGGGGACGAAACTCTTCTACAGCCAGACCCTGGTGATGGCTCAGTTGGTAAAGGGCTGGCCCCTGGAGCTGGAGGACCTGAGTTCAGATCCCCAGCACCCATGTAGAAGCTGGCATTGTGGCACACATCTGTAACCCCAGCACTGGGGAGTAGGGACAGTTCCTGGGTGCTCATTGGACAGTCAGTCTAGCCAAAATGAGAAGCTCCGGCCTGCCTCAAAAAAAAAAAAAAAAAAAAAAACAAGGTAGAGTCAGGCATGGCACCTCACACCTTGAATCCTAGCACTTGGGAGGCAGAAGAAGCAAGTGGGTTTCTGTGAGTTTCTGTGAGACCAGCCTGGTCTAAAGAGTGAGCTTCAGGACAGCCAGAGCTACACAGTGAGACCCTGTCCCAATTAACAAACAACAACAACAACAAAAGGGATAGAAGCAGGCACCTGGTGTTGACTGTTAGCTTCTGATGTACACACACACACACACACACACACACACACACACACACCGCTCATATGCATGCATACAAACAAGCAATTCCTCTGAAATCAGCAGCAGTTACCAATTACAACGGCAGTGTCCGAAATTCTGAATCAAATTGGTGGGTGGGTGAGGGAGCAAATGTATAAACTGATCAGGGACCAAAACAGAAATAGGTAGCACTTAGCTCAGAGTCCATCTATGCTAGACCCATGATGGATATAGCCTGTCAGCAATCACAGCCCCCTCCCCCACGCCTGGGCAGAGTCCCAGGGAGTTCTGAATGCAGCACAGCACACAGCTTCGGTACCCATTCCCAGCTCACAGCGGACACAGGAAGGAACCCACCTGCTGTCCATGGTCCAAGGCCCCAGCCAGGAAGCGATCGCTCTGACACATGACACCACTGGAGAGCTGTGACCAGAAAAGACTTCTCTAGCATGCCATAGGGAGGGCAGGGCACCTGAGTCATCCCTTCCAGAGTTGGGTGGGACATCATGGGAAGCCAGGAGGGGCTTGGTGGGTGAGGGAGGCTCTTGTGTACACACAGCCCCCTGGAGCCTTAGGTCTGATTCTCATGGTGGGACACTTTGCTAACAGGCTCAGCACCAAGGTTCATCTCTGCCTCTGTTGGGGAACAGAATTTAGGGGTGGCCCAGGAAGTGGCCTTCTGTTTAGTCCAGTGGTTCTCAGTCTTCCTAATGCGGTGACCCCTTAATACAGTTCCTCATGCTGTGGTGACCCCCAGCCATAAAATTATTTCGTTGCTACTTCATAACCTGTAATTTTGCTACTGTCATGAATCGTAATGTAAATATCTGATATGTGACCCCAAAGGGGTCACGACTCATAAATTGAGAAGCACTGGTTTGGTCTCTCTGAGTTCCAGCCATTGTCTGAATTCCTCCTGATCCCTGTTTATGGGATGCTGTATTATGCTTGCCCCCGACAAGAGTTGTTAAGCAGCTGCTGGGGCCTCTCTGTTCTAAACTGAGTGCTATTGTCTCTTCCCATAAGGAATCATGACCCGGGTGGTTACAAAGCCCTGGCCCAGGCTGCAGTGCTGTTAGCCTAGAAAAGGGCAAAAAGCATGCAGAGCTCTCAAACAGCATGGGGGGAGTGTGTGTGTGTGGGGGGGGGCACGTGGGCAGCCCTGCAGCAGCTATCGGTCCACTGGTCCATTGGCGCCCCAATCGTGGCCATGTGTACGGTGTCTACTGTACATACAGTCCACATACAGTTCATCACCATTGCTGGGGCATTAGGAACCAGACTGAAGAGGTTCCAGGGTGTGCGTGCGTTTGTGCATGAGCATTTCCTCAGAGATTTCCTGGCCTCAGTTTTCCGCACACTTTGGGATGAGGGCAATCATTCCCCAATGGGTGGACAGTGCATCCTCTGGTCTGTAAAACCTTGTCCAGCCTTCCACCCTTCTGCCACACCCTAGTCTTTAACAGAACACGTCCTTCCTTTCTTTTTTCCTTCCCCGTACCTTCTTCCCTCCTTCCTTCTTTAAAAATAAAAATAAAAATAAAAAAACAGAACAAAAAACATTGGGTCTTGCTATATAGTCCAGACTGCCCTGGACTTACCATGGCAATCCTCTGCCTCAGTCTCTCAGGTGCTGGGGTTGCAGGCTACAGCTTTAATGGAACCTTGTTTTTCTTCTCACAGCAGGATTTTTGTTGAAAACATTTCTACAAGGTAGAGGTTAAAATTCTATGTTAATATTCTGAAATATTCCTCCTAGACTTTCTCTCTGTGAATACACAAAGGGAAACAGAAAATTCTAGAAGGCATACTTCAGAAGTCTAGAAGGAATCCTATCCAACAAGAACCATGATTAAGTGTGAGAGGGGAAAAGAAAATTGCATAGCTAAAATTTAAAATTACATAGGCATATATATTTATGTATAATTAGGGTTTCCAACCTGGCAATTTGACATTTTAGTGAGAAATTCTCCATTGTAGGGGGCTTCTCTGTGCATTGTGGGTGTTTAGCTGCCTCTCTGGTCTTTACCTGCTAGATGCCAGAGGCCTCTCCCCCAGCTACCCTCACACCCACTTGGGGATGGACTGTGAGCATTCATTAACAGGATGTAGTAGCATTTTAAGCTCAGTGAGCATGGCACTTGGCACAGAGGGCCACTCTGGGATTGCATGTTTTAATCATTAGTTACATGGTCTACATTTTATTTTTTTATTTTTTGCTTTTTTTTGAAACAGGGTCTCTCTAAGTAGTCCTGGCTGTCCTGGAACTTGCTATGCAGACTAGGCTGGCCCTGAACTCATAGAGATCTGCCTGATTGCCTCCCAAGTGTTGGGATTAAATGTATGTGTCACCACAACCAGCTATTTTTAGTTTTTATTCATTTTCTTCACATAATGTATTTTGGTCATATTCTTCCCTTCCCCCACATAATCTACATTGAAATTAGGGGTGTGTGTGTGGGGGGGGGGGTGTATGTGTAAAAGAGAAGACGTGTATGTGCCATGTGTGGAAGTCAGAGGACAACTTGTAGGAACTGGCTCTCTCCTTCCACCATGTGAGTCCCGAGGACGGAACTGGGTCATCAGGCTTGGTGGCAAGTGTACTTTGACCAGAGTCGTCTCACCAGCCTGGATTGGCATCTTTGTTATGATCACGATCATCGATTTGCTTTGAGACAAGGTATCATGTAGTCTAGTCTGTGACCCAGGGTACCTGTGGACTCCTGGTCTTTCTGCCTCCACCTTCCAAGTCTAGGGATCCCAGGTGTGCCACGCCCCTCCCAGCTGTCTCATCATTTGCAAATGCTTTGAATAGCTCACCATCATTTGCAGGCACCTGTGTGGGTGGAATTAGGTGGTTTCCGAATTCCCAGTCATAAACTGAGTTTAGTAACACAGACTTCCATGGTTTTCAGGGCTGTCCTGAGGAACCAGTGAGAGAGAAGCAGCCAAGTCACACATCCTAACCGGGGCTGTGAAACAAGAGGAATGTTCTCCATGGCCCAGTTCATCTGTATAAGTGTGCACGTATGTGAGACCGGAGATCAAGGTCCCGGTGCTTTTCTCAGTCGCTCTCCATCCTATTCTTCGAGTCAGTGTCTCTCCCTGAATCTGAAGCTCACCTATTTGGCTAGAGTTGGTGGCAGCAAGCCAGCGATCCTCCTGCTCCTGCCTCTGTGGTGCAGGGATTACAGGTGTGGATCACAGTACCCAGCTTTTACATGGTGCTGGGGATTTGAACTTAGTTCTCCACGCTTGTGCAGCAGGTACTTTCCAGCTAAGCCATCCCACCATCCCCATGCCCCCTCTTTTAAAAAGTTGTATCACCTTTCCATTCCTGTTGTGGCTGATCCTCCTGGTGCCCTGGGCTCCGACTGTAGGATGAAGTCCTGCTTGGATTTGTTTAGTTTTGTTCCTGCTCTTAGATGCCCATTGAGTCCATGCCTGTGTGTGTGCAGGTGTGCATGTCCGTGTTTGTGTGTGTGTTTTGTTTGTTTATTTTATTCCATTTTACTTTTTACTCTAGGTCTTTCAATGTTGCCCAGGCAGGTCACAAACTCACAATCCTCCTGCCTCAGCCTTATAAGTGTTTGCCTGGCTCAAATGCCTCCTTTTTGCCTTGAGCCATTCAGAGTTGTTATAGTTAGATACCTGTAAGGTTTCTTTCTTTCTTTCTTTCTTTCTTTCTTTCTTTTTCTTTCTTTCTTTCTTTCTTTCTTTCTTTCTTTCTTTCTTTCTTTCTTTCTTTCTTTCTTTCTTTCTTTCTTTCTTTCTTTCTTCTTTCTTTCTTTCTTTCTTTCTTTCTTTCTTTCCTTCCTTCCTTCCTTCCTTCCTTCCTTCTTCCTTCCTTCCTTCCTTTCTTTTTTTCTCCTCCTCTTTTTTCTTCTTTTGTACATAAATTTTGAGTGTGCAAAATCTGATGGGCAGAGGGAGAGGGAAAGAGAATGATCATGTCTGCATGGTATAAAGAGCTAAAATACAAGCTCTTTAAGGACAAGCATCCTCTGTGTTCACTACTCAGTCCAAGAAATAAACAGCTAATGATGTGTACCTGTATCCTTGCAGACAGCTTGTCCCTAGGAACAGTGAAGACAGCAAACCAGAGTCCATTTTGCATTTTATCCCAACTGGCTCACACTTTTCTCGACTCTGAAATGGAAAGTTGTCCTGGAGGTCTACCTTGGGCTTACACAGCATCAAGGCGGCTCCCCGAGCACAGGAGCCTTTCTCCTCATTACACAGGGTTTCAGAACAGGGACTCTGCAGCTCTGGATCTTACCAGGCTCTGGGATTCCATGTAAAGCACGCCCTGGACCTCAGTTTCCAAGGGGAGTCAGTGAACAAGCAGACAGACTAGGGATTTTCAAACTCTCCTGCTCCACCCTGTTGTGGAATGTTATTTTAACTAGGCAAAGATCTGTTGCATTTGTTTATGCTGCATTTATTTAATCATATAAAGATGTGCTGCCTTTGTTTCATCTTGCCTGCTGAGGACATCTGATTGGTCTAATAAAAAGCTAAACAGCCAATAGCTAGGCAGGAGAAGGATAGGCGGGGCTGGTGGGCAGAGAGAATAAACTGGGGGAGAGGAAAGAAGAAAAGAATGAGGGAGAAAGAGAGGGAGGCATGGGGGGGGGCAGCCAGCCAGCTAGACGGAGTAGGACATACAGAAGAAAAGAAAAGAAAAAAGCCCCAAGGCAAAACATAGATGAAGAGAAACAGGTTAAGTTAGAAGAGCTAGCAAGAAATGAGCGTCAGATAAGGCCAGACGTGCATAACTAACATTAAGTCCCGTGTCATGATTTGGGAGCTGGTTGGTGGCCTAAAAGATAAAGCCTGCTACCCCAGCCCTTACTGACTCTAGTTTACTATTATGCTTTATTAATGTTGTTGTTTTGAAGCAGGGTCTCACATAGAGGCTGGCTCCCATCTGGATATGTCGGCAAGAATGACCTTGAACTCCTGCTCCTCCTGCCTCACCTCTGCAGTGTTGACTGATGTGTAGGCATGCACCGACACACCCAGTCTTCTCATTCTGCTCAATATTAAGCCAAGGAAAACAAGTTATAACAAGCAAGAGCTCAATCCAAGGGCTCTAAGGAGGTCCCTGAGCTGGATTCTAGAAAGAGATAATGTCACTGGCCTTGGCTGGGAGTAATGATCTGCTAAGTGATCATGACAATTTTGTTATGTTGTGTTTGAATTTTTGAGACAATCTGACTCCAGAGCCCAGGCTGGACTCCAACTTGAGGTGATTCACCTGCTTCTCAAATGCTGAGATTACCAGCGTGCATTGCCATGCCTGGCTTGATGATACCATTTCAAGCATGTTTCCTGGGGATCCTGTGTTAAGAGAGCTGCACATGGATTCTTCACTTAACTCTAAAGACAATCCCCTAATCCTCACAGATTGTCTTTTTATGGCCATTTTACAGATGTGCATACTGAGGCTCAGCGAGGCCCTGTGGTGGATCCCCTGTTGCATAGCACCTGCCTTTTCCACTGCTAACCCTCTGCTCTAAACCACCCCATTGTGCACCCAGTCACAGGGGATCTCGTGGAAATGCAGACTGCTGGCGTCAGACCCGAGGGACTGCGTCCTAACCACATTCTCAGGAAAGCTCACAGGAGTGGTTTCACTAGCAGCCTCTGAACGGTGAAGCTAACCTGCTTCTGTCCCTCCAGGGCTGACCCGGGAAGGGACTCCAGGTCTGCAGAGTCCCTGGTTTCCGAGAATATAAACCGTAGGGCTATTTTTACTCCATCCCAGGAAAAGAAAAGCCGGGGCACCGCACACTCAGCAAACACTGCTGTTTGTGGGTCAGACATACCAAAAGGGAAAGGTTTCCTGTTGACAGGAAGACGCGTCTAGTCTCTGCCTGTGGCCACATTTGCTTTTTCCACACAGTGGCTGAAATCTCTGCTTTGTGTTCCTCCCCGCTGAGGATACCAGAGCGTCCTACAGACTCACGCCCTCTGCCCCACCCACACCCGCACGACAGCAGGCAAACCCCAGCCATCACAAAGCATCTTTTTAGGCGCCCACCTAAGGCTGATGCTGCAGCCTCTTAGTCATGCCCAACAATGCTGCAAGAGAATTTTCACATAGGATATTACCCAGAAGGCCATTTCACCCTTGGATATGTGCATGCAGAGATCGGAGGACAGTACAAACACGCAGGCATTGGGGACTCTGTGATTGTGGCCTTCCTGGTCCCTGGGTCGTTCTTGCACCTCCCCAGTCCCAGGGCAGTTGCAAGGTTCCTTTTGAAAATGTGGCCACAGTTCCATTCTGTCCTCAGGGGGAAGCAGGTAAGTCAGGCCAACCGCTCTCTGTTTTATACAGCTGCAGCATGTTGTTATCAAGTCCTTGCCTCAGTCCACAGTGTCCTTTGCTGGGAATTGCATCTGCGTGCAGAAGGAACTGGGAAGGAAGCACAACACCCCCCCACAGGCCGCTGCCTCTGCAATGATCACCGCTGTTTTGAGCCGAAGGGTGGGGCACCGTGGGATGAAACAGGATGTGGTCTGCCTTGAGTGACAGAGAACTGAACTGGCCTGGTGGCAGAGGTCTGAATTAGTTTGTTTTCTTATTATTGTGACGAAATACCAAATTAAAAAAAAAAAAAAAAAGCAACCTTGATACCTCAGCTCACAGTTTGAAGGCACACTCTATTATGACAGGAAATCATGGCAGCAGGAGAGGCAGGCTGGTCACATGGCATCCGCAGCCAGGAAGCGGAGAGGGATGGATGGTGCTGGGGCTGAGCTCGCTTTGTCCTCTGAATTCGGCGTGGCACCCCAGCCCATGGGATGTGCTGCCCACATTTAGGGGAGGCCCTTCCATGAACTCACAGACAGGCGCAGAGGTCTGTCTGCCAGGTGACTCTAGAGCCTGTCAGGCTGACAATCAGTATTAGCCATCCCAAGAGTGATTACAGTAGAGAGCAGAAATGAGCTGGCTTGTGAGGGAGACACCTCACACCTGATGTGGGATCATGAGGTAAGACGGAAGCTGGGCTTTTCAGGTCCATGGCATCATCCGGGGGACATGGTTGGCTGCCATTGCTGGCGAGTTAGACACCGTATTAAGCCTTGGGTCTTTAATTCTTTCTGCTGGGCTATGACACCTTCGAGCCGTTGCCAATATTCTCTGCCTTACACGTAAGCCTTTGGGCTTGAGAAGGCCACCAGTGGATCTAGGCAACACCCAATGCCTTTTGAGGCAGCTTCATGGGGGTGAAACTCACGTCACCTGCTCTCATGCTCTGCTGTCACCACCGGGAATTTCTCATTAATACTTGATCATTGGAGTTTTTCTGTAGTGGGCCTGCTATGTTACCAGAGGTTCTGGATACCAGGCACGAGCGGCGGAGCTTTAGGAGCTCACACTCTTTTCCTTCCAATGAAAACAAAGTTCTAAGTCTGAACCTGGCAACGGCAGAACCATTAGAAATTAGGATTGAGGTGGAGAGAGAATGCCTGCCTCGTAGACCTGATCACGAAGCTCTAGGTCCAGTCTCTAGTATCAGCAAAAATAAAGTAGAAACTGGAGTGGCCATGTGTTAGCATGCACACAATCCTGCCTTCCATCTGTGTGTGCGTGTGCATGTGAGAGCGAGAGCGAGAGAGCGAGAGAGGGGGGGGAATTGGGCTAATGATGGCATGCTTGGTCTACTTGAAGGAACGCTCCCCCCTCACTACACTGGCACATTTGACTGGGCAGGGGTAGGGATGCTGGGTTGAGGGGGGCAAGCTCTGTACCTTCAGCTGCTTTAACAGGAGCCAAGAAGTCCTGCCGTAGGAAGCTCAGCCATACTGGGGGTGGGGGAATCTGTCCCTCGTGCAGAGCCATAGCACTTCGGACGGTCATTCTGTTCTCTTCAATTAGGTCCGAATTTAATGATGTTCACTACGCCCGAAGATGCTATTCTTGGCAGTGTGAGGGAGGGACCACAGAGGACATGACTGGAACAGCTGGGGAGACAGAATTAGATCAAGAACAATTGCCTTAGATGTGATCATGGAATCTGTGCAACATAGGGGATGCTCCTTGTTTAAAATTGTATTTATGCTGTGTGTGTGCACACGTATGCACACACATGTACCACAGCACACATGTGGAGGTCAGAGGACAACCCGTAGAAGTTGGTTCTCTCTCTTCACCATGTGGGTCCCAGGAATCAGATTCCTATTGCCAGGTGAATTTGGTGGCAAACACCTTTACCCACTGGGCCATCCCATTGTCCCAAGGACACTCCTTGTTCCCGAAGACACAGGATGAACGTTTTACAGGTGACATTTAATGGTGTCTACAATACACTCTCAAGTTGTTCAGGGGAGCATGCCTGTGCACTTCGTAGGTGCCTGTGGAGGTCAGGGGACAACATCAGGTGAGGTTCTCAGGAGCCATCCACCTTATGTTTTGGAAGAGGATCTCTCACTGGCCTGGGGCTCATCCCTTAAGCTAGGCTGGCTGGCTTGTGAGCTCTAGAGATCTGCCGAGCTCTGCCTCCTCAGTGCTGGGTGATAAGTGCCCACCACTGTGCCCAGCTTTTTCAGTGGAGTTCCTGGGGACCGAACCCAGCTCTTCTCGCTTGTACAGCAAGCACTTTACTAACGAGTTTTTTCCCTAGCCCTTGTATTTTTTTTTTAATGCACACTGTTTTGTTTTGAAAACTTTAGATTCCTGAACTATAAACATCTCCAAGGGGAGGACAAGATTAAAGAACTGTGGAGAAATCGCATCCACTGGTGAAACTGGCTGGTGGTGTGTTCATGCTTTCCACATTTCTTCAGCTTAGAACCTTCCTAAATGTAGCCAGCGGCGGCGCCTTTAATCCCAGCACTCGGGAGGCAGAGCCAGGCGGATCTCTGTGAGTTCGAGGTCAGCCTGGGCTGCAGAGCGAGTTCCAGGAAAGGCACAAAGCTACACAGAGAAACCCTGTCGAAAGAAAGAAAGAAAGAAAGAAAGAAAGAAAGAAAGAAAGAAAGAAAGAAAGAAAGAAAGAAAGGAAGGAAGGAAGGAAGGAAGGAAGAGAAAGGAAAGGAAAGGAAAGGAAAAGAAAAGGAAAGAAAAGAAAAGAAAAGAAAAGAAAAGAAAAGAAAAGAAAAGAAAAGAAAAGAAAAGAAAAGAGCCGGGTGGTGGTGGCGCACGCCTTTAATCCCAGCACTCGGGAGGCAGAGCCAGGCGGATCTCTGTGAGTTCGAGGCCAGCCTGGGCTACCAAGTGAGTCCCAGGAAAGGCGCAAAGCTACGCAGAGAAACCCTGTCTTGAAAAACCAAAAAAAAAAAAGAAAAGAAAAAGAAAAAAGAAACTTCCTAATAAAATGCTGGGAGAATACACCATCCTTCTCCATGAAGCTGTCATCCCTGGAAGACAAGACACTGGCCATCTTAGTTTGGGACCCCTCCTCCTGAGGCAGATCCCGAGGTAAAGATTTAAGCAGTCTCTTTCTCTTCCCTTTCCTCTCCCTTTCTTTTCTCTCTTCTCTTTATTCCACAGGGTCTTGTGTAGCCTATGCCAGCCTCAAACTCCCTATGTAGCTGAAGACAGCCTTCAACAGCGTCCTCCTGCCTCTGTTTCCTGAGTACTAGGATCATAAGTGTAGGGAAAGGGGGCCAGGTAAAGAAACCCACCCTGGCCCTGGAACCAGAGCCAGTGAAAGAAACACACTTTGGCTCTGAAACCAGAGCCCAATCTACCCCTGACCAACTGAGCATGAAGCCAACCAATCCCTGAGCAGGAAAACCAACCAATCCCTGAGCACAAAATCTAGCCAATTTGAGCTCAAGGTGATTGAAATCTGACTAATTTCCTCCCTGAAAACCTTCTCCTTGGAAAAGCTCCTTCTCTAAGAAGCCCTATATAAGCCCTATGCCTGTTCAGTTGGCGGCTGCCTTTTTCCACCCTGGCAGAGGCAGCCACCCTCCTGGATTCTTCCCTCCCAATAAATCTCTTGAAGGATGTTTGGGTGATAAGACCCAGCCTGGGCAGACTGGAGCAAGGTTGTAACACTTTTGCTGGGGAAACCTTCCCTTAGCCTTAGGGGAGCTTTGTTACATGGAGGGTGGTGGGATTTTACAGGTGGGGATGGGGTGGGGTGGGGAGGGTAGGGGGATGGGGGGTGGCCCTCAGCAGAACTGTAACAACTTCACTGGGGAAACCCTCCCCTGCCGGGGCAGAGTTAGCCTGGGGAAATCTTTTCCAGGAACAGGACTGTAAGCTGCTACACTTACAGTGACTTGTATTCCTGGGCTCCCGACTGCCAGGATCCCTTTCCATCCCAGCTGTGCTTACAATAGATGTGACTAGTTTACTTGGTTGAAGGGGTTGAACCCAGGGTCTCCTCATTCATACCAGGCAGGCATTCTACCAGCTGAGCCTTATCCCCAGATCAACATTTTGTTTCTTCTGGAAGTGGTGGTCTAGCAAGCATCAGGGGACAAGCAGGGAAAGAAACACCATGAAAAAAAGCAAGCACCATGGTGTTGTCACCATCTCAGAATGAAAGGGCTCCTCATCCACAGACACCTCACAGCTGGAGTCCGGAGGAGCATCTCATGTGATTGTAATTTGTCCTCAGAGGCTAGGGAGGAGCCGGGCTTGCAGTAGTCAGAAAAGACACCCCCTAAAACAATTGGCAACTGGTTTGGGCTCCCCAATGGGAAGACCTGGAACTTTGCCCCACCATCCTTCCATGCAGTCACTCAGGTTATTGTCCCTAGCACAAGGACATGCCCTGGTGGGGGCTGGAAAGCCATGCTGGGGAGAAAGCAGTCCCTGTCGCCATAGGAGAACAAGGGCGAGTTGGGTAAACAAACAAAATCCAATAAACAAGAAATGGTAACAGTGAGGGAGCCTGGTATACTCACTAATCTAGTGGGCACACTCTTAGCACTTGGTGTGTGCTGGCCAGAGTTCCAGACACAGGGACTGTGCAAAGACAAACAGTGGAAATAAACAAATGAAATATGAAACGAGAACTGTAGATCCAGCCAGGCGGTGGTGGTGGCGGCGGCGGCGGCACATACCTTTAATCCCAGCACTCAGGAGACAGAGGTAGGCAGACAGATCCCTGTGCATGTGAGGCCAGCCTGGGCTACAGAGTCAGTTCCAGGAGCTCCCCAAGCCACTACCGGATGTCTTAAGGGTAAGTACTCTAACTGGACTCTCTACGGGTCTAGAGGGGGAGGTACTGCATTGAGCTGAAGAGACAACTCTTCACGTTTAACCAGAGGGCTCTCTTCTCCTCAGCCCTCCCGAGGGGACCGACTGTGGCTTGTGATGTGGCTGGAGAAAGCTCAGCATGGATTTACATGCCTAGGGTAGCCATAGCAGAAAGGCACACTGACTCCATTCTCAGGTCCCAGGCTCTTCAGGGTTTCATGTTCATGTGGTAGATCATGTGGCCTTCATGTTCCCTCTAACATTCCCAGATATTGACCCTTTAAATAAAATAGACACCCACAATATCTGGTTCAAGTCACCCCTGAAGGTTAGATGAATTGTTTCTAGAAGAGTTAATGTGTAAGTGCTTACTACCAGTGGTATTTTGTGTGTGTGATTTCAACATTAAACACATTACTTTCTGGTCATCTGGTCCATCAGGTAACCAAGGCAGAGGGGATGCATAGGTGCCTTTATAGACAGGTACTCGTATGTTAGTTATTATTATTATTATTATTATTATTATTATTATCATTATTATTTTAATGACAGGATGCCTGACAGAAACAACTTAATGAGAGAAGACTGTATAGTTTGGAAAGGAGCAGGCCATCAAGGCATGGAAGGTCTGATGGTAGATTAGCTCGGTCTGAGGGTGAGACAACTTGTTCCCTCACCTGGGTGGAAGAGGAAGCGAGGAGGCGGGGCTGAGCCAGGAGCCGGAGTGGTTGTCTCTAAGTCCCGCCCCTTACCAATTTATTTCCTCTCGCTAGGTTCTGTCCAAAAGGTTCTACAGCCTCCCTAAACAATCCACCAGCTGGAGGCCGTGTGTGTGTGTGTGTGTGTGTGTGTGTGTGTGTGTGTGTGTGTGTGTGTGTGTGTGTGTTTCACATTCAGACCACAACAACTGGGCTTTTGTGCGGTGACTGCTATTGTTCAAAAAACAAGCAGAATTAGAGCCTGGAGGGTTGCTGGCCTCTAGCTCAGTCTTGCTTTGTCAGTGGGGTGCAGAGCGAAGCTTTCTCCTTCCCCCAGGTCTTGATTGCTTTCCTGTAATTGTGCGAGGGGAAACTCCTCTATTTTCTAGTAGGAAGCGGAGCCCTCTCTCTCCTGGAAGTTGGGTGGCTTGTGCATAGTGGGGAGGCTGGAGGTTACTCTAATCTAAGGATGGCTCCCTACCACGTTTCAGCCACCCTGATCTGACAGTCATATCCAACACAGTGATCAGGTTTGAATGCCCAGCTGTCCTTTGCAAGAATCCACTTCCAGGCTGTGGACACCACATTTGGTCCAGGCTGGAATTTCTCAGGGCTTCTTACCCTCCGTGGAGCTGGCCCGGGCCCCATTCTTTTCAGGCTGGCTAGTAGCAGCAGCCTGTTGGCTTAACTCCCAGACCCTCCACACAGCAGCCTCAGGAGCTTCCTTGAACGGACACCTGCTTGCTTGTGGGGAGTGTCCCTGCCCAAGGCTGCAGCTGTTGTACTTAGCAATAGGCACCCAGGAATGAAACTATGCCTAGGGCACAGCCTCACAGTCCCCAAGTCCAGTCCCAGGTTCACCTGTCTCTAAGGCTGCCTCTAGGTGAAAGGAGCGAGCTTTGGCTCCCCGCACTGAGATATCATCTGCTGGGACTCTGTCCACCACCTGGATAGCCCTGCTAGCTCCAGGCAGCAAACACCCCTCCCCCCCACCTTATCCTCTGTTCTCCAGATTCTGCTTTAACCCATCTCGGTAAGGCTTCCTTAGCTAGATCCTCAAGTGAATGGAACCCCCCGGGGCCAATCCCATCACAGCTCCCAAAGCTGGGATCAACCACCTGTCAGGAAGCTCCAGGTTAGAAAAGCAGTTAGATGTGCAGAAGACAGATGGATGGGTGGATGGATGGATGGATGGGTGGGTGGATATGTTAAGTATGTAGAAGTGTGTCTACAACATCCCTACATGGACTATAAAAGAGAGCCCAGAAAGTGCGAGTGTGAAGAAATTCCAGCCTCATTTAACTGGGCACTTTCACGTCTGCTGAATCTAATAATAAAAATGGTGAGCTTGTATTTTTCTGTGCCGTTGCCTTATTTTCTTCTATTACTTTATTTTTATGACATTTTATGAAAGTGTTGGTCTGCAATGGATTAGAAATCTTAAAAGCTGGCCCATTAGCTAGATAATTTGAGAAGCACTTATACATACCTCCTTATTCGAAGAACACCATAAAAGTGTGTGTGTGTGTGTGTGTGTGTGTGTGTGTGTGTGTGTGTGTGTGTGTGTGTGAAAACACAACAGGACAGGGAAGGCCAGGCAGATAAATGCAGATGAATCTGTGTTTTCAGGGAGTGCTTTTCCTGATGTGACTAGCAACCCCCCCCCCCCCAAAAAAAAAAACCCAGCCAAATCTTTCTCCGAGTCCTGCAGGCTAGAGTGAAATCAACAGCTGCTTCGGCAGCCTTCTGAATGCAGAGCCCCAGAGGGAGAATAAATTGCAGCTATTAAGATCATCCTATTTGCCCAAATGACCCCTCCAGCCTTCACACACAGGGGTCCTGCACCGGCGTCCCATCCCCAGAGCGCCTCTCGCCCCCACCAGAGACATGACTTCTAAATCTGTTGCCTAACTTTCCCCAAATCTGGCTTCTATTAGAGAACTATTTCCCAAATTAACCTCTGTGCCCTCTCCAGCGAGGAATGCGAGAGATTTCCACCAGGCCTTTTCTTCTGTTTCCAACCGGCATGTGTGCCTGCAGGAGGCAGAGACTTCCGGGCTGGAAGTGGCAGAGCAGGGATCATTTCAGCCACTGTTCTTTGAAAATCTGCACAAAGCCTTTTCTTTTCAGGGCTGGGTTCCAACCCCCGGGCTAGACAAGGGCCCTACCTCTGGCACCCCGGCCCTTTGCACAAAGCTTTCTTAACGAATTGCACTCCCGTCTCCCCAGGTGGTGTCTCCAGGTGCTAGCCTGGGGCGATGTTTAATTCATGCTAAGGGCTTTGCCATTAAATCACTTCACAAGTGCTGAGCAAGGGGGGACATGGCGGCTCGAGCTGAGCCCTGAGCAGCCGTGATGGGCAAAGGGGAGTTACTGAACTTTATCTGAGTGCGTGAGGAGAGGGCAGACGAGCCACCCACAGCCCCAGCAGCCCTGAGTTATGGCTTCTCCGCACTTGTTCAGAAAAAGGTCAAAGAAGGTGGTGATCACGCATTCCTGGCCACGTTCAGCCCCTCCCCACGCCCCCCCAGAAATGGTTTTTGTAGCTATTGGGTTATTTTTTCAAAGACAGAGCTGAACACATATTAGTATAAAAGTTCAGGGTCCAAACTGTCCAATTCTAGCATTTAGATAACCAGCCACAGGCAGTGAGTTCAGAATCAGAAGCAATCCAGTTCTGTACAGATTGCTAGCATGCCACACCAACCCCCTCCTAACACTCACATCCTCCTCTGCCAGTTCTGGCCTCCGCTGTGACACTGGATTTGGTCAGCATGAGATGGCAAAGGCGACTGCCAGAGGTATGAAGAGTGTTTGTCTCTGAGTGACCTTGTTGCTGCTCCTTGGAAACGAGAGTGTGCTGCATGAGCAAGCCTGGGCTAGCCTCCTAGAGGATGAAAGGGCACATGGAGTGGATCTGAGCCAGCCCACTTGATGTAGACTTGTGAAAGGCACACTGAATTGTACATCCCCAGCTGAACCACCAGATGACCATAGAGTTCACAGAGGCTAGACCAGAACCTGTTCACCAACCATCCAATCGTGAAAAATAGTTATTCATAGTTTGTGTGTATGTATGATGCGTGTGTAAACAGGTGTGTGCCTATGTGTGTATGTGGAGGCCCGAGAACAACCTCGGGTGTCATTCTTCAGGAATGAAGTCCACCTTGGCTTATTTCTTATTACATCTATCTCTTCTTTTGTGTGTGTGTGTGTGTGTGTGTGTGTGTGTGTGTGATGCGACCCATGTGCCATAGCACACATGTAGAGGTCAGAGGACAACTTGTGAGTGTCCGTTCTCTCCTTCCACCATGTGAGTCCAGGAGATTGAACTCGGGTTGTCAGTCTTGATGACAAGCCCCTTTGCCTGCTGAGCCATCTCTCTGGCTGTCCACCTTATCATTGGAGACAGTTTTACACTGGCCTGGAGATCCGTTAGGCTAGACTGACTGGCCGGCGAGCCTCAGGGTCTACCTGCCTCTGCCTTCCTTCCCAGCACTGAGTTTATAAACGTGCACCCGCACATACCCGGGGATCGAATTTAAGCCTCCACGCTTGCAAGGCAAGAGCTTGACAAGTTGAGCCATCCCTGGGCCCCTGTTTGTTGTTTCGAGACTCAGGTAAAGTGGTTTGGTATACAGCAAAAGCCGGCTGGTGCACAGTCATCCATTGCGTCGACTTTGGAGGACTTGGACTTGCTCCCAGACTTAAATTCTTTTGCTAGATCCCCAGGGTGGTCAGGATGAGAAATGTCCCCATAGGCTCGCATATTTGAACACTTGGTCCCCAGATGGTGGTGCTGTTTGGGGAGGTCATGGAACCTTTAGGACAAGGAGCCTTGCTGGAAGAAGTCACTGGGGATGGTGTTGGTTACCGTTGGAGAAAGGCCATCAGCCATGACAAAACCCAGTATCAGAGCTTTATTGGGGCGTGGGGGGGCGGCACAGAAGAGAGCGTGGCCAGGCCTGGGGCAGAGACCTGTGCAGAGAAGTGTGGGGGGGGGGGGGAGAGCAGAAGAGAGGGGAGGAGTCTGTGTCCGGCTTTTTAAGGATTCCTCTGCACACGCGCAGGAGGACTTATGGAGCTACTCCACACACAGGCTGATTGCATTTGCGCAATCATGCAGTGCAGTGATGACGTAAGACCCCTTGCTTAGCTACTGAACTGCACATGTGCGGTCCTACAGCTGGAGTGGCAGAATCCTAACAGACGGGCTTTGAGAGTTTATAGCCTCGCCCAACTCCCAGTCCACCTCTTCTGTCCCCTGCGTGTCAACAGTGTGCGACCCACCAGTCTTCTGTTCCCCCGACCTGCTGCTGCCATGCTGCCCCTGCCACGGTGGACTCACCTTCCGGAATCATAAGTAAAAATAAATTTCACTTTTCAAGTTGCTTCTGATCATGGCATTTTATCACAGCAACAGAGAAGTAACTAAACCAGCCCCCCAGAAGACCAGGCTAAAAAATCAAAACGCAATCCTAACTGAAGGTCCCTGTCACTAAGACGAAGCCATGCTGTGTATCCTATCCTCTGAGAAAGTAGAATCTGAGGGGACACAGCCAAATAAACCAGAGGACAATGTCAACTGTCACCATAATGAAGTTCCCAGGCTTTAACGCTCAGTCAACAACATCTACCTGGAAGTAGCCTGATGTTTTTATTGCCTGTCTCCCGATGCTTCATAAGGGAAATGGCTCTGAAAACAACCGGTCTACGGGTCTACAGGGTTCTGCTCTCTTCGGCCTTTTTTTTTTTTTCTGTCTATAAACCTGTCCACTCCCTGGTTTCTGGCAGGTTGCTCTACAATTAAACAACAACAACACGAAACCATTTACACTAAATTGTTATCGCTTTAGCCTTTGCTAATGTAGTCATCCGTTTGTTCATTTAACAAATGCTTATTGAACCTCACATGGTGATGCAGGCCTTCAGTCCAGCTACTGGGAGGGAGGCCGAGACAGGAAGATTCCAAGTTCAAGTCCTACCTGGGCTTCAGAGTGAGTTCAAAGCCAGCCTGGATGAGTTAGTAAGGCACTATCTCAAAATAAAAACTAAGAAGGGGTTGGGGGTGTGGCTCAGTGGTAGTATGCTTGCCTAGCTAGCATGTGGGAGCCCCTGGCTTCAATTCCCAGCCTCCTCCACCCTCCAACGCCCAGTTGGCTCACTGTGCTTAGCAACAGGCCACAGAAGGTGGCCATGCCGTCCCTGAAGCTAAGGGCACAGCTTACTTACAACCAGGAAGTACCCAGAAACTTTACATCTAATAAACATATGAATTGGAATAAATCCCAGGGGATAATTATAGAATCCGGGCTTTTAAAAGTGCAGACTGTTTGACTCAGCAATTCCACTTCTCAGAATTTAATTGAAGGAAATATTTTCTGGATGTGTGCAAAAAAAAAAAAAAAAAAATTACCAGAATGTCCTCTCATTGCCTCGCTTATGGTGGCTTCATTTGATTTGGTTCAAAAGATGATAGGTGTGAAAGCCTCTTATTTGGTGAAAATCATCTGGCCAATCCCCAGCACAGGTAATTCTGGTCCACTGTGGAGTAGGTTAGTGGTTGTTGTTGGACACCAAACATTGAACTACTGTGATGGCTTATAATGTCAACTTGACAGAATCTGGAGACTCACAGGAGACAAGCCTCTGGGCATGACTGTGAGGGGGGTTTCTAGATTGGGTGACCAGAGGTGAGGCGGCCTGTCAGCCCAGCTACCCGGAGGCTCACTGCGTGGCACCATTCTGTAGGCTGGGGTCCCTGACTGAATAGAATAAAATAAGCTAAACCCAGAATTCCTCTCTCTCTCTCTCTCTCTCTCTCTCTCTCTCTCTCTCTCTCTCTCTCCCCCTCCCTCCTCTAGTCCCTGCCTGCAGAGTACAGGGCATTAAGGCGTGGCCACCACACGGGCTCACTGCTTGCTG
Organism: Peromyscus maniculatus bairdii; assembly: GCF_049852395.1. Lineage (NCBI taxonomy): Eukaryota > Metazoa > Chordata > Mammalia > Rodentia > Cricetidae > Peromyscus > Peromyscus maniculatus. The sequence continues at coordinate 122,852,139 of NC_134854.1, forward strand.
ACTGCAGATACAAAACTGCTTCAAGCTCCCGCTGCCTCAGCTCCCCACCGCGAGGGACTGTGCTCTCATGCTGTGAGCAAAAATAAACCTTCCTTCCTGAAGTGGCCCTTGTCTGGTGTTTTGTCACAGCAAGGAGATAAGAAGTGAAGACAATTAATTTTAGAGATTTTGAAATTTTATTTGCTCTACTTTAAAAATGTCTGAGTTCGATAAAACCCACATGAAAAGCGGAAGGAGAGAAGCGATTCCGTAGTTATCATCTGATATCTCTACAGGCACATTGTAGCGCATGCACCACCACCTCCCACACACACACTTAACACATACATGAGCAATAACAATAAATAAACTTACTTTCATCCAATCAAGTATACCCTGGCTTGCTATGAGGAAGCAGTACGCTATGTCTATCAACAAGGCATTGGTTAAATGGTGTTTGGTCCCTTGTTAAAAGATGGAATTAATAACATACAAACAGAAAAGATATCCACCCTCGTGTTGGCAATGGTCTTTTCTAATAGAAGCTTGGTGATCTCTCTTACCTTGTGCTATTTTATTTTAAGTTACTTTTATTAGTGTGTGTGTATGCGCGCGTGTGTATGTGTGTGTGTGTGTGTGTGTGTGTGTGTGTGTGTACCGTGCCGTGACACCTGTATGGAGGTCAGAGAACAATTTCAGGAGCTGATCTCTTTCCACCTTTTACACGCTTCCTGAGAAGTAAACTCCGGTAGTCTGGTATGTGTGACAAGTACACCTTGCCTCCCTTTCCTTTCTTATTTTTTAGTTTTTCTGCTTTTTCCTGAAAAGGAGAGGCCTTTCTATGAAAGGAGAACTCATCATCAGGGCTGGGGATGCGACCCAGGGGTGGAGCACTTGCCTAGCAAGTGGAAGAACCTGGGTTTCACCCCCAGCTCTAATAAATAAACAAAGTCTGGGGCAGTGTCTCCACTGGTCAAAGGCTTGCTATGCAAACACAAGGACCCGAATTCAATGTCTAGAATCCATGGGGGAAAGTATGGTGTGGCAGCTCCTCTTGGTAATCCCAGGACTGGGCAGTTGGGAACAGGAGGGTCCGTGGCACCACTGGCCAGTCACTCAAGCCTAATGGGTGAGCTCCTGCCCAGTGAGAGATCATGCCTCAAAAACTGGGTAGATGACATCACCGAGGAACACTGGAAGTGTGGCTTCCACACATGTGCAACTGCACATATAGGAATATCCACATAAGTAATGAGTAAATACGTAATGATTTAAAGAAATAAATCATTAATGTCCTCCAGCCAAAGACTGTCTAGGGATATAACTGTTAACTAACAAGTTGGTATTATTATTATTATTATTATTATTATTATTATTATTATTATTATTTCCCTTTTTGGAGCCAAGAATTGAATGAGGGTTTCACACAAACACTCTACCACAAGTTGGATGACCATTTGTTGCTATAAGAAGTCACAGTGTGCAGAGCCATGCAGCATCTTAGCGTTAGAAAAGCCAAGTGCAAGATCTTGGCTTAGTTTGGGTAGACTGGGGATGGTGTAAGGGAGCAGGATCCCTGGAGACCAGCTGCTGTCAGAAAGTGAAAGACTTAAAGAAAGGATATCATCGTGAAGCTTACCTACATGCAAAGAATAAAGCAAAATAAAACACACTGACGAACAGTGGTACCCCAGCTTAGCTGGGAGGGGAGAGATGACCTGGTTGGGGAGTTTACTTTGTCTGACTTTGTTGCCCCATGAGGCTGTCTGTTGAAGAAAACGTTACAGCATCACTGAGCTAGAGAGCTCCGATGTCAAATGTTGCTGTTACTATTTCTTTGTGTGGCAATAAGAGTAGGAACTTGCCTGGGCTGTGATCCCAACTCTCAGGAGGCAGAGGCAGGCAAATCTCTGGGAGTTTGAGGCCAGCCTGATCTACAGAGCAAGTTCCAGGACAGCCAGGGCTGTCTCAAAAAGCAAACAAACAATCCGACAAGAGCAGGAACTTGGTTTGTACCTCTGAAGAATTCGTTCTGGGCTGGGTTATGGCTCAGTTGCAGAGCACTTGCCTAGCATGCCCAAGACTCTGGGCTCAATTGCCAGTAACTCCACCCCCCCCCCCAACACAGACAGCCACTTTATTTTCAGTAGCAGATTCTTTTATTTGTTTAATCACACTCTCCTGAAAGGTTTTATTTAGCACGCTGAACCAAGATTCATCAGTCACCATTACCTGTATCGTGAATCGTGAGCACTCTAGATGAGATGTGGAATAATGCACGCTGGGTTTGTTCCCAACTTTTGAGTGATGGCTGCTTAGGTTCCCTCCTTCTTCATCTAATTCCAAACAGGTTATAGGTGAAGAGGAATACCGTGATGTTGAAAACTGAGAAAACCCTAAAAGAAAATGAAACAAACCAGAGACGAGCTTGTTGGAAGGTGCACAAGAGGTCGGCAAATCGATTGGGGGATGGAGCCCAACAGGGGTGTGCTCACCTCATTTTCAAAGCCTTGGTTCTGATCTACATCACTGGGGGAAAGAAAAAGAAAGAAGAGCCAAAAAGGAAAAAGCATTCCAGGCAAAATTTCCCCTTGGAACATAAAAACTTTGTATAAACATAGTAACTGAAAGGTTTTATTATTGATGAACTCAACATTTCAACCACACTGACAGCTTAATCAATTTGCCTCTGGCCAAATTGCTCTTGACCAAATTGTCCGCTGTGATTTATACACTGGAACACTGGAGATAACCTGACCCCCCAAGAGGGTCACCAAAGAAACCTAAATAAATTGTGGGTCATTGACACAACAAGCTCCGTGTGTGCGTTGAGACTGACATCCTCAGACACTTCTGAAAGGGATAAATGAACTTTTCTAAACACTGGAAAATAGTTACAGATGCCAATCAGCCCAATTAGTTATGACCACACAGCAAGCTCCAGGGCTCCGACCGGCAGGGAAACACACACTCTCCTCTTAAAGCCACACACACAGGGATAAGGGGGTGGCCTAGTCAATAAAGACCTTGCTGTGTAAGCATGAAGACCTGAATAGGATCCCCAGAAACCACTTTAGAAAGCTGGGCAAGGTGGCATGCACTTGTAATCCAGGCAGAGACAGGTGAATGAATTGCCGGCATGCTCCAGACAGACCAACGAGAAACCTGTCTGAAAAAATACAGTGAAAGGCTCGTGACATATGACGCTAGAAGGTAACCTTTGGCCTTCACATCCACATCCATACACAACCCACAGGAACCCCCCTGCCTCCACACACACACTCACCACACCGTGCATTTGCTTCTCAAACCTGTTTCCTAAGCCTTTTTTTGCGAGCTGTCTCAGAACATGCCTGTCAAATGTTTCACATGGTGGCGGTGACTCCAGGCTATTCAGATCGCTAGCTCACGTCAAAACCCAGGCACAATGTGATCAGCCATCATGGCCTCCTTCTCGAAGATGTTTTTTGAATGGCTTTATTAAGGCGTATTTAGCAGATGATGTTCTACACACATGTAAAGGACAGAACACACAGAAACAGGGAGTTTTTAATGCATTGCATACCCATGTAACTACATCCACAGTCAAGATGAATACAGCTGGCCCACCTAGAAAACAGAGCTGCTTTCTATTGCTATGGATTAGTTTGCATGGTCTACAGTCTTATATTGTTGCCAGCACTCGTACATACTCTCTTTACATCACCTAATATGGCGATCCCTCAGCTGCATTTCCACACACAGATGTCCTATATTCCGTTCACATGCCTCTTGGTTGATGGACTCTGCTGTTTCCAGTTCAGGACTATGACACACCGGGCTGCTGTGAGCATTTACTCACAGCTCTTTGTGTACACATATACTTGATTTTCTATTGGGTGAGTGCCTAGGAGGAGAGGGGTTGGATTCTATGCTTGTGACTAAGGCTCTGAGAAACTGCCAGACTGCTTTCTGGCACCTGGCCCCAGCCTTTCGTTTCTCAGTTTCCTTCAGCGTTATTAATTCCACAGGTATTTATTGAAACCAACAAAAGCAGCTCACATGGACCAGCCTCCCCTTCCACCCCTGCCTTCCAAACTGGGAGAGCATGAGAGAGATTCCTTGGTTGTCTCTGTCATGTCTACTTCCTGGGGGATCCCACACACACAGCCCTGTAGTTCCTACCCGCCTGGGTGTTTCTGCCATTTTTTTTCATTCCTATCAGCCGTGTGTAAGGGTCCAGACTTTCTTTCTTTTTTTTCCTTCCTGTGCCAAGGATTGACTCCAGGGCCTCTTACATGCTAAGCATCAACTCTGCTACCGACAATGGGCACAATGTGACCAGCTGCCTCAAGTAGCTATGACATCCCAGCCCTGATAGACTATACCCCAAACGTAAGGAAGAGTCAGGGGCCAGTAGCTGGCATTTTCTGCATCAGTAATGCACTGGCTGGCACAAGCTCACAGAGGCCTAGCGACGTAGAGGGGATATGGAAATGCCACTCTGCAGCCAGAGAAAGTGACAGAAACGTCTTCCCCAAACATGATTTCTGCCATGTCGAAGATGTCTTCCTGGCTCAAAGACATCTATGAAGAATGTCACGATAAAAGCCCATACTCCTAACAAACTCTGCCTATGAGACCCACCACCATCTGCATCCAAGATCTCTTCTTTCCTCTTTCTCTTCCTCTCTGGCCAAACCAGTGTCATTACAGGGACTTTACTCTGGGTAAAGCCAACTATGTACAGTGGCTGGAGCTCTCTGCCTTCCATTCTTCATTCATGCATCCAGGATTCAGGGGCTCGTTTATTCAGACTTAATATATGCAGGGCTGTGTGCTCAGCCCTGGGTATACAGTGTTCAACTGATAGAGCCCATCCTGCCCTGAAGAGTCTGGTGTTCTAACAAGCAGGATGGAGGTTACTCAGACTTGCCAATAGTCATTCCATTCCAGCTTAGTGTCAGGAAGGTGTGCCACCATGTATCAAGAGCTTACTAGCTATCCACAAGGTCCTGAGAACGGGATGGAAGCCAGGTACCTTCCAGGGTGTGCTGGCTAACAACTTGAAACAAGCTGTAGTCATCTGAGAGAAAGGAACCTCAACTCAGAAAATGCCACTGTAAGATCAGGCTGTAGACAAGCCTGTAGAGCATTTTCTTAATTAGTGACTGATGTGGGAGGGCCCAGCCCGTGGTAGGTGGTACCATCCTAGGCTGGTGATCATGGATTCTGTAAGAAAACAGACTGAGCAAGCCATGATGGCCACTGCATTAGCTCCAGGGACCTGATGTGCTTGAGTTCCTGCCCTAGGACACAGGGCGATAGATGTGACTGCTCATATCAGATGTTGCTTATCTTTCCCACTCACTTCCTTCACGAGGACAGGTGAGCATTTCTGCTTTGGGGAAGGATGTTTGCAGTGAGTGCTGTGTGAACCAATCAACCTCATGTGTCCTTATTAGGAAAGCAGCGTTTCTTTCAAGTAAATGTTTTATCAATGACAGTTATTGACTTGAGGAGTTACCTGTGTCAGGCATTGTAGATACTTTGGACCATTCAATCATGACAATAACCCCAGAACAATCCCTTTTCTTGTGTCTTAAAGCCACTAAAAGCCTAGCCCAGATAGATGGAAGAGCAGCGAGTTTGTTTGGGATTGAAGGGATACAGTCGGCCTATCATAGGGGAATTGGGGTAGGGCAGATATAAATAAAAACCAAGCAAGTGAACCCCATGGCCACTGGGGAATCTGGGAAATGGCACAGGGCACATATTACAGAGGCACATACTCAAGGGATGAAGGAGTTCTTTGGGACACTGGCTGAGACTGCATGCCCGGACTGTGCTGGCCCTATACCAGTACTAAGTTGTGAATAACATGACGAGGCCAGAATGCCTGCTGCTCCCACAGAACAGATAAGGAAAGGAAGGCTGGAGAACGAGACCCAAGGTCATCATCTAGACAGTACCAGAGACAAGGTGATATAGAGTCTTCCCCGCTCTAGTATAACACCAACTGCTCCAGCAGATGCCTCACTGAACTGTTCCCCTCTTAGAAATGCACAAGGTAAAGAGTCTGCCAGAAATGTTGCAAGGGTTTCCTATCTGAGGAGCCTGAAGGTTGCAGACAGATGACTCGGGAGTTCAAGGCCAGCCTGGGCTACCTGAGAGCCTGTCTTAAATGAACCAACAAACAAGTAGTGTGTTAGCATCACAGAATACTGGGCCAGAGAGTTGCTAGTGTGCCTGCCTGGGTTGCATCCACAGCGCTCCATAAACAGGCCATAGTGTCACATGCCTGTAACCTAGTACTCAGGAAGCAGAAGCAGGAAGAGTATAAGTCCAGGTTCACCTTTGGCTACGTAGCAAGTTCGAGGCCAGTCTGGACTACACAAGACCTTGTTTTTAAAAATACAAAACATAGGAAAACACAGAATACCATGCTCTGAGGTGGGCCTCTTTGCTCAATCACAGTCTCTCTCATCTGGCTTCGGAGTCATTGTGTGAAGTTCTCAGAACCCCACAACCCGATCGTCCCTTGGCCATTTTGAACACAATGAAACTGAGGCCACAGCAGTATTTACAACCGTAGACCCTCCAACAAAATCCAAATGCCCCGCCAATCCTTTTTTCCTGCTCCATGAAATTCCTCTAACTCAATTAAGGAGGGCACAAAAATCAATCAGTTTGCATGGTAACAGAAAAGGACAGGGCTGCATATAAAATATCCCCCATCTGTGGCAGAGGGCACGGCCTACACGCTTGGAAAGCACAGGCCAAGGCCCTGGGGATTTGTTTTTCTTTCTCTGACCCGGGTACTCTGATCTCTCACTTAACCTCTGACCTCTTCAATTCAGATAACCAGGGAACTGGCAGCTGGGCCTAGGGCAGCCCTGACCTCCCTGCTCGCTGGCTGGCCCGGGGAGCTCTGGCCACCGTGGGGCAGAACAATGGTGGCCAGAGGCTTCCCTGAGCAGTGCAGGTTAGGGCAGTGGCTGGTGGAGGCCAGTCCCAGAGGGGACTCTGTTCTGTAATCCTTCCCCCCCACCCCACCCCCCAGGCTCCTAACTCAGACCCCAGAGGCTGCTCATTATAGCTAATGCCATTGAGGGAAGACATTAAAGAGGCATCAAGACCTCATCCTGAGTCCATTCAAAACCCCCAGACGGAGTCTGGGTCTCACCAAAGACCAGTTTCCCCTCCCCCCACAAAATAGGCCTTTTCAGAACCACGGAGTCTGGGTTTGCCCAGCAGCTTCTTGGAGGTGGGCAGGAGCCACTTCTTTGAAATCGAATCAGCCGTTGTCATTAAACCATAGGTTTTCATTCTTGTCAGGGGAGCTGGGAGAGGACTTTCCAGTGCCCTGTAGGAATCTCCAGGACTGGGAGTCTGTGAATCCAGACCCTGCAGGTTCCAGCGAACCCACCCGTCCCGTTCCCTTCTCTCCAGCCCCACACGGTCCAGTCCTCGGGTTTCTGAGCTGTGACTAATACTGGGGTGACTTGCTCACACCTGGACATTCAGCCTCTTCAGTCACATACCTCAAGGGGCAGGCTGCACTAGAGCCTTAGTTCCCACACGCACCGGGCGGGTGGGCCATTCATTCATTCATCAAGGGGCAGGCTGCACTAGAGCCTTAGTTCCCACATGCACCTGGGCGGGTGGGCCATTCATTCATTCATCAAGGGGCAGGCTGCACTAGAGCCTTAGTTCCCACACACACCTGGGCGGGTGGGCCGTTCACTCATTCATCTTATTTGTTCATCCATCCTGTGGGGACTGCTCCTGACCTAGGATAGCTGGTGAGCTGTCACTCATGCGTCCAGCCAGCATTTATCAGAGACTCTCTCCTTCATGTGGGGGCCTGGAGAATAACTGAGACCCGGCCCCTGCCCTGAGCACACCAACACTGTCAGAATGAGACTTTCCAGGGATGCACTTCACAATGGCCTAGGGAGCCAGCCAAAGAGCAGGACACAGGGCTGCGTGCCTGCCATCTAAGACCCCAGCACTGTAAAGATGGGACAGAGGATCCTCGGGGCTTGCTGGCCAGCCAGTTTCAGCTAAATGATGAGCTGTAGGTCTGGTGAGACACCTTGTCTCGAAAGATAAGGTGGAGATGGGGCTGGAGAGATGGCTCAAAGGTTAAGAGTGCTTGCTGCTCTCACAGAGGACCTAGGTTCGGTTCCCAGGACCCCACATGGTGGTTTACAACCACCCTGGAGTCCAGTTTTGACCTCAGTGGGCACCAGACATGCACATGGTACCCATATATGTGCAGGCACTTATACATATTCTTAAAAATAAATAAAATTAAATTTAAAAAAGATGGAGGATGATTGAGAAAGACACCAGATGTCAACTTCTGGCCTCCATACCCACACACCTGCACTCATATACACACTGCCTACATACACACAGCCCTCTTCCGAAGAAGTATCTATTAAAGGTATGGGTCTATTCGAGGTACAGGGGTGTAGTTCAGTGACAGCACCCTTACTTAGCATGTGCAAAACCCTGGGCTCCAAAAGCCCCAACTGCAGAGATTCGGACGTGATGGGCCAGATGTAAGAAAGGCTCCCAGGGATGAAAACCACAGCCCAGAAGTCAGGGCAGCTGGGGGAACAGCTCTGCCTCAGAGTGGGGAGGGTAGGAATGAATTGCTGTGGGCACAGGGAGGGCAGGGCTGTGGAATGTAATGCCTAACTATAAAAGAAGTCAGGCAGGCTTTCTAGAGAAACAGACTCGAACACATATGAGCCAGGTACTGGGGGAAGACAAAAGGAAAATTCAACAATATGGAATAGCTCAGGCTGGATTGAAGGCCAGCCTGGCAAGCAGAGTTTCCCATACTGGTGCTTCGTTGGAATTGAGCGAACAGAGTGGGAGTCGGGGCAGGGGGGCCAGGTGAACCATAAAGGGATGAGGCTACTGTGTAGCTCAGGCTGTCTTCACTTTATATAGCCCAGGGTGGCCTTGAACCTATGATCTTCCTGCCTCTACCGCTTAAGTGCTGGAGTTACCAGTCCCAGCATGGTAACTTTTGTCACCTAGGTGAGTGTTTGGACTTTGCCCAAGGAGAACGAAGAGCTGAGTTGGGAAGATTTCGGTGTCGCCGTTAAGAAAGCTCCTCCTTTGGCTGTGGAATGGACTGGCTGGAAGCCAGGTGGGAAGGGACAGTGCCTGCCCTAAGGAGATCTGACCCAGGGTGGGCTCCTTGAGACAGTCATGCAAGTCCGGCAGAGGCTGTGAATGTGGGGTGACTGATGGGTGCAGAAGACAGCAGTCTCAGGAAGCTCACCCAGCAGTTAGACCCTTTACTCTCCAAGCCAGGTGCTAGCCACGGCCTCCTGAACATCCTCACAGGGAAGACCATAGAATTCCCTGTTCAGCTTGAGCTGCCTGGTCTTTGGCCTATGCTTGTAGCAGGGTACGGCTATGTGAAAAATCTTAACTTCTGGGTCACCCCCTTCCATCTTCTGTGACATCTCATATGTTGTTCTTGCTTGCTCTCCTTCCTTCCTTCCTTCCTTCCTTCCTTCCTTCCTTCCTTCCTTCCTTCCTTCCTTCCTTCCTTCCTTCCTTCCTTCCTTCCTTTCTTTTACCTCTGCAATGGAATCAGCTGCTATAATGGTTGGTTGTGAGTCCCTTGGGGGCAAGGAGGAAAAAAACAAAACAAACAAACAAAAAACCAATTTAGGTCCCAAAGATAAGTTCCTTGAAAGGGTTGAGAAAGAGCAATCAGGTAATAAGCCACACTCATCCAAGCGCAGCAGCTGGGACCGCAGAGAGACCCCTTTCCTGATGCTGAAGACCTGTGGCAGTCCACCTTCCCCATCCCCTTAACATCCACGGCTCTCTCACTCTTCTTCTTTGGTGCGGTCCATCCCTGCCTCTGTGCTGTTGGAATTTAGGTGAGCATGGAGCAGCTTCCCCTGGCATTCTGTGGCTTCACGGTCTGAGCCAGCATAAACAGGCTTTAGTCTGTGTGTCTCGAGTCTGAATTCTCCTGGAATAAAGAAATGAGGGGCAGGAAAGCAAGTTTATTGTCTCAAGTAATGTCGGAGTTCAGGATGAGCTTTATAGGGAGAGCGGGATGCAGGGCTTCAACCTTTGAATGGGAGCCCTGATTCTTAGCCCCAATTTGTCCTGGCTGTTTTCATTCTCAGGCAAGCTCCCAGGTATAAAATCTTTCTTTTGGTAATCCTAGTAAAAGGGAGAGTTTCTCTCTACCAGAAATCCCACCCAAATGCCCAGGCTTAGGGCTGTGGATGTAGCTCAATTGACAAGAGTGCTTACCCAGGATGCATGAAGCCTTGGGTTCAAACCCAACATTACATAAACCAGATGTAGTAGGTAGTTCATACCCCAAATCCCAGTACTGGGGAGGTGGAGGCAGGAGGGTCAGAGACTCAAGGTCTTCCTTGGTTACATGCAGAATTCAAAGCCAGCCTAAGCTACGTGAGATCCTGTCTCACAAAACAAAACAAAAATGACCAGATTGACTCTCACAGGGAGAAGCTGGGTCTCAACCTCACTGCTGAACCTCTTTGTGTCCAGTAATGGAGCATGATTGGTTAAACCTAAGTGGCCTGTGTGTTCTGGGATCTGGGTGACTAAAGATGGGGAAGAATTTTCCTTAAAGGGAATGCAATGCTGGTCCCAAAATAGGAACAATGAATGTAGGTCAGAAGTTAGTAACATGGGGAGACCCCACCCTCCAACCCACCCTGAAGAGCTCTCTGAACAAAGCATGCTCTGACAGTGTAGGAACTGGACAGAGTCACATGGGCTGCAGTCCCAGAACTTGGGAGACTCAGGCAGGAAGATCCCAAGTTCAAGGCCAGCCTGAGCCTTGTGTCAAAGGACAAAACCAAACAGGCTGAGGAAATATCTTAGTCAGTCGAGTGTTTGCCTTGCAAGTTTGATCCTCAGAAACCATGTTTAAAAGAAACAGACAAAAGCCAGCTGTGGTGATAAGCATGGGATGGAGAGACAAGTGAATCCAGTCTAGGCTGCTGGGTGAGTTCCAGGCCAGTGAAGGACCCTTTCTCAAAAAGCAGGTAGACAGCACCTACGGAGTGACATTCAAGGTTATCTTCTGTCCTCCACATGGTCCTGCATAAACATGTGCTCCCAATATCGAACATGTACACCTGAACACACACACACACACACACACACACACACACACACACACACACACACACACACACACACACTATGGAAATCCCGTCAGTTCTATGGGAGCAAGTGCTCAGAGGTCACTTTTTCCTCGCCATGGCTAGGGCTCGCTCGGGCCAGTACTGCCTATCCCCATGGCTGCCTTGACCATCACCATCACCGGCACGCAGTCCTGCCTTCCATGGCCCAGACCCCCTTTCCCAGATTTCACTTAGCGCTGAGCACAGCAGAAGCCTCGGATTGGCCCAGCGCTAATCTTTTAATGTCACCCTGACACAAGCACAGTCCTCCCACCGTGCTGTCCTGGCCCCCACAGCTCGTCCTTGACCAGAGTCCACTTTCTACAAGCCTGACCTCCTCACCGCCTTGCCACATCAAATCCGAATTCCTCCCCCAGGCCTCCTCTTTCAGCTGCAGCCTGCCCCTCCCCTCCCCAGACCACTTGCTTGAATAATGGGTGTGGTGTGCGCTTCTTCCTGCCTCTCTGTCTGGCCCAAACTCTTCCCTGACATTATTTGCCCAAATAGACATGAAGGCCTACTACACCTCAGAGGCATCTTGGAGTGGAGGCTGTTAACTCCCGGATAGAGACACTCCGACAGAGACAGACAAGGCATTCAAACCCAGCTAGAACTGTTGGAAGAAGACTCCCGGAGGATGAGAAGGGAGGTGTGTGTGTGTGGGGGGGATCCTAGGGTTAAGGACGGTGACTTTAATGAAGTTCCCCTTCCAAGCTGCCATGCTGGGGCTGGGGCCATCAGTCTGAATTGTGCTCTGTGTTGTCTGAGCAAACGCACCATTTGCTCTCTGGAGGCTGGGCTCTGGTCACCTCTTCCTTCTTTGCTTCATTTCTCCTCTCCCGCCACTGCCCTGCCTGGGGCATCTGTGTGGAAACTGCAGCTCAGAGGGGGGGGGTCACATAGCTTGTGAGCAGCAGAGCTGGGCTGCTCCCTCTGGTTACCATCGCGATTCCCATCCCCGCCCCTTGCTAGCCAGCCCCTGCCCCCCACTAACTAACCACTCACAGAAGGCCTGGGCGAGGAAGGATGGTCCATCCTTCGCACAGCACCCTGGAACCACGGGGGTTGTAGGACCAGAGAAGGTCACAGGTACTGCCTGCTCCTGGCCACCGCATGATGGGGGACAATGGTAAATGAGCCGCCTCCTTCTCCCTGTCTGTTGCTCGGCATAGAGCGGAGACTGGGCTATGGAGGGACACTAACAGGAACTAAACACACAGGAAGCCGCTAGCACACGGCAGCCAGGCACAGGGGCAAGGTCACAATAAACTAATAAATTTGAGTCACTATGCCACTTTCTCTGTTGGAGCGGAGATAAATAGAATAGGAGCTGGAGAGATGGCTCAGTCGTTAAGAAGAGCACTTGTTGCTCTTCTAGAGGATTCCATTCCCAGCACCCAGATGATGACTCACAACTGTTAACACCAGTTCCAGGGAATCTGATGCTGTCTTCTGACTTCCACGGGCATCATACACACACACACACACACACACACACACACACACACACACACACACACATATACACACATACACACACACGGTCCACATACATACACACAGGCAGAATACTTGTATATATAATAAAAATAAATCAAACTTTAAAAAAAATTAAAAAAGAAAAGAAAACAGACTTCAAGCTCAGGTCTCTCAGGGCCAATAGGCCCAATCTCTTTCTTCACAGATGGGGAGGGAGTTAGGCTGCAGACTCCTTCTTTCTCTATAGTCAGACCTCTCTGGGTTGGCCTATCTGCTGTGTGACCTGGGGCCTATCTCTTAACTTCTCTGAACGTAGTTTCCCTATCTTCAATCCAGAGACCATGATACAAAGCCACGGACTCAGCAAGCCAGACTGACTGTCTGCTGTTTGCCAGGCCGCCTGTAAGGAGATGGGGTTATCAGCAAAACCAGCTCAGTGGACTTGGGGAGTTGAATATATTCTAACAGGGAAACGCACACCAACGTGCACTTTTGCACACATTCATGCACAGTTAAACTTCCAAGCAGGATACGCAGAATAAATAAAATAAAACAGGACCGTGGGCCAGGGAGGAGGAAGCCTTACCTGTCACATGGTTCAAGAAAGGCTGCCTGAAGAGACAATCCAAGATCTCCTATCTAGTCCGGGAGGGCAAGGACCTTGCAGCCAATAGGAAGTATTCAGCCAGCAGGAAGCCCTGAGGACAGTGGCTGAAGAATGTGTATTTTAGGTACAGAACAGCTGTGGGACTAGAGTGTGCTGAGCAGAGAGCATGGGAACGGGAGGAACCATGGGAAGGTTGAAGGAGCTAAGCCACTAGGCTGACTTAGGGGCAGAAGGCTGGCTGGCCTCAGGGAACAGAGGCCACTATGGGACTGGAGGGCTTCTACACAGGTACATACGGTAATTCTTTCCCACCACCTCCGGCCACAGCAGCAACAGGAGCAGCCAGCGCTCTATGAATTGATTGTCAGAGGCTGTTTAAGGGCCTGTGATTGAGGAGATGATCTGAGATAAGCTGCTCCAGTGAAAAAAGGCCAACAGCTGCCTGGTTCCACGTCAGCGCCGCCGCGGTAGAGGCGGCTCTGCGGTTCACCTCCCTCTCCATCAGTAACTCAGTGTGGGCGAGGAGGGAGCTCCCCCACACTCTGGGGGAGGGATAGCCCCTTCAGTGACAGATGAGATTCTGGGGACTGAACCTGAGGGCGGCTGAAAAGTGTAATAGCCGGGGCTGAACATGTCAGCCTCCCGCTCTTCATGGGTGGGGTCTCAGCTGTGAATAAAGATTTCATAGAAAGCTTGGGGTTGGAGGGACAGGGATTTGAGGAGACCCGGTCTTATCCCAAATCAAAGGCTGGGAATCCCTGAGCTTCACGTAAAGCACTTGAGACAGAATCAGTTCTTTTATCCAACGTACTTTATACCATCTATCTATCTATCTATCTATCTATCTATCTATCTATCTATCTATCTATCTATCTATCTATCCATCCATTCATCTACCCATCCATCCATCCATCCATCTATCTATCTATCTATCTATCTATCTATCTATCTATCTATCTATCTATCCATCCATCCATCCATCCATCCATCCATCCATCCACCCACCCATCCATCCGTTTACTTAGTCACTCATTCAATGAATGCAAAATAAGTCAGAGCCTGAGTTTTGACAGCTCTGAGCTGACAGATTCAGTGGCTTTGGCCACTTACTAGGTATGGGATTGCAGGCAATTCGCCTCCCCTCTCTGAGCCTTGGATACTTACACTTGCCACTCAAGACTATCTAAGGATAATTAAAATAATGCCCAGTAGAGACTGAGCTCAGAGGCTGGCAAGCACTCAAAAGCAATTGTCCTCTATGCCAGATAACAGAAGAGGAACTACATTGTTCTGCAATGCAACCACACAGCCTGATAAGAATGTAAGGAACCACAGCATGGAGAGGCATTCAATAACTGTCCTGGGAGTTACAGGAAAACAGAAAGAGACAGAAAGCTTCCTTCCTAGGGAAAGGATGAGGAAGACTCTGCACACTCTGAGCCACATTTGAGCTAAGCCTTAAAGGATGGATAAGAACACAGAGTCTTGTTGGAAAGGCTATAGGGCAGACAAAGGCATACCCTTAGCACCTTTACTGTGCCCAGAGTGGTTGGCGATTGAGTTATGTTCTTCACCAGGAAACCTGTCCAAACTGCAGACTGGCCCCAGACTGGCATCTGTATTGAACCGCCAGGAAATTCAAAGACAGATCAAAGATGGAGGCGCTCAAGGTGGAGGCTCTTTGACCTCTCTGAAAAATGTCTTTCTGCAGTGCTGGCAGGAGATGGTTTGCTCAGTTGGTAAAATGCCTGATTTGCCAACAGGAACACCCGAGTGTAGGTTCCCAGAACCTACATAAAAAGGTCGGTAGAGTGCAAAACCAGCACTAGGAAGGGGAGACAGGAGGGTCTCTGGCTTGCTGGGCATCCAGTTTCGGCAATCAGTGAGCTCCAGGTTCAGTGAGAGACCCAGTCTCAAAAAATAAAGTCAAGAACAGATGGAAAAAGACAACCAATGTTGACTTCTGGCCTCTACATGGATGCGCGTGTGCATGCGCACACACACACATGAACATGCACAGATGCCAACATGCACACACAAATAAATTGAAAAACTTTAAATTTATTGGTATGTGGCTGTGTATGTATGTGCATATACATGCAGTTGTTTGTAGAGGCCAGGAGAGGGCATCACATTCCCTGGAGCTGGACTTACAGTTTGTGAGCTGCCCAAAGTGGGCGCTGGGAACCAAACTCCAGTGCTCAGGAGGAGGAGCAGGTTCTCTTAAGTCCTGAGCCATCTCTCAAGCCACATAAATTGAGTTTTAAAACAGTCTTCCTGCAAAGGAAGGAGGGTAGGAGAGGCAACTTCCCTATTTATCTAGGTCCATGACAAGGACCTCTGGGGTACCTGCGCTGGAACCTTGTTGGGGGAGTACAGAACCAGAAGCCCCAGATGTGTGGGAAGCAGAGGGCAAGAGGCTGGTCTTGCACTTCTAGGGCAGATGTTGCAAGGTCAGCTGTCCCAGAAGCCACAGTTAAGCTGCTGGCTTAGGGACCTGGATGCAGCCCTGGCCTTTTACCCACCCAACTCATTCATTCCATTTGGGGCATTTGTATGGTCTAGACACAGAACCAAATTCTGTCCCTAGAAATGTCATGAGCCCATGGATAAGCCACTTCTTGGTCCCCAGGTCCTCCATTTCCCAGGCTGGCTCACTTTAGCAATTCTGGAAGCAGCCTCCTCGGCCCCTCCTGCTGCAGCCTCCACCACAGGTGATTCCTGGCCACTCGCCTCCTTTCATTCTGGTGCTTCCTCCCCTCCCTGTTCTCCTGCCCACTCTGTTCCACCTCTGGTCTCATCTCCATGGCACGAGCAATCCCAGGAACTCTGACTCTAGACCAGGCTCCCAGGAGCAGGTGAAGGAAAGAGGAGTCCCGTGAAAGGGATTTGTGAGGAGCTGGGGAGCCGGGTGCTGGAGAGCGGAGAGGCGAGGAGAGGGTCCCTTTGACTCCCTCACGCAGTGGAATGATAGAACTTGGTGGCTTCAGCATCAGACACTCCTGTCTGACAGACGATCAGTGAGGGAGCCAGGACGGTTGCGATTTCCTGGGCACATCCAGCTGGCACCCGGAATATGAGGACAACAGCCCCTGACAGACTCGGGGACAAAGCAGTGCAGGTGACGAGGGCGGAGAGCCGACAGCATCCTCTCCACTCTCCAGATGATCACAGACCACACTGAATGGAGGCTCCTAAGACATAATAACAGTAATAACAGCGGACCGACACCTATGCTTTACGGAGCACTTTGCGCCAAGCACTGCCCTACAGAGCGACTGTAGAGTGTCTCATTTAACCTACTGGTGATGGTGCCACTTCATGCTCTCCCAACTCCTCCAGCCCCAGGAGGCCACGCAATACTAATATTCCTTTGATCTTTCCAATTACAGGTGAAGCAACTGTTACCTTGTGTGATTACAGCAGCTAAGAATGCAGAATGGGAAAGACTACATGGGGGACCTACCAGTCACTGCCTGGAAGGTAGACACTTATCCCCAGACATCCCACTAGATTCTTTTGGGGACCTGAAAAGCTCTATACAGCTGGACTGGGATGTATCTCAGCAGAGAGAGCTTGCTTAGCAGGCATGAAACCCTGGATGGCTAGATTCCCCACCTCGTACAAGCTCGGCCATGGCTGTACACACCTATAATTCTAGCACTCAGATCATCCTCGGCCAGCACCTATGGGCTACATGAGGTCCTGTCTAAAGTAAAAATATCTGTACAGTGTATACAAAGAACAAAATCCCACTGACAGAATTTTGTGGTGATTCAGGCCCTTTAAAGGATATTTTGAAGCATACATGAGTTGCAGCTGACTTTAGAATCCATTCCCACATTAAAAAGTAAGTCTAGGGGTTGGGGAGATACCTCAGCAGCTAAGAGCATATGCTGCTCTTCCAGAAGGTCGGAATTCAATTCCCAGCATGCACGTCAGGTGGCTTACACACACACACACACACACACACACACACAAAATAAAGTAAAATAAAAAATTAAAAGTAAATCTGTAGTTGGGCATGGTGGCATAGACAGACCCTTAATGCCAGCATTCAGGGAACAGGAAGATATTTGTTCAAGGCCAACCATAATTACACAAGACCTCACCTCAAAGAAAGAGGAAAAAGAAAAGAAAAAGTCAGTCGGCAATATAGTCTCAGCGTTTCAGTCCACGGGCATAGAGAGGGAGTAGAGCTTGCTCAAGGTCACCTCGCTAATTGGAGAAAACAAGAGTATGACCCCGGGCCATGTAGCCATCAGAACAGTGAGAGCGTCCAGCTGAAAGGCTACAAAGGGCCTGACAGATTGAAGGGAGACTGAGTGTCACTCCTAGGACAGCACTCCAGCAGCCTCAGAAGGGAGACAAGCCTTATCTGTCTTCCACCCAGCCTCACGAGGTCTCTGCTGGCAGTGGCTGCCTGGCTGCGCTTTGAAAAGATGCTTAAGATAGCCAGCGTGTCCACAGGGCAGCTCAGGCTCTATCACTGGCCCCAAGGGCAGCAGAGGAAGCAGAACTGTGAGCAGTCACGTGCCTCTTGAATCTCATACTCTTGGAGAAAAGTTCCTTCTGCCGGGAATCCCCAGCTCGTTGAGTGCTTCTCTCGGAAGTGGGGTACCCTGGAGGAGAGCACAGACACCCCCCGCACAGGGAAGGAGTCTCTAGGTTCCTTCCTCTTTCTCTTTGGCGTCTGTTCAGGTTTGACTCTGCCTCCACGGGCTCCGGCTCTGAACTGTTAGTCCCCAACCAGCCATGCTATTTGGGGAGGTTCTGGAGCCTGCAGGAGGTGGAGCCTCGCTGGAAGAAGTGGGTCACTGGTCCCATGTGGGCCTTGGAAGGCTATAACGGGGGAAGGTTCCTGCCTTGCTCTCTGCCTCGTGGTCTGCAGTGGTGTGAACAGCATCTATCACACTTTCCTTCTGCCACAAACACACCTGTTCCATCATGCCTTCTCCGACACAAGGGACTGAACCCCTCTGCTTCCACAAACCAAAATAAAGCTTTCCTTTCTTACGTCGCTTCTGTCGGGGATTATGGCCATTCTAATGTCTGGATAACTAACAGTTCCCTTCCTCCTTCTAAGCGCTGTCCCTGCTATATACACGAGAGAAGGAGGAGAGGAACATGGAATAAAATGTGAGGACAGAAGACAGGATGTTGGGTTGAGGAGGTAGCACAGTGGATAAAGTACTTGTCATGGAAGTGTGAGGACCAGAGCGGACTCCTGGAGTTGGAGTTACAGGCAGTTGTGAGTTGCCCAGCATGGATTATGGCAACCGAACTGGGGTCCTCTGCAAGAATAGTATGTGACCTTAACCACTGAACCATCTCTCTAGCCTCTAAACCAGCTGTTCTCAACCCATAGGAGTTTCACAGGAGCTGCCTAAGACCATCAGAAGGCACAGACATTTGCATAAGAATTCATAACAGTGGCAAAATTATAATTATGAAGTAACAACAAAAATAATCTTATGGTTGGAGGTCACCATAGCATGAAGACCTGTATTAAAGGGTCACAGCATTAGGAAGGTGGAGGGCCTAAACGGAGAATTTTATTTCTGCATCTGGAACCAGACATTCTCAACTCCTCAGAAGAGAGGCTTTGCCCCATTAAGACGCCTGATCCTCCAAGAAGCGAGATCAAGAGGGTGGAAAGAGAGGACTTTGTAATTTCTGACTGGCCAAGGACTTGCTTTCTTGTCCTATCTGTCTTCCCTGCTCTGCCTTGGGCTTCTGCTTTGACCTCTTGCTTTAGATTTTAGCCATGTCTGAGACTGGCTTCGTTCATTTCGCAGATGGGTAATAAGTAATTGCTGCTAAGTTCTTTTTTAAAAAAAAAGTCTGGCTACTGCTGCTTCAGGAATCCATCTCTTCTGCTTGTATCCTGGTTAGTTCTTGTCATCTTGACACAACCAAGAGTCACCTGAGAGGAAGAACCTTCACTGAAGAATTGATTCAACTGTACTTGCCTATGGCCATGTCTATAAGAGATTATCTGGAGTAATAATTGATGTGGGAGGGTGCAGCTCACCGTGGGCAGCACCATCCCTACACAAGTGGGTCTGGGCTGTATAAGAAAGCCATCTTGCCAGGCTGTGGTGGCACAGGCCTTTAATCCCAGCACTTGGGAGGCAGAGCCAGGTGGATCTCTGTGAATTCAAGGCCAGCCTGGGCTACAGAGTGAGATCCAGGACAGGCACCAAAACTATACAGAGAAACCATGTCTTGGAAAAAAATTGAAATAAAATAAAAAAGAAAGCCATCTGAGCATGAGCCAGAGAACAAGCCAGTAAATGGGATTCCTCCAGGGTCTTTGCTGAGTTCCTGCCCTGACTTCCTTCAGTGATGGATTATGACCTGGAAGTGTAAACTGAAATAAATCCTTTCGTCTCCCAAGTTGCTTTTGGCCGTGGTCTTTATCACAGCAACAGAAAGCAAACTGGAACAGAGAGCATGGGCTAAGGGGGTCTCTTGTAACCTGGCCAAGGACTTGAAGTCCTGTCGTCTCTGCTCTGCCCTGTCCATCAAAAGTGAGGCCTTTGGTGGTGGTGGTGGTGGCGGCGGCGGCGGCGGCGGCGGCGGCGGCGACGGTGGTGGTGTGGTGGTGGTGGTGGTGGTGGTGGGTGGTGGTGTGGTGGTGGTGGTGGTGGTGGTGGTGGTGGTGGTGGGTGGTGGTGTGGTGGTGGTGGTGGTGGTGGGTGGTGGTGTGGTGGTGGTGTGGTGGTGGTGGTGGCGGCAGCGGCGGCGGCTTTTATTTGTTTGTCCGTTGGTTTTAGAAGGACCTCCCTGCATGCCCAGACTACCTTTCAACTTGCTATCCTCCTATCTCTGACTCCCGAGTGTAAGAATTACAGGCATGTGCCACCACACCCAGTGAGAAGCCAACCTATTCTACCACTGTGGTTTGAGTTCCTGGACTCAGCCATGCTTACCATCCCTCTGTCCCTGAGCTTTTCAGCTATTCAAGACAATAACCATCTTACCCCCACCCCCATTTTTAACTTAAGTCTACTTCCGCCGAGTTTTTCCATCCCTTGAAACCAAAAGTGAATCTTCTAATATAGTAGGCTTCTATAAATATTTGATGATTGGATTCAAAAGAAGTGCTGAAGAATTGATAAGCAATTTTAGAACTCTGGATGTGCAGAAGCCCAGAAATAACACCCATGGGTTGGCAAACTTTTTCTGTCAACAGCCAGCTAGTAAATATTTTAGGCTCTACAGACCACACAATCTCTACTGCAGCTAACCAACTGCCAGCTTGAGAGTGGCCATAGACAACACAGCAGGGAATGTGGCTGTGTACCAATAAAACTTTATCAACAAAGCCAGCGATTTGGCCCACTGACCATGGTTTGCTGGTCTCTGCTCTAGGGTACTGGAGATATGGGAAGGCTTGTTCAGTTTCATGCATTTTGAAATAGCTGAGCAGATGGGAGGATTTGGGGGTGTCCCTATAAGGAAGTCAGGTTGAGTTTCCTCTCGATGCTCTCTGTTTCCCTAGCCCATCAGTGTCTGAGGAGCTCTTGTAAACTCAAGCACTCATCCAGATCCTCAGTGCCCTCACCTTCTCCCACCCTCTGTTGCTGTTGGTCCCAACACTGTCATACTGAATCCTTCCCTGCTCCTTGTTCTCCATCACCCTCAACTTCTCCCCTCTTATCCTCTTTTTTTTAATGCATGTACATATGTGTGTGCATCTTTACATGTGTACATGCATGTCATGGCACATGTCTGGCAGTCAGAGGACAACCTTGGGTAGTCCGTCCTCTCCTTCCATCTTGTTTGAGGCAGGATCTCTTGTTCACCACTGCCCGTGCCAGGATAGCTAGCCTGTGAACCAGGGAACCTCCTGTCTTCACCTCCCATTTCACAGTAGGCTGAGGCTACAGATGCCACCACATCTGGCTTTACATGTGATCATACACCTCTGGTCTCCAAGGATGCCTATGCTCAGAAGCACGTATCTATACCAAAGCTCCCACATCTGGCTTGACAAGGGTTCTTAGGCTCTAACTCTGGCTCTGTGGCTTCCATCCTGTTTCTAAGGTGTGTAGGTGTCTCTTGTCCACCTGAGTTTGAAAACTGACCAGTGGACATACACATAATTGGGAATAAAATAATAAAATCCCCTTTAAATCTGCAAAAATGAATAGAGACCCAGATCCCTTTAGGAACATTTCAGATGTCAACAGCATAGATGTGAGGGAGATCTCAGCACGAAGTTGATGGTTAAAGACCCAGTTAGCTTGACCCTCGAGTCTCCAGAGGTGGAGTCTGCAGAAGGCCTAACCTAGAGGGAGGCTGGATGAAGGGACTCCTGAAGGGAGTTGTAGCACTCCTCAGCTCCTGGGGGGCAGGCTTGTGAGACTATTACATAACCATCAGCTTCTTCAGGATTCAGAAAAAGATGTGGGAACACTGAGACCCTCAGAAAGAAAACGTTCTAGGACCCAAAGAAAAGGGAGGCGGCAGGTCATGGAGAGAAAGAGGAAGGCTGCGAAAGCTTTTTCAAAGAACATGACAGATCTTTTTGTGAAGGGCTGGAGCTTCATTTCCCTGGCTCACTGCTGCTGGCTCAGGAACACATGGAAAGTCATCAGACACAAAAAAAGCAGGCAAAAACACAAATGCAGTGCTCGGGGTGGGAGTGCCAGGCTAGGGTGAGGAAACGCAGACGGCAGCTGTCTTTGGATGGAGAACTCAGAGGAAAGGGGAAACCAAAGGCCTGAGCTGGGGGCAAGACTCCTACCTCTTTGGTTTCCTTGGTTCCCAGGCAGTCTCTTCAAGACTGGAAAACCTTTTTCTTGGCGGGAAGGAAAGTCCAGGACCCGTATCACCCAAACTGCCACTTAAGAATGGCACCCCATTGTGTAGGGCTCACAGGATTGTTATAATGGCAGAATTGCCTCTGACCATGATGGGAAGGTCTCCTGTGTCCATGGGTCCTCCACTGGTGCTCCTCTGATTTTGTGTCTCTCAAAGAGGGCAAGAATCTCAGGAGGCCATGACAATGGGCTTGCATTCACATGGCTACCTGTCCTCCTTCTGGACCCTGCCCTGGATACCTGGAATTCCCAACTCCCTGTTTTCAGGATTGTGTGGGTGTCTATTGCCTACCTGCCTCTGAAAACTGACCAATGAATAGCTAGAGGGCAGAAGGTGGGAGGGAGAGCGTGGGCTACAAGCATAACAGGATGGGGGGGGGGGTCACTGAGAAGAGGACAGGCGAAGGGACTGCCACATCCCACAAGGGCCTGTATAGAATATGGAGAAGCCTTAGAAATTAGAGCTCAGCCCAGGGACCGCAGGCCATTAGGAAGGCACATCGGTCAAGGCTGGTAGGCAGAACATTGCCTGCCTAACGTTTTGTTAGTGTTGTTGGTGGTTTTTAAATACTTGACCCAGCTTAGGCAGGCATCCGCTTGAACTCTTGCCGAAGGCTACAGTGGCTGGCTGCGCTTGGCCTGAACATGACCTTGTGTTCTGTTCTGCCCAGCTTCCATCATCCTGGCAGGAGCAAGGAAGGCAGGTGGAGGTGTCTGGCTCTTCCCACTGTGGAATCAGGTGCTAGACGATGTTTCTACAAAGGATCAAAAGGCAAAAACCTCCTGGGATCCTCAGCTGGAGTCCAATAAGGCTGCTTCGCCATCGTCACCCTCCAGTGACACATGATGGCCGCAGAAAACTGTCATCCAGCTTGTGACAAGTGCCATCTCTTCCTTTTACCATTCGAGGGGTTGGGGGTGAGAGGCGCTCCTTCAGTGCACCCCTCCCTTTCATTCCCTGAATTGGCCCACACAGCCGAAGCAAGCGGCAGTCTCTTGTCTCTGTAACAAAAATCAATAGTGATTTGGCCCCTGGCCAGCCTCGTGCCACTGTGGAGAAGTCAGTCTCCTTTGCCGTCCCTCTGATGAAGCCAGGGCACCTGGGTCTCCCTCTGAGGAAGCCTCAACTCTTGGTATGGCCCGATTTACAGCCTTAGGGATCAACCCTGCCTCAGGTGGCCCAGTCGATGTCCTCAGCCCAAGAGATGACTGAGCTAGCTCTGTGTCCTGCCAACAGCTGTCACAGGAGTGACCCCACTTGTACCCTGGGCTGGCTGGGTGTGTAGGGGGATGGCTCACAGGGCATGGGGAGAGACCTACCCTAAGGGGAAGGGGAGCCTGCTGGGTGGTAACAAAGCTATGGCTGTTATGGAGGGTTTTATTATGAGTTCTGTCCTGAGGCTTTGCATCCAGCCTGGCTATCCATTAACTAGGTAGGCTGAGACTCACTAGTGTGAGAGCCATCCAGTCAAGTCCTGCTGATTACCCCTCCAAGACAGAACTCAAAGGGCCAACACTGCCCCTCCCTGCTCAAGTGTAAGCAAGGAAGAGATCTACCAGGTAAACCCAGTGGATTGGTTTTTCTTTGTGAACCACTGTAGAAATCGAGGTGAAGCTGTTCAAGGCACAGTGGTGGTCTGTTAACATGTGTGGCAGCTGAAGTTCCTGCCAGAGCCAAGAGTCCTGTCCTGAGGCTCCTCTATCCAGCCTGGCAGCCTGGGAGGCTGGGAAGGAGAAGGAGGAGGTGGTCAAGACTGGGGAGAGAGACACTGTGGTGCTGCAGAGCCTTCCCATGGAAGGGTCATTTCAAGCCTCGTTTCCCATCCCCACTCCCCTGGGAAGGTTCATGCTCTCAAAAGCCATGTCTAGTCTGCGCTTACGAAGTCTCAGGTTCTCATTTTATGTTCATGACTTCAACGAAACGGCACTTTTATCATCAGCTCACTTCTACGGGTAGATGCAGAAGTTGGGGCACAAAGGGGTGTCTGATGGATTATCAGACGTTCAAACCCAGGAAATGAACCTTGGCTGCCCTGCCCCACCCCAGCCCCTGGTTTTTTTTTCCCACCAAGCCACACCAATCTGGTTAGATCTAGATAGTGGGGTTGCCGTGCATGAAGAGATCAGGGTGTGATTGTAATTCTTATCTTCCATCCCTTCTATGTAGCCGGAATACAAAAAAAGAGAAGAAAGTCTGATGTGGGAGCAGTGGGGTGCAAGGAATGAGGGGCGATGAGTTCGTGGGACTCTGGTTTGAAACCTAATCAATCAGCTACAGCACATGGAAGAACTCGGCCCGCAAATCTGTGTCCATCTGGAACCTGTGCGTGTCACTATACCTGGAAATCGTATCGTGACGAATCGA
The DNA here is from genome assembly GCF_049852395.1 of Peromyscus maniculatus bairdii. Classification (NCBI taxonomy): domain Eukaryota; kingdom Metazoa; phylum Chordata; class Mammalia; order Rodentia; family Cricetidae; genus Peromyscus; species Peromyscus maniculatus. The sequence goes on from NC_134854.1 coordinate 122,876,586, forward strand.
GTGGGCGGGCCTATGTTCAATGGCTGGTGTCCCTCGAAGAAGAGGAAGAGGGGCAGGTGTGTCTGGGAGCTAAAACACTAGTCACACAAGCATGCGTGCCAGAGTCCAGCTCCCCAGAACCCAAGCTCACAACCAGGCTGGCAAATACAACGGTGAACAAGAGACCCCGCCTTACAACAAGGTGGAAGAGGACAACCGACAGCCTGAGCTGTTACATTTCACATAACCTGGTATGCACACAACTGCACTCACACATGTGTGAACGTTTATACACCCCCCCCCCACACACACACACTTTTTTTTTTTTTTTTTAAGAACAGGTGGAAACAACCAGAAGCAAAGGCAATGGGAAGGTGGCCTCTGCCATTTGAGCAATGCAAGCCACAGAAGGCCATGGAGCCTTCGGGGCGATCCTCCTATTTCCATCTCCCATCTTGCTTTTGGGGTGCTGATATTACAGATGTGCGGCACTGAGTCTGACTGTTTCAGTGAGTTCAGGCTGTCAGGTTTGCACAGATGGTGAGTGTCCACCCAGCCATCTCCTCACCACCCCTCACTTGCTCTTCTATAATGTGGTTTGGGGAATTAATTCAGGTCCTCCCACTTATATGCCTAGCACTTACAGATGTGATCTCCACACACCCTCATCCCCCCTTCTTTAGAATTGATGAGAACACAATTGCACGCAAGCCTGGGGCAGTAGTCCTTTTTTTTTTTTCATTTGGATTCCATAGCCTTTGGCTCACAATCGCTAGAGCCAAATAGCTTCTGTGCTTGGGATCTTAATGTCAGTCCCTAGAGCAGGTGGGAGGAGAGGGAATGCCCTTTCTCCCTGGAGGGCCATCAGTGATAAGAAGAGAATGAAGATCCCACCATTGATCTCACCACAGAAACTGCCCAGGGGCTCTTGAATGCTCTGCAAAGGCCACTAGGACACTCTGGGGGAGATCTATAGAGTCTTATTATTTTTTCTCTTAAAAAGACGTAAAACCTGGCCAGTTTTCCATCTGTCTCGGAGTAGCATCTGTAACACTGATAAAGAGAGCACACCACGTCAAGGAGAGCAACCAGCAGCTTCAGTGAACCAAGGCCCCATTGAATTTGCAGGTGATTTTCTCGTTGCTAGCGATCCTGACTAATGGCCTGTTTCCAAAGGATAATTATGCAAATATGATGCACTTCTCCCATCCCCCCCCCCGTGTGTGTGTGTGTGTGTGTGTGTGTGTGTGTGTGTGTGTGTGTGTGTGTGTGTGTGTGTGTACTGGCACATGCACATGAAGGCCAGGTGTGCACACTGGGTGTCTTCCTCTAATGCTCTCCACCTCATTTGTTGAGACAGTCTCTCAGTGAACCTGACTGTTCATGAATTGGCTGGACTTGCCAGCCTGCAAGCCCTGTGCTCCTCCTGTCTCTGCTTCCCAGCACTGGGATTAGAACATGTCCTGCCTGCCACACCTATCTATTTACCTGGGTGCCAGGGATCGAACTCGGTTCCTCATGCTTGATGGAAAGACATCTTTCCTGACTGAGCTGCCTCCGTAGCCATGACACAGTCCTCGTATTTCTAAGGTCCCACATGTCTCCACATGTGTTTCACAAAAATTCTGAGTAAACTGCCTTCCGCAAATGGGGTTCTGGGAGGAAATGGGTGAGATAACTGAACCCCAGCATTGATATGTGTTTCTGTCTTCTTAGCATGGATACCCTCTTCTCTGAGGACTCCCCCATCCCCTGCTCTGACCCCGGAGTCTAGCTATTCCATCCATCTGCTTTGGAGCGGAGTTCATGGTCTACACCTCGACAAATGATGTCTTCGTTTGCTTTGTCACAAAGGCTGGTTCAGGGGGAGCGAGAAATCTAGCCAAAACCAACGAGAGGCCGACCACAGTGGCGCATGCCTTTAATTCCAGCACTCAGAAGGCAGAGACAGGCAGCTCTCTGTGTGAGCGTGAGGCCAACCTGGTCCACGTATTAAGTTTTGGACCAGTCAGACCTACATAGTAAAACCCTGTCTCAAACAAAACAAGAACCAGTGAGACACATTAAAGGGTATGATGGGAAAAATGGAAATGCTTCTCCCAGCATTTCCACAGTGGGGTGAGACTCTGGAGCTGGGCCTAGGGAGAGGTTGTGTGAACAGGAAACTGGGTGCAGGGGGCACAAAATGGGGGGTGGGTGGAAATGGGGAGTAACCACATAGCAGCTTTGAAAACCAACCACTCCGTTATCTTGCCTTGGGGAGTTAAGTGGCTAATGGCCTACATCTGCCAGCATCCTGTGACCACGGCTGCCCCCAGCCAATGATTGAACCCAGCAGGGTCCCCAGTGTGGGCTCAGCAGCACACTCAACTGCAAGGGAGCCTGCCGAAGGCAGTGTTAGCCTGGGCAGCTGGCAGAGAGCTGTGAGCTTTTCTATTTAAGAACACGGGGCAGAAGGACGTGGTAGCCAGCGAAGCTATTCTTCCCTGTTATTTGGTCTTCCGGGCATTCGGGGTGCTTTTCTGAGCAGTATATGGAAGGGTTCCCCCTCAGATCCCCTAAATAGGCTTTCTAGTGTTCTCCCTCCCCATCTACCATGTCCACTCCCAAGGTCCAACTTTTTCCTGTGGTTGTAGAAACCGTCTGTGCCGGGTAAGCCTGCAGAGAAAGCATTTTCAATTCTGCCTTGCTGCTTGCTGCTGGGGCTCTTGGTGTCTGGGGGAAAGGAAGGGCCTCTCTTGGTTACAAACTCTCCCTGCCTGGAGTTCTTTCTCCTCATGAGCCGGCAATGAGGCTGCTACTCGTGGGGACACAGCTCTCTAGGACCTCTCTGTACCCCTCCCCGGCCTATTGGGTGCCTTACATCCATGCTTTCCTCGTGAACTATTGGTGGCCTTGCAGACAAAGGAGAGACACTCAGAGGACCCAGTCATGGGAAAGGGCAGTGTGGGGTGCAATGCCATGTGATCCACTGGAAGGTGAGGACCTGGGGGAAGTCTAGGAAGCTAACTGCAGAGCCCACCACCAAGCCTGCCAGGGACTCTGGGGCCTAGCCAAGCAGGATGGCTTTTTGGCTAAAATGTAGCCTTTGGGGTCCAGGCTGGGTGTGAGACTTGGCTGGCACATTCACAAGCTGTGGGACCCTGAGAAAATGAGTGGCATTTCCTTCCCCATCTAGGAATAGGATGAAGGTAACACCACCTCTTGGGGACAGCTGAGAGGGTGGTGGAGGAGACCCGTATAAACTACTTCCCTGGGGCTTTCAAGCAGCAGGTGCTGTCCATTGAGCCGCATAGGTGGGCCAGGGTTTGGTTTCTGAAGAATCCAGAAAGGTGTCTCCCCACCCTGGCGAGCCATGAGCTCCAGCTCGTGTTTCAGGAGTCTGCCCCACGCCCGTCTGTCTTCCCTGACTCCTCCTCTTTCTATGTGCCCACGCTTTCTTCCTGTCTTAGGCTACAGTCCAGCGAGGTGGCCACCTCTCATAGCAGCATACCTTAAACACAACCATTCCTGCCCAACCTCGTGTCCCAAGGGACTCCTTCCTCTTGGCTGTCCCTGATCAAGGGCACCCTCTGGTCTAGCCAGCCCAGGAAGGTCCTTGGTGCTTGGCAGACTGGGGTCATGAAAGATGGGGTTGCTGGGTCTCTGCGGTGACAACTCTGGACATGTTCATCTTTTTTTTTTCTCTTCTGTTCTTTTTCTTTTTTAAAATATTTATTTTTTTTTATTTTATGTGTATGGGTGTTTTGTCTGCACGTGTGTATGTGTACCACATGCATGCAGTTCCTGCAGAGCCAAGATAGGGCATTTGATTTCCTAGAGCTGGAGTTACAGATGGTTGTGAGCCACCCTGGGGATGGTGGGACTCAAACTCCGGTTCCATGGAAGAGCAGCCAGCGGTCCTAACCACCGGGCCACCCATCCAGCCCCATCATTCCTGTTATAGACCTGGCAGAAAGGGAGATATTCTAAGGGGACACTGTGTCTCTCAACGTGACTGTCAGATTGTTGAAACCATGGGCCCCAAAGACGTGGGAATTTCCCCAGAAATCCCACGCTGGGAGAAGGAAAAGGCCCCAGTCAGAGGAGAATTACCTCCCTGAAAGAGATTTCACACAGTTCTAAGGACTTGTTAGGTCACCTAAGCAGATGAGGCTGGAGCCCAGACAAAAAACAGGCCCGTGGTGGGTGGGATCACACCTTGCTGTGACTGCGAAGATGTGCAGATCCTTGGCCTTCTATTTAAACTTGAATCTCATTTCAGGGGCTGGGAGAGGGACTTGGGGGGGGGGTCAGTGGACCCCTCTTCCCAGTGTGGCCACACTGAATAAATCTTCTTTTTCTGCCTTCCTCTTCAAATTGTCTTATTGAGGAATAGCGGATGGTCCTGGCTTGGTGTACAGTTGTGACCTTCAAGTTCAGTAACAATAGGTGAGTGTGGATGTGTACGCCCCTGTGAGAATGTGTGTATGGAGACCAGAGGTCGTCACTGGATGCCTTCCTCTCTCAATCCCTCTCCACTTCATTTACTGAGGCACAGTCTCTCCCTGACTCCAGAACTCATAGACTAGGATAGCCTAGCTGGCACGTTTGCTTTGGGGATCCCCAGCCTCTGGCTCCCAAGCACCGAGATCACAGATGGACCACCATGCACACCTGGATTTTTTTGTTTGTTTTTGTTTTTTATTTTTCGAGACAGGGTTTCTCTGTGTAGCTTTGGAGCCTGTCCTGGAACTCACTCTGTAGCCCAGGCTGGCCTCAAACTCGCAAAGATCCACCTGCCTCTGCCTCCCGAGTGCTGGGATTAAAGGTGTGCGCCACCAACGCCCGGCGCACACCTGTATTTTTATGTGAGTGCTGGGGATCCAAACTCAGGCACTGGCACTCGGAAACGACCTTGACTAAGTCCACTCTTCCCCAGACTCCAGGCTTCTCCATGTAATCCTCTCTCATTCAGAACTGTTAGAATTCCCATGAGCCACTTCGCTGCTGAATAAATTTACATCTTATGACTGTATCAGTATGATAGCCTGGATTCATGACTGCATATTTTCCATTTCCTTTGGCTGTTTTCCTGTTTTTAGGAAAATTAGACACACAGCATTATCACGGCCCATGGCAGACTTCAGGCCCTAGTGACTATATGAAGTGGGGCCTGCACCCAGCCCGTTGATGAATATTTATTGAGTGTTTGCTATGCTCTGGTGCTGTGGTAAGTACAGTGGAGGAAGAAGGAAACAGGCCCTGTCCTCACTGATCTCGTTTTGTGTGAGCTCCAGAGCCCTTTAAAGCCATGGAACAAGGTGCTGGATTATACAAGGACTTTTGGGAATCAAAGGATCCTTTCTTTGTTTCTTTCACACTAAGATTTAGTAGGAGAAGAAAAAGACACCAGCCTGCTCATGGGAGGGGCATCGGCTGAGTGAGACTTGGGGGAGGTTCATCTGAGGTGCTGGAGCAGGGGCCATGTCCCATGTTTTCATCTTGCTCCTTGCTAGGACCCATCATCCCTCAGGAGGCAGTGCCAGCCAGGCAGTACTCAGGAAGCACATTCTGGAATGTTCAGCTTTCCAGGCTGTGCCCTTCCTGGCTTCTTAGCTTGGGCCCATTACCGGCCCTGAGTCTCCATTTCCTCAAATGTGAAATGTTCCGGCACCCAGGGGCTTTATGAGGGTTAGAGGAGAAAACTCATTTGCAGCCTGGTGAGATCTCAAGAAACGCTAGCTATTAATTAATATCACTGGCTGCCAGAGACTGTGGGGCCGAGTCTGCACACTGGGCAGAGTGACCTCATCATTAGATGCTTGACTCGGAGAACTCCTTTATTCTGCACCTACCACTCCAAGGGCAGGCTGGGGGTAAGGCGAGTGAGCTGAAGCAAGCGTTGTTAGGATCCTGCCCTCTCTCCGGCACATGCTCAGTGAGGGTTCTTGCGCCTTACATCATCAGCAGGCGGGAGACTACGTACCCACCTTAAAAAGCCGGACGTGGACCCCCACTCTCTCTGTGTGTTTTATCCCTGCTCTGCCCCCGACATCTTTCTTTCTCTCCAGGCCTGGCTCTTCCCTCTCCTATCCTCTCCTTCTTTCTAATAAAGCTCTTTGTAACTCGGGTAGCGTTGCCACGGCCCGTGACTTTTCCCGCTGGTAACCAGTGCCGCCACCAGCACTGATTACTATCAAGCATGATAGTTTTCAATTTTTGTGGTGCTGGGGATTGAACTCAGGACTTCATATATGCCAGGCAAGCACTCTACCACTGAGCTACACTCCCAGTACCTCAAGCATGATGGTAACCTCAGTCTTCATTAGCCGAGTGTCCCCCGTGGATCAGTTTCCTTGCTGATACTCAATTTATCAAATTTCACTTCATTTTCTCCAGTCAGCAGTAAGGTTGGCGCCACTCTTCCCAAGTTACAAAAGAGAACCTGGAGGCTGTCTTAATCCATTGTCTTTGTTGCTGTAAGAAAACATCTGACACTGAGTAGTTTATAGACAACAGAGGGTTTGGAGCTCAAGGTTCTGGAGACCAGGAAGTCTAAACGCATGAAGACAGCATCAGGCAAAGGCCTCATGCATGCTACAATGCATGCTACATCGTAACATGGTAGGGAATGTCACATGGAGCAGAACAAGCTTGGACCCCCTGGCCCTCGCATTCCAAAGCCACTGATATTAAAATGGGGACTCTACCCTGATAACCTCCTCTAATCCCAATGAGCCCCGCAAGGGCCCCATCTTCAAACACCATGAGTGTATGTGGGTATTAAGCATGCAATATCTGAGCCATGGCAAAGCTGTAGAGGGATGGCAGGTAGGCTGGAGGAGGAACAGCCATGTTGAGATGGCCCCTCTGGCTCTTCCCCTTCCGGGGAAGGTTTCAGGGAGTTGTGAGCATGAGAGAAACTTGGCTTGGTGGGAGTGTAAACTCTGACCCACCTGCCCCCGGCTCTGCAAGGCAAGTTATCAGTGGCTCATCCTCAACTCCAGGAAGGCAGTTTTTGGATGCTGAGGGACATCTCAGATCTGGAGAGAACTGAGGAGCCTCGGGGTTTCCCCCTTCCTTCCTCCCCTGAGACCCTGAGGCCATTTTGCTTTTGTTCTCACACCCGCTTCCTGTGAGTGGAGTGGCTTTTGTGTGAGCTGCTGAGGACAATAGCTGCAGCCCGAGAGATTTTCCAGGGCAAGGTCACGTCTCTGTGGATGAACACCCAGCTCAAACAGAAGCCCAGCTGCCCTCCTGCAGGCTCCAAGTTCTGGCCCCACCCCCTCCTCCCTGCTCTCCCTTACCACTGGCCTTCTGTTCTCTATTAATATTTAACTGTTCCCATGCTCTCAGTCACCAACGTTCTCGTTCTCTTTTCTACAGTTTTCCAAGCGGCCCCTCTCCACGGAGCATCTCCCGGCTCCAGCAGCCTGCTTTTCTCCTTCCTGCCCAGCATTCTGTCCATCACTGAGGGCCAACTGCCCCGTAGACAAGAGCTGACCCTGCAACAAGTGATGCTGTCTACCGTGACAGGCGGGGCCGCGGGCTCCCCAGGGGCTTCCCAAGCGAGGCCTGTCCACCCTTGCAGCTACCAGGCACCCCACAGGGCTCGGCACACACCTGCCTGTGGCCAGCTGAGAGGGGTGGGGTTCTTTCTCCTGATGGTAATCAAGCAGACTTTCTGGAAAGAAGCTGGGTCTGCAAAGACTGATTGGCTGATTAACACCGAAGCGTTGTGGAGCGGTCTGGAATGTTACAGGCCCAGAAGAGAGGTTGGAATGTTGTGGGTCCAGAGGCTAATCACCTCATCTCAGGCTACCTTTAGTCCGCTGAATAGCCGTTCCTTGCTCACTCCTGTGTCTAAGTTAACATCGTGTGACTAGTGGGCAGAAACCTGTTTGGAATCTGTTTACTTAGCAGACCACCTGCTTCTGCTAGCCCGGTCCGCTAATAATGCCATCAGATAGCAGCACCCTGTCCCTAATAGAAAAGCTGCCTCCACTTGACTGTAGCAACCCCTCTGGCGGACCCGCCAGTGTATTTCAACCCTGCCTTGATTGATGACTTTCTTTCCTCTATAGAATTAGAGAACTCAATGAAGCTGCCTTCACATTAAAGAATGAATGTGGGGTAACCTACTAAATCCATGTTCCCAGGCCATGCTAACTCAAAATGGCTCTAGCACAACTATCTCTTTCCCTTTAAAGGTGAGGGGTTTGCTTTTGTTTGTTCCTGGTTTGCATTGAGGGCTCAGCACACACCTGCCTGTGGCCAGCTGAAAGGGGCGGTGGGCGGGGCGGTGGGCGGGGCGGGGGAGTGGCTTGTGAGCTGTTACTAGGTACTCATCTCCTGGTGGTGACTTCACAAGGTGCTGGGTGTCCTTCCAGTGAGCTCTCAGTCCACTCACGCCCATGTGACAGCTCTTGTGTCCTGAACTTCCATTCAGTTCTAGTGGGGACATAGACAATCTTTTCAGTACAACAGAGCAGAGACAAGACATGAAGGTCCAAGAAGGGGTGTGTGTGTGTGTGTGTGTACACGCTCATAAGCACACACGTATGTGGAGGTTAGGGCTCCACCGCACATGTTATCCTCAGGATGACTTCCCTTGTGGCCTGTCCACGTTGCTTCCTTTTGTTTCTCTTTTATGCCCCCCATTCTGCTCTCACTCTTCCTCCGCTCCAGCTCAGCTGATGTGTGGCAGCCCTACCTCAGCATGTCTCCAGGCACACTGGTCTCACACACATACACACACACACACACACACACACACACCGTCTCGCTGCCTCATGGCAAGGCCTTTGCTCCCCTATGTGGTTATTTTTGAGCCGTCACAACCTTGCCTGGTGCCTGGCACCTGCTCAACACAAACATCACCTTTTAGAATTCAAAGTAGACTTGGGGTTTGGATAGCCCCAGCTCAACTCAAGGCTCCAATCAAAAGGTCCCTGCATCTCCAAACTCATGAGGGGCTCCCCGACCTGAGCCAGGCTAGTTACTCTGCAAGCAACACAAAACCAGAATACTTCTCTTTCCCCCCTCTATGATGAGTCAATTCATTTCTTGAAGAAAGCACCTACCCCAGCCAGCCCCACAGCCTGAGGAACATGTCTTCCTGCAGAGGCTGGGGCAGTCTGAAGGAAGCAGCTGCCTGGGCCTGCCTGGAGACCCCGCCTCAACCTTCAGTCTCCAGGAAGTCCTGCACCAGGAGATGGAGCAGGGGTGGGACATGTCCCCATAGCTGAGCTGCCCCTTCCCTGGCACAAGAGGACATTTGCCTGGCTTCTTCCAGCTTTCTGTTAATGTCTAATTCACACGCTGCTTAATGCTCAAATCATACTCATGTAATCGTAACCCAACAAGATGCCAGCTATTGCCAGCACACCAGTCACCTCAATCATGCCCATGAGCACCCCAGTATTCGCTCTCAGATCTCTGTCATCAGACTCAAGCCACGTGTTCTTAAAAAGAGCCATACCAATGCTCACACCAAATGAATTCTTTTGTGTCTGTGACCACGACATCCGTCTATGTTACTACATATTTCAGTATATGATTTGTTCTTTTATTTTGAGAGAGGATCTCACCATGTAGCCCTGGCTAGCCCGGAACTCACTATGTAGACCAGGATGGCCTTGAACTCACAGTGATCCTCCTGCCTCTGTCTCTTAAATAGTAGGGCTCATATGTGTACCACCATATCCAGCCTGATTGACTGACATTTGAGGTAAGGTCTCACTATGTAGCCCAGCCTGATCTTGAACCCACAGTCCTCCTGAGTCCTGGTTTTGTAGGTTCTCACCACCACTCACTGCTTTTTAGAGTTTTTGTGCTGTTTTTCATTGCTCAGTAGTACTCCACATATGCATATATCCATCTATCCATTCTGGGTTGACAAGGCATGTGGGTGGCTTCTGGTTTTATGCTATTCCTAAAGCTGCTGTCAAGATCAGGCCTGCCCTTGGGGGGACATGAGCACTCCTTTCTCTGAGATGAAATGTTTAAGCATAGATGTGCTTTATCCATTGTGATTAGCCTTTTTGAGGTTCTGTCGGTCAGTTTCCCAAGTAGTTCCACCTATGGGGCTCAGGCTGACCTTGGACTTGGAATCCTCCTGTCTCAGCCTCCTAAGGGCTGGGATGACAGGCATGTACCACCATACATGATACTGTGAAGCCCTCTCTACCCCCACCCCCTACTGCCCGCCGCCACTACCCCTCTCCCTCTCCCTCTCCCTCTCCCTCTCCCTCTCCCTCTCCCTCTCCCTCTCCCTCTCCCACTCCCTCTCCCTCTCCCTCTCCCTCTCCCTCTCCCTCTCCCTCTCCCTCTCCCTCTCCCTCTCCCTCTCCCTCTCCCTCTCCCTCTCCCTCTCCCTCTCCCTCTCCCTCTCCCACTCCCTCTCCCTCTCCCTCTCTTTCTCTCTCTCTCTTTCTCTCTCTCTGTCTCTCTGTATACACACTGGGCATAGGATCCAGGGCCTCATGCATGCTAGGCAAATGCTCTACCACTGAGCCCCTCCCTCAGCTTTGACCCCTCTGGAAGTACGGGTCCCACAGATGGCCACCATTTCTCTGATTTTAATGCATTGCTCTCTCTCAGAAGGAGAAAGAAAGACTCGTTTCTAACTTCCCATCTAAGAAACAGCAGCGTGTCTGTCACAGAGCTCCACAGATCATTAGTGCAGGCTTGTTTGACATCAGACATCAGATGGAGCGTTTTTATGGCACTTCAGAAAAGACACTTGGGTCAGACAAGCTGCACAATTGAAATTTTACAGCTTCTGCTCACGGTAGGAACAGGTCCCAAAGATGCTATCAACCTTTACAAACACTTGGGGCATGTTTCAGGACCTCGCCGCACGACTCACATTAAAGGGGGCATGAGCTCACAGGGCTCCGTGGACACAGCCTTCAGGGCCATCCATCAGTGCACCTTCCCTCCCGGGAGTTCCACCGACTTGAACAGCCACAGTCAGGGGCACAAAGCCCACGATACTCACTGACCTTTGCCTGGCCACTTAGCCTTTCCGCAACTCCATGTCCCTTCCAATAAAACAGAAAATTCTAGATCCCTCTTTTCTCCCCTCCCTGCCTCTTAGATTACACCTTCTCACTTCTGCTCATAAAAAAACCCACCTTTTTTAAATTAAATATTTATGAAACAATTTTAGCCACAGAGAAGAATCATAAGGTTGTCCTTCACCCAGACTCACCAGTTCATATTCTGCCATCTTTGTTTTATCGGTGTCTAAACAAAGACCGCTTTTACCGAAAACATTCGGCAGGTCATCATGGGTGTCGGGGCCTTTGCTGCTCACAGCTCATTATGAATTTCATTAAAGGATGTGTTCTTACATGAGAGAAACTAGAACCGCATACAATACGGCACACCACTAGCGCACAGTACATGGTCCACATCCAAATGCCACCGCCTGACTCAGTGACGTACTGGGTTGTGGTGTCGTTCCCAGTGAGGTCAAGAGTTTATTCAGCGAGCACTGTGCTGTCCCTTTTTATCTGCAACAGTGTGGGAGTCCTTTTCTTTTGCAATGGTGGCATTCTGAAGAGCACAGCCCTGAAGTTCACTGGATGGCCCTGAGCTCTGAGTTCTGAGCTCTCCCTGCCCTCAGATCTGAGTCCCCAGAGCGATCTCCCCACCAATTTTCCTTTGCATAGTCCCCCCGACCTGGAACTGCCTTCCCAGCCACCCTTTTCTGACACCCTAAGGCTTTGCTGAAAGCCTGTCCTGGGGATGTGCAGCACCCCATGTTCAGTGTACACAGGTGCTTGTCAGATTGTGCTACGCCCCCTGCATGAGTCTCAGGCCCGCCATCTGCTCGACTCCTGTAGCATGGGCACAGGACTTTACACACCAGCCCTCCACCTCATAGGGACCCGCTGTGGCTAGGGATGACCTGGGGCACAGTAGTGCCACGCTCACCTGGGTCTTTCCAATGTGTGGGGTCTGTCAAGTAGAGTCCTAGGTTGCTAAGCTATTCCCTATGCTTCTGATCTCTCTCTCTCTTGTACAGGAGTCACCCACTGGGTGACCAGAGCACACACTGAAAATAGTAGAGAAAGGGCTTTGACACCTCTGAAGGACCTAAGTGGCAGTGGGGGCCGGTGGTGAGGAAGGACTATCTATCCATGGTCAGGTTCTGGAGCCCAGACTCTGAGCTCAGCAGGGGCTTTGCTACAGAGAAGGCAGGCAGCTGGTAGTGAGTCCTGTGGCCCACCAACACCCTGAGCCTATCTGGTGCCCCTTCCAGCTCCTCCCCTGTCCATGCCACATGACCAGGACCTTCCAGAGACACCCTCCCAGAGCCCAGGCCTTCCCGGCCCCTGTTTCACCCATGTCTCTCACCTCATAGCACCTGACGGCCACTGTACAGGCCCAGATCTTTGGCCACCAGACGCCTGGCTCTGCTCTCCTTTGCTCAATACCTTAGGTGGAAACAGCACATCCCGCCCTTGACCACAGCAGCTTCCTGGGGAATGCCCCCCTTCCTGCCTGACGAGGAGTTCTTTTTTTCCAATGCCGAAAGAGAGAGATGGGCCCTGTGGCTGCCACCTGGAGGCAGGTGACCAGATGCTGCCTCAGCTGTCTCTCTCCCTGGACACTCTGGACCCTGTCAAACCTGTGGCTTCTGGCCTTACGTGTGGGGGGTGGAAGTGGGGGGGGTGAGCAGGGGTGGGGAGGCTCTGTTTACTCCCAAGTCAATTCGCGGGAAGAGCAAATAGGGGTTTGTTTGGTTTTTGTTGGTGGTGTTGTTTGCTTGGTTTTTGTTTGTTTGTTTTTTAATTTAAAGATTTATTCATTTACCTATTTATGTGATGCCCATGGTGGTCAGAAGAAGATGTCAGATCCCCCAGAACTGGGGTTACAGAGGGTTATGAGTTGCCAAGTGGGTGCTCTTAGCCACTTAGTTCTCTCTCCAGCCCTAAGCAAACAAGTTTTAAAAGCTTACGCCGGGCCAAGCATCCTCTTAAATACTGCACAGGTATTAACAAATTCATCCAGTCCTCACACAAGCCCCACGAGGTGACCCCAGCACATCTCCACTCTCTAAGCAGAGACACAGACACTGGAAGTTTAAGTGAGTGCTCTCGGATCACAAAGTCAGTAAGTCTAGAGCCCCTTCTACTATGGTCTTCATGGGAAGGGGTTGGGAAAGGGAGAGGGAGAGGAAGGGAAGGAGGGGTGAATGGGAGGGAAGGGGAAGGGGGGAGCAGAAGGATGGGAAAGGGTAGCAAGGAGGTGACGCAGCCCTGCATGAGTAAGTAGAGACACAATACAGGCCACAGCCGCAGCCACAGTGGCTCAGGAGGGTGAGTTACCAGCCACACCCCTGCAACTGGCAGCCATCCCAACGGGATTTTCTCTGGCGCCTATAAAGCCACACCCATATGCCCAAGAAGAGGGGATTTCGTAAATGAGTTCCAGGTTCTGCTCTCAACAGAAGCCATGAGCACCATGTCAGAAGTAGATTCGTGGAACACTGACAGACAGATGGATGGACAGACACAGGCCCCCAAGTGGAATTATCTGTAAGCTGGTTTTCAGGGCAAGCAAAGTCTTTACCTCCCCCACCTCAGGCCTTTTCTTTCATGGTGCGCACAGGTTGTTTAATGAAAGTGATAGACATGCTGCAACAGTTACCAGAAGCAAAAATGTGGCACGGGTATTATACAAGCTAGATAAAGGAACTCTAAGGTCAATCCCCCTGAAAACATAAAAGCCCTTTAATGAAGGCTGCATGGCTGACTAGTTTATCTTTGGTACAAAAATAACTTATTTTTGAGTCAGGGTCTCTCTCACGTTGCCCAGGCTGACATTGAACTTTCTATGTAGTCAAGGATGACCCTGAATTTACTATGCTCTTACCTCAGCCTCTCAAATTGTACGTGTATATCCCTTTAACGGTGCTGTGGGACATTTCTGTGTAGCTAGTGGATTCGTAGCCAAACTTTTATCTCCTGTTACCTGAGACAGCAAGGTTTGCCCCCAAGTCACTCTCCAGGTCACCAGATGAGCCTCCTATTGTGACACTGGTCCTGTTGGTATACGACTTCTAACAGGTCAAGCCTCTGTGTCCAGTCTCTCTCAGCAGGCCTGCAGCTTGGGGCAAGCTCAGCCCATCCATCAAAGCCTACTGACAGAGTGGTACTCTCCTTTGGGAAAGTGTGGCAGACCATGCTGGACAGGGCTGTCATGTCCAAAGAAAACTCCATTTCCCCCAGTTCTGGTGTTTACACAAAAGCCAACGTTCCTCAGGAACTTGTGAAGCTGAATCCCTCTACCAAAAGGAGCCATTCCCCTTATCCCTCGCAGAAGGGACAAGTGGCTATCTGAGGTACCTATTAGTAAACCAAAGTGCATGCTGGCCTCCAGGTTCCCTCAGTATCACAAGCACCTGGTACCCATTTCAGAGTCCATGCTAACACCCTAGCTCTTCTCACCTCCCCTCTACCATAAGCTTCTCCAGCTCACGCAGCTTCTTCTCTCCACGCAGCTACTCATTCTCCTTATAACCCTGTAGCTAGAGTTTTCCTGCCTTGCCTACAGTCAGGACAAATCTCTGTCTACCACCAGTCCCACAGCCGCTCAGACCCAACCAAGTAAACACAGAGACTTATATTGCTTACAAACTGTATGGCCCTGGCAGGCTTCTTGTTAACTGTTCTTATGGCTTAAATTAACCCATTTCTATAAATTCTATAAAAACCTTGCCACGTGGCTCCTGGCTTACCGGCGTCTTCACATACTGCTGGTCATGGCAGCGGCTGGCAGTGACTCCTTCTGCCTTCCTGTTCTTTCTTTTCTCCTCTCTGTTAGTCCCACCTATACTTCCTACCTGGCCACTGGCCAATCAGTGTTTTATTTATTGATGAATCAGAGTAATTTGACATACAGACCATCCCACAGCATAACCCTACTATTTCAGCTATGCCCCCCCCCCTTGCATGCTCTTTTGCCCGCACTCTGTCTTCCTCACAGTCTCCCCCCTCCCTCTCTCTCATCTGCTGATTCTCTCATGGCCAGGTCCAGTCTGCTGGCCGTGTTCAGCCTATTACTTTCTCTCTCTGCTCTGGACTCTTCTAGATGCCTCTGGCTGTTCTCGCTCTCATATCTACAATAAGAACTGTCCCCTTAACCATACCATGGTTCCATGTCATGTCATCAGTTTACACAAGGACAACATGGAGAGTGATCTGCTCTTGTCAACTTTTGGGGCAGAAAGTTTCCAAGGCACTGGACGTCCATGGTCCAGGGGAGTTTGGATAAATTCCCACTCTCCAAGACTGAGGGATACAGAGGTCACTGGTGCTGTGAGTATTTCTACAGTGTGTGTGTATGGGGGGGGTCGTCTATGAGCAGCACAATTGGGGGGAACCAGAAAGCACCCTGTGGTGGTATTGTGTTCCCCAAAATATTGTGCACCCTAATAAACTTATCTGGGGTCAGAGAACAGAACAGCCACTAGATAGATACAGAGGCTATAAAATGGTGGCACTCACACCTTTAATCCTAGCCTTCTGGAGGCATGAATCTCTGTGAGTTCAAGGCCACACTGGAAATAGTCAGGCATGGTGACTCATGCCTTTAATCCCAAGAAGTGAGCCTTTAATCCCAGGGAGTGATGGCAGAAAGATATATAAGGCGTGAGGATCAGAAACTAGAAGCATTTGGCTGGTTAAGCTTTTAGGCTTTGGAGCAGCACAGTTCGGCTGAGAGGCATCTAGTCTGAGGAAACAGGATCCGCTGAGGATCTGGCGAGGTGAGGTAGCTGTAGCTTGTTCTGCTTCTCTGACCTTCCAGCATTCATCCCAATACCTGGCTCAGGTTTGATTTTATTAATAAGACCTTCTAAGATTCCTGCTACAGCACCCTGTCCTCCCCCTGTGCCAGACACAGATCCTGAGCCACAGGTCACAAGGCTCTTGGTTCAACTCTCACCACCCAGTAGGCTGGACCCTCCCTTTCATCCAGACCAGTCCTGCTCACTCCTCCCCTCTTCCTCCCTGCCGTGGCCAGCCCGGGCCTGTTCCCTCTCCTCTTCCCACATACACATTATCTTTTCCCCACCTTCAAAGCTTTCCACAAAACCCACACTTTCCTGCGTCTAGGGATCAACTTGATACACACAGAAGGATCCAATGAACCATTTCACACCAAGTGCCAATCGTCTGGAGCACCATAGGTATTTAGCCAAAGGAATGAATCGCCAAAGGTGAGAATTTTACCCTTTGCAGGCAGGCAGTGGACAGATATGCTTTGCTTTGTTTTATGCCTTCCTAGGAAAACCTTAAAAGCAGAATAACTTGCAATTGAGAACTGGGTTCTCATTAGACCACAGGTTTAGGGACTGGTGAGCACTGGCTGTTCTTCCAGAGGATCAGAGTTCAATTCCCAGCACCCAACACTGGGTGACTCACATTGGCCTGTTAATTCCAATTCTAAGGGAACTGACACCCTCTTCTGGCCTGCACACACACAATTCTCTCTTCTCTCTCTCTCTCTCTCTCTCTCTCTCTCTCTCTCTCTCTCTCTCTCCACACACACACACACACACACACACACACACACACACACACACACACACTGCAGATCTAAGGTTTCCAGGCATGGTAATGCACACCTGTGTCCTAGCACTGGGGACACTGAGACAAGAGGGTCTTGAACTTGAGACCAGCTGTGTGTGCCCTATGAACCCTGTCTCAAAGCAGAAAAACCTGGTTGAGTATGGGGAGGGATAGCCACACTCTGAGGCTATGGTGGCCCAAGAGGCTCCTCCTCCAAGGGTGCCCTAAGTGGACTTGGAAATGGCTCCATGTCACCAGTTGTGAAGGTGGCTAATGCTCACCGCAGCTTGTCAAACGATGAGTCAAACCCTCCTCCATGCCTGGGAACAGCTCTGACTTCAGGACACAGAGAAAGGGATTGCAAGCAAATTCTGAGTTTAGGCCTCAAAGCTAGCCTGTACTCCTCCCTTCTGGCTTCAGGAAGTAGTCTACTCCTGTATGAGCCACCAGGCTGGCATTTGGAGTGACAGGAGCCCATGTAGTATCTGGCATCTGAGCTGAGATCGTCATAGATCAAGCAAACATGTGACCGTGTCCATCGGACACCAGTCACAGCAGAAAGAGTGCACAGCTGAGGCCGTCTGAACAGCTCACCACAAAACTGAACTAAGAGGTGGTAGGTACTCTCTCAGGCCACCAAATTCACAGCGGATTGTTATTATCAATGCAAATAACAAAAACCTCTCACCTCTCACCTCCAATGCAGTCAGAGATGGTTCATTCTGGAGCCCAATGTGAGTGACCATGGCCAGGGAACACAGATCCAGGCTCTCCCAAATATGTTTCGGGAAGTTTTCACAATGATAAGACAAAGCTTGTAAAGAAGCCAAGTGTTCTTTGTTTGTTTGTTTGTTTGTTTGTTTTCAAATACATTAGTAGAAATAGCTGGTGCTTACATCAAGGCAGGGGAATTTGTGCTCTGAGCCTCAGCCACCATCCTTCTGTCACTCTTGGGTTTGGGGTTGGCGGAAGGTAGGGGTCTGTTTTAGTTCCTTTTCTATTGCTGTAACAAAACACCACGACCAAACAACTTATGAAAAAAAAAAAACATTTAATTTGGGGCTTACTGTTCCAGAGGATGAGTCTATGATCACCATGGCAGGGAGCCTGGCAGCAGGCAGGCAGGCATGGCGCTAGAACAGTAGCTGAAAGCTCACATCTGATCCACAAGCACTAGGCAAAGATAGCTAAGTGGAATGGCATGGGCTTTTAAAGCTTCAAAGCCCACCCCCAGTAACACACCTCTTCCAACAAAGCCACTCCTCCTAATCCTTCGCAAACAGTTCCATCAGCTGGAAACTGAACATGCAGACATATGAGCCTATGAGGATTATTCTCATTCAAACCACTACAAGGTCTATATGTACACCCGCAAAAGGTTCTTCAAGATCATCAATAGGATGTTAGGTCAAACACAGAGGAGGAGGATGGATGGTCATTATAGGAGCTAAAGATAACTGGACACAGTCTGGCTCCTAACCCATAATGCTCTGAAGGCTCTGCACAGCCACAGAAGCAGCCAAACAGCACAGGAGAATGGGTAACAGGTGCAGATCGACCTCCAACTTCAGTTCATGTAACACAGCAACAACCCAGTGAGATACTTCCTCAGGAGAAGAATCCGTGTGACACCATGAAACATCCCCTCAAGGGTCCAGGTGTGGAGAAATGGCACAGGGAGACACCCTCTCAGAATGTGCATGATCCCACTGGTTCAAAAACACAGTTGTCACCTCAGGGGGAATAAGAGATTATTTATCCATAAGTGACCATGGCCTAGGAACATAGATTCGGGTTGTTCCAAAGGACACAGTCCATGGTGGAAGTGGTCATGTCTAACTGTTTTAGCTAGAGAAAAAAATGGAAGTTATAGATCAAGGCACTTACAAAATCCATTGATGGGACCATCAGTAGACCATAGCAGATGAGTGAAATTATGTCGTAGGTTTCAAATGCTATCGGGTGACGGTCTTCGCACTTAGATTGATAGACGCTGGGAGTCGGCTAAGAATTTATTTTAAAGACTGTTGTGGAATATTTAACTGTGTAAAGATGTGTTGCCTTTGTTCATGCTGTATTTGTTTTACAATGTAAGGGTGTGTTGCATTTGTTTCACCTTGCCTGCCTAAGGCACCTCATTGGTCTAATAAAGAGCTGAATGGCCAATAGCTAGGCAGAGAAAGGATAGGTGGGGCTAGCAGGCAGAGAGAATAAGGAGGAGGAAAAATCTAGATTTGGGGAAAGAAAATCAAGA
This sequence comes from Peromyscus maniculatus bairdii, assembly GCF_049852395.1. Lineage (NCBI taxonomy): Eukaryota > Metazoa > Chordata > Mammalia > Rodentia > Cricetidae > Peromyscus > Peromyscus maniculatus. Next base: position 122,895,387 of record NC_134854.1, read on the forward strand.
AAAGAGAGGAGAGAATGAGGGAGACTTCTGGGGCCAGAAGTCAGGCAGTTGCCAGACAGACAGACACAGAGACAGCAGGGAACTAAGCTATACAGAAAGAAAAAAGGGTAAAAAGTCCTGAGGAAAAGGGTATATACAGAGAAACAGGTTAATTTAAGTTAAAAGAGATAGCCAGAAACGAGCCTAAGCTAAGGCAGAGCAGTCATGACTAGTAAGAAGTCTCTGTGCCATGATTTGGGAGCTGGTACAAAAGGCTTTGATTGTCACAGCTGTTAAATCAGACACAAGGATGGGCAATGGATGGTTTTCAGAGGGACTAAAAATAGCCCAAGATAATTTGGCTCCAGCCCGCAACATTCTGACTCTCCACAATCACGAAGTCCAGGCAGTGTGGCCCGGCAGAAGCTTGAACAGCAATGCAGCCATTGCTCAGTTCACACCCCTCGACCATGTCACCTGTGCCTCAGAACGCGGTGGTCAGAGGAGAGACACGTTCCCACGTGCTCTTCTTCCAAATGGAACGATAATCCCAGAGAGAGGAAAGTCAAAGACCCCAGTACTTGGTTCTAAGAGGGCCTAATGTTCCCCTAGAGAATTCAGTTCTGAACCCCCTGTATGTGGAGAGAAGACACTTCCCTGACCCCTACAGGTGGCTCCAGGCTGGTGACCTCTTCAAAGCCCTGGGTGACAGGGCACCGTGCATAACCAGGTGGGGCGTTCTTAAAGGTTAACCCTGGGACATCAGAACATCTCAGGAGACAGGGAGGGAGTGTCCCAGCCCCAAGGCCTGGGGTGATCTCCCCCACTGCAGAGCACTCTGAAGCCCTGTCTCCCAGTATTTACTTCCAGTTGAAAGCCAACATGCTGGGCAACTCCACCCAGGCGTGAAGTGCAGGTCTGTGACACATTCCCCAGCCTCTATGCTCAGAGCAGCCTCCGCAGGCTTGAAAGGGGAAAATGTCAAGGAGACATAGAATTAGAAGTTGATTTTGCTTTTGAAAAAGATTCATTTCTCAGTGAGGCCAAATGAGAGAGACACTCCAATATTGGCATAATTACCCAGAACTTTCAAAGGCCAATCAGAAAAGGAGGGGCAAAGACTCTCATTTTGGTGGGAGGGGGCCACACCTATGACACATGGCCTTGCTGTGTGGCCCAGGTTGTCCTTGGACTTAGGCTCCTCCTGCCTCTGCCTCCTAAGTGCTGGGATTACAGGCATGTACTACCATGCCCTACTGGATGAAAAGGGCATTCGGGAAATTTACTAGAGAAAAAAAACTCGAGATTCTCACGGGGACCACAGAAGCTGTTCTGGGGACCTGTGGATGGTTATGTGTACTTATCTCAGGGAAATGCTATGCCTAAAGAACCGGCTTCAACAGCCTGCTAGCTGAGGGTAGATACTGTCTGGGAAGCATCCCTAGGCTTGTTTCCAAGATGCACAGCCACGCCCAAGCACACTCGCTCACCTGCCTACTTTGCTCACATTCAGGGCCAACTCCTGAGACCCTGCCAAGGCCTGGAGGTAGCTCAGTGGTTCTCTGCTCCACACAATCCTGGACTCACTCAGCAGGACAAGGGAAACATCAGCCAGGGTAGTTCAGTGTCTAACGTGTTCCTGCTTCCTTCAGTCCCTGCCTGCCTTTCTTCTCAGCAACCCTGCCAGGAATATGCATGCCAGAATCAGCAGACCTCACCCAAGCGCTGGCCCGGTCTTTACCATTGATGTCATCTTGGGCAAGCTGCCTGAGCCCCTGACTCTCGGAGCCTGGGTTTCCTCACTGGTAAACGGACAGAAGTGGCGCCATGGAAGAGACCCCCACCTAAGAGTCACCGGTCCTTCCTTTTTCCAGCCAGGCAGTACTAATGGCTGCAGGGAGCTGGATGAACGGACGGCAGTCTGTGAGCAGTCTCCCCTGTGGCTAGGTCTGGCCATAATTTACAATCTCTGGCCAATGAGGGATAAGCAAAGTTGTTGTGTAGGGTTCTAGGAAAGCGGGTAAAGGGGGAATTATTAAGGTGGCACTTTTAAAGAACCTTCTGGCTTTCTTTCCTTGTCTTTTTGTCCACCCTGGGAAAATACGGTGAGAAGTTGGCCATGAGCAAACCAGAACAAGAGCTCTTGCCAGCAAGCCAAATTGGCTGGCATCTTGATTTTGGACATCCCAGGGCTCCTTGAATGGATGAGGTTATTCCTGGGAACGGTTCAGCCTAGCATCTGGTCCACGCACGGAGCTGGTGGAGAGGGTCTCCGCTGCCCTCACACACAGAAGATATTTTTATTGTCTTCATCACTGTGGCAGCTGTCAGCTTTCACAAACCGAGTAACACAAATAGCAGACACTTGTGCCTCAAAGCTCTGGACACCCAAGATCACGATGCCAGCCTGTTTCCCCTGAGTAAAGCTCTCTTCTGGGCTTGCTGGTAGATGCCAGCTGTCCTCACAGGGTGGGCAGCCAGCAAATACTGGTCTCTCTCTTCAGTCTTGCGTTCACTATGTAGTTAAGGATGACCTTGGACTCCAGCCTGTACCTATTCAGTGCTGGGACTGCTGGCATGTACCACCATACCTGCTTAATGTGTGCTGCTGGGATGAAACCTAAGCAGACAAACCCTGCAACTATTACCCAGGTTGGTCTTGAACTAACGATCCTGTCCCTCATTCTCTTTAGCATTTGCCTACCAATTTGGGCTCCACTAGCCCTTTTCTTTCTTTTCACTCTTCCTTCCTTTCTCTCTCTTTCGTTCATGTTTTAAGACAAGGGTCTTACGTTTCTGAAGCTGACCTTGAACTCCTGATCCTCTTGCCTCTACCTTCTAAGTGCTAGGATTATAGGGGTGTATTACCAGATCCCTCCTCCCCTCCTTCTTACAAAGTTGTTAATTCCATCATGGGGAACAGAACCCCACCACCTTGTCTAAGCTTAATTTCCTCTCAAAGGCCCTGTCTCCAAGCCCCACCACACTGGGGTTCAGGTTTCAACACGTGAACTTGAGAGAAACATAAAAACTCAGGGGTGCGGCTGGAAACACTAAGCACCCCTCAGTTAGCTCAAGCTCGATTCACCTCAGGAGCCTGGATTTGGGTCCGACGTCCTGAGATTCCGATACAGGGAGATTAGAACGTTAAAGGCAACCCAGGGACAGGGCTGGAAGCTGCATCCATGACATCCCGGCAGCTGGCGGATGGGTGGCTGCAAGCGCCACCGTCTCTCATCAAAGTCACTCTTCAGGAGGCTGGATTGGTGGCTCCGTGGTGAAAGACTGCTCTGCTCTTGCAAGGGACCCAAGTTCAGTTCCCAGAATCCTCAGTAAGTGGCTCCCAGCCACCTGGAACTCCAGGGCCAGGGCATCTGTCACCTCGTACCTCTGCAGGCACTGACACAAAAGTGCACATACTCACGTGTCGAAAGTGCCAGGTGGTGATGGCTGAAACATAACCAGCCAGGGGAGCAAAGACCTTCCGCGGGAGAGAAAGACAGGCAGGAGGGACCACAATGCCTGGAGACATGCTGAAAGAGGGCAGCCACGGATCAGCTGGGCTGGAGCAGAGAAAGAGCAAAGGGGAATCAGAGGACAGAGAAGAGCAGAAAGGAAGCACCTTGGAGAGGCCACAGGAGAATGACGTATGCATCCAGAGGATGACGTATGCAGTTGAACCCTAACCGCCACATACATGGCCTGTGTACACACACAGACTTAAAATTAAAATCTTTTTAAAATCCTAATTAAAAAAAAAAAAAGCCACTCTTCATTGGAGGATGAAACCACTAAGAAGAGGCCTCAGAAGTGAATGGGACACTCAGGTCACGTCCCTCACCTATCTGAGCCCCTGCTAGGGAGATATCTATGCCACAGGGGCAATTGTTGGGGAGGTGGGGTGGCTGGGCATGGACCAGGAATGACTCAGCAGGAACTCAAACTGGAGGCTCCCAGGAGAGCCTGGGATGGGGTATGGAAGATGGAGGGTGATGGGGGCGAGCAGGACAAGCAGGGCTCCTTGGTTCCACGCTGGCTGTCAACCCCAGGTGAGAGCCATCACCTAGGCCCGCAGAGAGACTGTACCACGGGAGCCGGAACCTCTGTTGACAAGACACAGGCAGCCCACGGTGACCCCGCGGGAGGGAACGAGTTTCTACTCTGTCCCCAGGCTTCTGTGGCTAACCAAAGGCCATTAAGGCCAGGGCTGTGGCTCACTACTGCCAGCCTTCCAGAGAGCCAGCAAGAAGGGACTCAACAGGTAGTTAGGGCTTTGGGCTTCCCTTGGTCCATCTTTGAAGCCTCCTTTTGGGGTAGCTTCTGTTATAATAAGCCCCATATTTACAAACGAGGAAAGAGAGGCCCAGGGAGAGAGACTGAACCACTTATACACTGAACACACATCATTTTGTAAAGAAACACAACTTGAAGTCTCTAGAACGAGACATATTGTTTGTTTGTTTGTTTGTTTGTTTGTTTTGCCAGAGCTGTTCAGATAAGAGATTTCAAAGTCTCATGGAGCACAGGCTGGCTTTGAAATTTCTATGTAGCCAAAGATGATCTTCCTGCCTCTACCTTTCAAGTGTGAAGATTACAGTTATGTGCCACCACTCATGGTTTGTGTGGTCTTGGGACTTGAACCCAGGGTTATGTGCATTGCTAAGCAAGTACTCTACCAAGTAAAATATACCACTTGTTTGGGCCTCAGCCAAACAAATTGTAGTGAATCTTGAGTGCAAGTCTCCATGAGATCTTCCCAGCCAGGCTGGCTCCGGCCCCTGGGAGATGCACACTTTGATGGCTCTTATTTGATGTGGAAGGAACAGGGTATTGACGGGGTGAACTAGTCAGCTTCTAGGGTCCCGTGAGACCCAAAGCAGTCATGCACCACCTAAGAACCAAGACAAACGTTATTAGGCAGTTTTGCCATTGTGCAAACATCACAGATTGTACAGGATGATACAGCGTCCTGCACAATGAGGCTGTATAGTACACTGAGGCCGTACAGTACACTGAGGATGTGCGGTACACTGAGCATGTGCGGTACACTATACACTGAGGATGTGTGGTACACTGAGGATGTGTGGTACACTGTACACTGAGGATGTGTGGTACACTGAGGATGTGTGGTACACTGTACACTGAGGATGTGTGGTACACTGAGGATGTGTGGTACACTGTACACTGAGGATGTGTAGTACACTGAGGATGTGTGGTACACTGAGGATGTGCGGTACACTGAGGATGTGCGGTACACTGAGGATGTGCGGTACACTGAGCATGTGTGGTACACTGAGGATGTGTGGTACACTGAGGATGTGCGGTACACTGAGGATGTAGTAGAATATTATTTTAAGGTGTATTACTTTTGTTTATGTGGCATCTGTGAAGCTGTGTTACTGTGCCTGTGTAAAACACCTAATGGTTTAATAAAGAACTGACCAATAACAAGGCAGGAGAAAGGCTAAGGCGGGGTGGACAGGCAGAGAGAATATACAGAAGGAGAAAACTGGGAGGAGGGGTCTAAAATCTAAGAGCCAGAGAAGGAGGAGGACTCAGGGGCCAGCCACCCAGCTACATAGTAAACCATGGAATAAGAGTAAGATAAGATACAGAAGTAAGAGAACGGGAAAAGCCCAGAGGCAAAAGGTAGACGGGATAATTCAAGTTAAGGAAAGCTGGCAAGAAACTAAGCCACGTTAAGGGCAGGCATTCATAAGCAAGAATAAGCCTCCGTGAATGATTTATTTGGGAGCTGGGTGGTGGGCGCCCCCAAAAGAGTAAAATACCACCACCAACAGAGGCTGTAGGGTACACCGAGGCTGTATGGTGCACCAAGACCTGTGTGTTTGGGCCCTTGTTAACTGAAACTTTGTTAGGTAGTGAATACATAACTATAGTCTAATTTAGTGATGACTTAAATCACTACTTTTGATTTGTAAAAACAGAACCAGAAAATGTCCCCACCACCCACTATGAAAATGTGTGCTAAAATAACAAAACTCTTTCCACTGAACTAAAACCGCTTCGGGAACTCTCCACTGAGTGATACCAAGGTGATTGACATCGACAAGAATAACACAGACAAAAATAAAAAAATCAGGGCCACCCATTTGGGCCCCTCATAGTCACACTCCCCATCATCACACCTGAAGATCCCAACTTTGTCCTGCCTTTCTGTTCCAAGATTAAAGTTTCCTGGGGAGAAAGAAAAAGGTATTCAGGAGCCAAGGTGTCTCTCAGAGCCATGGGCCATGAGTTTTGTGGGGACTCTGTTGGATCAAGCCACAGGAAATCCTGGTTTGGCTGGCTGAAAGTCAAAAAGCAATGTATTAAGCCATGTCCCAGAGAAAGCCTGGCTCCAGGTATCAATTGGCTCACACCCAAAGGATGTCACTGTGACATTCAGCTTCCCTCTCTGTCCTGACTCTACTCGGCTGACTCTGGTGCCAGCCTCAGCATCACCCGTCAGCACAGGGCCTGCACAGCCTCGGGCCACACATTCTGAGTGGGTCAGATCCAGTGTCAGAGCAGGACTCCACTCGCACTGAGGCGGGGGCGGGGCAGAGATGTCTACGGGGACGGGAGAAACTGAGCCCTTCACTCTGGAGTCTGGAGAGAGTCTCTCACCAGCAGAGAGCAGGAATGTCAGCACAGGAACATCAGCTCTGAAGGTTGCGGACACAATATTTCTTTTAGATAGAGCATGTTAAAATAGCCATGAAACTGTGCTTAAGGCTTAAGCTTATGCGACCTTCAGGGATGGCCTGATCCGATTTTCCGAGAATCTCGCAAACAGCAAAAACAAAAAAACCCAAAAAACTCCCTTGGGGTTACTATTGCTGTGATGAAACACCATGACCAAGAGCCACTTGGGAAGGAGAGGATTTATTTTGCTTACAAATCTTGAGTCACAGTCCGTTGAGGGAAGCCATGGCAGCAGCAGAAACCAGGCAGGAACCTGGAGGCAGGAGCTGACGCAGAGGCTCCTTATTGGCTTATTCCTCACGGCTTGCTAACAGCCACCACACCTCAGGATTACCTAGCTCTGCCCTCCTCCCCAGGCCTGCAGCCGGACCTAGGATGTTACCTATCAGCTGTGGTCCTACTCAGTACCCCTCAGGAACTCATGATCTCATTTAGGTTTTGAGGTGTGACTTCAGGAACCACAAAACCAACATTTGTGGGCACTATAAGATAGTAACAACTCTCCTTGGAGAAGCCCAGGCCCACACCTGGGGGACCTCCACCCCTTCCCCCAGTGTCCCTCTATTTATTAGCCTGGTTCTTAAGTCTGTTTGAAAATGCCACTTAATGAACTCCAACTCTGCCCCATACTAACTAGCTCATACTTCAATTCTTTTCTACTTTCACAAAGTCAAGAATCCAGTGTCAGCTAAGTGAAGGTTCCTAAAAGGAAACTCTCCAGGCTGCGTGACAGAAGGACCATAGGACCTCTGCAGCCAGAAGCTTGTTCCCAAGCTCCCCATGCTGCAGTGAGAGTGACCCCCACCCTCCTAATCCCTCAGGGCTTCCCAACAGTGGAAGGCATGCCTTAACTCCTGACTCAAGCACCGTCAGCATTTCATTCTGTTGCTGCAGCTGAACTTGAATGTGGCCTTCTCCTGGAAGCCATCTCTACTAAGACCCACACCTCCCCAACTTCATGGACTCACGGTAAGTTGTACACACACAGCACGAGCGTACTTACTTCCACATCCATCCGTCTGAGTCTACCCTCATCCTAACTTAACCTGCATCACTCACTCCTAACCAGACAGGAAACCGTCTGAGGTTGCCCTTATTCATGCTTACCTCTGAGAGTGCACCATGAAGCATGGCCCGGGGTAGGAACTCAGAAACGATGAATGAATGAAGAATGAAGGAATGAATGCTTTCTACAGCTCTTTGCTACTGAGCAAAAGTTGCAGCATCCATCCATTCATCCACAGAGTTTAGTAAGCTCATGTTGTATACAGAGGATGGACAAGCACATTGCTGAAAATGAAATGAAACTGGTAAAGAGAAAGACTGCAGTCACATGAGCCCTTGTGTTATTTGGTTTTTATGGTTCTTGGAATTGTACCCAGGTGCGCAGGAACGGCGGGCACCTGCTTCAGGCAGAAGGCCCTGGAATAAGGAGACAGTGCAGGCAGCACGTGGAGCACAGTGCCATGGTCCCAGCACTCAAGAAGGCAGAGGCAGGAAACTTGCCATTTCAATGCTTGCCTCAGCCACAGAGCAAGTCCAATACCAGGGCCATTTAGCAAGATCTTGTCTCAAAAGCAAAAGTAAAAACAAAACACAGGGCTGGACGTGTGGGGAAGAAGAAGGTTCAGTGGGAGTGGGAGGGAGAAGAAAGGGAATGGGGGTAAAGATAACAAAGATACATCACGTACACAAGAAATTACCGAAGACGAATATATAATATTATACATTATACACTAATATCCATTATATATGGTTTTTTTTGAGACAGAGCTCCTCTGTGTAACAGTTCTGGCTGTGCTGGAACTCGCTTCGTAGACCAGAACTTTGTGGAACTTGCAGAGATTCTGCCTCTGCCTCCCATGTGCTGGGATTAAAGGCGTGCACCACCACTGCCCAGTTAAATAAATTTTAAGAGTTAATTAATTGAAAAATTAGGGCTGGGGATGTAGCCCAGTGGTAGAATGCTTCCATGACCTGCATGAGACCCTGTGCTTAATCCTCAGTACTAGAAAAAGGTGGGGAGGGAGGAGGGACAGAGAGGGAGAGAAGAGGAGAGAGGGAGGGGTGAGAGGAGAGAGGGAGAGGAGAAAGAGAGAGAGGGAGGGAAGGGGAGAAAGAGGAGGGAGAGAGAGGAGGGGGAGGAGGGGGGAGAGAAAGTGGGAGGGGAGAGAGGGTGGAGGAAGGGAGGAGAGAGGATGGGAAGGAAGGGGGTAGAGAGGGTGGGAGGGTAGAGGGAGGAAGGAGGGTGGGAGGGGAGAGAAGGAGGAGGGAGGATAGGAGGGGAGAGGGGGGAAGAGAGGGGACAGGAGGAGAGAGAGGAAAGAAGGGGAGGGGTGCAGGAGAGAAGGAGAGAGGGGGGGGAGAGCGTGGGAGGGGAGAGGAGACTGAGAAACTGCATCATATATTTCATCTTTGAGGGGTTATGCCATCAACAGTGAAGGCAAGATAGGCTCCAAAAAGTCCAAAGAGCTTCAGGGAGACTTGCCCTGGGTCACGTGCCGGGTGTGACCCTGGTGGCACTAAAGGAGGTATACAGTGGGTTGAAGGCGGAGTTCCGGGATCGGCTTTAGGATGGAGAAAGTCCCGGGCTGCAATCCCTTCCCTGAGAACTCAAACAAATCCACATCTTCAAGCTTCTGCTCTCTCACTAGGGAAAAGGGGGTGGGGGGGCACCCGTGAGCTGCCCATGCCTCTGCTGACTCTGACTCCTCACTCACCTTCCCCCTCCCCCACAAACCCACCTGCTAGACTATACCTAGAATCCCACTTCTCTGTTGGCGTGGTGGCGTGGGCCACCGGCAGCAGAGACATCCCATAGCGCTCATTCCTGAGGGTCTCTAGCGAGTGGGCAGGAGATGTGACAGGGTGGGGATGGTGGGTCTCCCCGATAGCACATCGGTGGCTGCAGCATAATAAGCAATCAGTCTTTGGTGAAGGAAAGAAGGAAGGTGAGGAGGAAGTGAGCAGAGGCGGGAGGAAGGAGAGCAGGGAGGAAGGACAGGAAGGAGTAAAGACTCCAGGCAAAGCGTAACGGTACATAGGGGATCCATGAGTGCGAGGATATGGCTCAGTCGTTAGAGCCTTTACCTAGCGCTCACAAACACAGGAGGCCCTGAATTCAATCCCCAGCCCTGTATGAACAGGGCACCGTGGCAAAGGCTTGTATTCCCAGCATGTTGAATGTGCATATAAGATCAGAAGTGCAAGGTCCCCCTCGGCCATCTAGTGAGTTCAAGACCAGCCTGTGCTACATGAGACCTTGTCGTGAAAAAGAAAAAAAAAAGAAAAACCAGCCCTCCCCAAACACTCTGGAGCATTTGCAGAGGCAAGAGCTCTTACCATGTATGGAGTGCCTGAGAGCTGTTTGAATAGTTTTCAGTTACCAGAGGGGAGGGGCGGGAGGTAAGGGAATTGTCTTCACTTTGCTTGGATTCACCTGGCTTCTGGGCAGAACCTTCAAGGCCACGCTCAGCCACATCCTCTGCCTGGCTCCCCCGGACCTGGTGTTTGAACCGCATTCAGACCCCGAGGGTTTGGAGTTCATTTTCTCTTGGCAAGCTGTCAGCTTTCCTCTTCTAAAGGAAAATAGAAAATAGAAAAAGACACTCACATAACATCTTGGAGATCAAATGACTCTTGGAAAATTGCATTTTGATGAGTGAGGGGATCCAAACATATGGATTAAGTTCTCTTTAGATCTCCTGGGGGAGATGAGGGCCAGCCGTGGGGGGGGGGGGGCTCAGCGGGCGCAGGCAGCAGTGTGCTGTACCTCTTAGGAGTGTGGAGTGTGCAGTGGGTGCACAGAGGGAGAGGCTGAGCTATCTCAGGCCCTGACAGCCGCTGTTGACCACCTTCCAGCTGGCTTGACTGCAGGAAAGTGTGCACTTAAAAAAAAAATGGCTGCTTCCTTTCTTCTGACTTCCCCTACCCCGGGGGGGCCAAGCTTTAGGGTCTTATTAGTGCCTGGAAAGGGGAGTGGGTTTGCTGTTCCATCTGTATGATTTATCCCAGGCAGCAACCTCCAAGTCTCTCCCTGGAGGAAACGCCAGAAGGATCCGCCGGAGCCAAATATTTGCAATCAGGTACTTAGGTGAGGGCACTGATTCTTTTTATGGCCTCGTTCCTATCTCAATTTCGCTGATGCAGGCAGGCTCGGACTCCAAGACCTTGCATCAAGCATGATTCATGCTGTCCCTGCTGGGAACAAGCGCCACCAGGCACCAGCCCTTCCAGCTTTCTTACCTAACAGCCAGAGAAAACTCAAGGCTGTTTCCTTTATTCTCGTCCTGACCTGGCGGGAGGGAGCAAGGACTGTGCTGACCGCGTGCTCAGTCATGAATGCAGACTGCAGTTCAACCAATGAGGCCGCACGTCCACTCACTTCGCCCTCCCGACCCACCTCACAAGGGCAACCGCTGCTACGCCTGCTTTACAAACAAGTAAGCTGAGGCACACAGAGACTCTGCAGCTTGAACCCAGGCTACACAGCTGGTAACTGACAGATCTGGGATTTGGACCAAGGGTTTTACCAATGCCAGATGTATCCCCATCCATTACAGCCTCCAAGATCTCATGGGCTTGGCTGTCGGCGGCGAGGAGCGCTGTCCTTCTGCCATGACGGGGCTGTTGCCCTCTTGAACTGTCATTAGCTGTGATCACCCAGGGAGATCTGCCTAAGATTGGGCCCATTCATTTCGGATCATGGAGGTGAGGGGGTACTTGGGGGGAGGGGCACACCTTCACAAGGATTCACAGATAGGTAACAGTGGCTCAGTGGGTGAGAGGTTCCCCCGGCCTTGCCTCTCCTCTAGGATTTGTAGACAGAACATGGTTGGTTTCTGGGAGAGGGGCTCACCAGGGCCCACATCTCCCTGAAGATATCCAGGCACTTAAAGGTTAATGGAGAGAGACTGTGTCTTCAGTGATGTAGTTGATTTTAAGCTGTCCATACTCCTATAAGTAACTAAACTCTTCCCTGAGACAGCACCTTCTGAGGCCAGCACTGTGCGTCAACGAACCGCCGTGATTGACGTGTTCCTTCCTTGAGGAGTCCCTAGAGGGTTCAGAGTAGCCAGGCTGCTTGGCCCGTCCAGCCTCTGCTCAAGGCAGCGGAGCAGCAGGGAAGAGTCCAATAACTCCCAGATATGGTGACAAATCAACTCAGCAGCTGCTACTTCTCCCCCGCCCCTGCCCCTTCCCCTTCTGTCTTCATATGTAGCCCAGGCTGGCCTTGAACTCACAGAGACCCGCATGCCTCTACCTTCCAAGTGCTAGAATTATCTCAAGTCAGCTTCTAATATCCCAACTTCTTTAAAGGAAAAAAGATGAAGCATTAAAAGGATGCTCGTAAGAAAGGTATCAGTAATCCCGGGCAGTACTGAACAGTGACAGTGTCTAACCCCGCTCCACTGTCCCCAGCAGAGAGCTGAGTCCCTCTGATCTGTTTCACTCCTATTACCTGACAAAAATCTTCCACACCCTCCAACTGGGTTTCATGCATCCATAAGGCTGATGCTTGATTGGTTGGGTCTGATGCTAGACTGGAACTCAGGGCCTTGCACACGGTAAGCAAGTGCTCCACCATGGAGTTCCGCCTCCAAGCCTTCATGACGGCTTTTTACAAACTTCCAGGTCAGCTAGCCAGAACACTTTGCTTCTCCCGAGAGAAGTTCTCCATTATAAAAGCGGCTTCTACTGTTCCGGGGAGCCCTCCAGAGAGCCCACCAGAGATGACCACTCAGACACAGTTTATAGCCAACTGAAAGTCTTTATTCCAGCTGGCTGGAACGACACTCGGGTATTTGGGACCCAAGTGTAGTGCCAAGTGTTTGGAGCAAGGAGCTTTTAAAAGCAAAAACCACATCCTGGTATCTCACTTGGCAGCTGCAGGGGAGGTTTTGAGCAAGCAAGCAATTTAACAGAGGCCAAGATAAATTAGCTGGGGCATCTTGACCTCAGGTTCCTAGAATAGATGTGGGTAATTTTCCATGGGATTCTCCATCAAGGAGATCAAATTCTAGTTAAACCTGAAATGCCCTCAGCAAGGATACAAGATGGAGAACCTCTGCACTGTCTTGCCCTCCCACCCTACGATGATTGGGGCGCAGCTTTGAATGAAACACACCCAAGCTTCATCTCCTGCTGGCTGGGATACTCTCCTTTCACAAACCACAGAATCCTGATCTGCACAAATGGGAAGAATAAAGCAATCCTCTGGAAGTGAACATGCGGGTTTGTGTTGACTCCTGCAATCTGATTCCCAAGCACTGGAATTGGAGTGCCTTCACGTGACCATAGATTCTCCCAGGAGAGTCACTGATTATATTAGGACTTTTACTGAGTTTACGGGAGAGTTGGAGAAGCAAGGCTCAGGGGGACTGAGAGCTTGCTCTGTGGTGGACTCTCCGGGGTTTAAAACCCTGGGAGGCAGGAGCTCATACTCTCCTCTTTCACTGAAGAAGAAACTGTAGCAGGAATCTTAAAAGTTCTTATTAATTAAATCAAACCTGAGGCCAGTTATTGGGGTCCATGCTGGTTGATCAGAGAGACAGAACAAGCCACAGCTATCTCACCTTGCCAATTCCTCAGCTGGTCCTGTTTCCTCCGACTGGAAGCTTCTGTGTCCTCATCCCAATGGCTCTCAGCTGAACTGCTGCTGGAAAGCCTGAAGTTTAACCAGCCACATGCTTAACCAGCCAAAAGCTTCTAGTTTCTGGTCCTCACGCCTTATATATCTTTCTGCTTTCTACCACCACTCCCTGGGATTAAAGGCTGGCTTTCTGGGATTAAAGGCGTGTGTCACCATGCTTGGCTATTTCCAATGTGGCCTTGAACTCACAGAGATCCAGAGGGATTTCTATCTCTGGAATGCTAGGATTAAAGGTGTGAGTGCCACCATTTTCTAGCCTTTGTATTTAGTGGCTGTCTGTTCTCTGACCCCAGATAAATTTATTAGAGTACACAATATTTTGGGGAACACAATACCACCACAAGAAACTGAGGCCAGGAAGTATCCAGGGCTCAGCCAAGGCCACATATTCATTAAGAACAGAATCATGATGAAACCCACGAATTTCTGTCCAGAGTCCAAAGTCTTCTCTGATGGACTAGATTGTACTCTGTTTTAGTTTGAGGCAGAATCTTGCTACAAAGCTCATGCTGGCCTTTAGGGCATGATCCCCCTGCCTCGGCTCCTGAGTTCTCCTGAGTTCTGGGGTCACTAGGATACTGCCACATTTTACTTGCTTGTACTATATTTATCCGAGTTCTCCAAAGAGCCGATTCCAAGAAAACACACATAGGAGATGCGCTAAAAACAGTGCCTGGGTGGGAGAGGGGAGGCAGACGGAGAGGTGGGTCCTGTCAGAACACGGACCGTGGTGTAGCGGTGCTGCTGGAGAGGACACGAAGTGGAGGGTGGAAACTCCAGAGCCACAGTACAGCTCTGAGGGAGGTCAGCCCGCCCAATGGGACATCCTCAGTCCAGTTGCCCCAAGAGGAGAACCACGTGTCCCCAGAATGGTCCTGCACTGTGCTTTGCTGCAGGGGGTAACGACCCAGGAAAATCTCCCAGATGTCACCTCAGGTTGGCACACGTTGGGCCTCCATAGAAAACAAACAATGGAGGGAACAAATGCCCAGTGGGTGTGAATCCCATAGCAAACGTTACGTTCCATGCTGGGCACACAGTGTGACAGAAGCAGAAACAGCAGCCCGAGGAGGTCCGCTCGGCGGCGGCGGCACAGTGAGAGGGTACAGGAACAGCTCTGCAGAAGATGGAGTCCTAGAGACACTTCCTGACCTGCTCTTAAAGAGAGAGAAACAAAGGGCTACTAAACATGCCTGCCGAGAAGCCTGGCAACACACGCTGAATAGAGAGGCAACTCTCACAAGCTGTCCCTTGATCGCCACACCAGTGCTGTGGCGCATGCACCTTCGCAGAGAGAAGGAGGAGGGGGAGGGGAAGAGAGAAGGAACAAACAAACAAACAAATTAAAGCTAAAGAGAGTAAAACAAAGCTGGCATGCACTAAGATCTTTGGTTTCCAGCACTACGTAAACCAGGCATGCTGGGAGCTGGGGAGGTGGCCCAGTGGGTAAAGCGCTTGCTGGGTAAGCGTGAGGACCTGAGTTCAGATCCCAGCACCCATGCAAAAGCTGGGTGCTATGGTCATGTTCGTAGCCCCAGCACTGGGGGAAGGAGAAAGGTGGGTCCAGGAGGCTCACTGGCCAGCCAGGCTAGCCTGGATAGTATACTCCAAGTTCAGTGAGCGACCTTGTCTAACGAACAAGGTAGAGAACGATGAGAAAGACATCCGACATCAGCCTCTGGCCTCCACACATGCATGTACACACACAAGCACACATACATGCATACACCATACACGTACACAAGAATACACACATACTAAGCATGTAGTGCATGCCTGTAATCCCAGCACTCAGGAGGTGAAGGCAGGGGAAGCAGAAGGTCAAAGGTCAGCCTTGGCTACATAGGAGTTCAAAGCCAGCCTGGACTGTAGAATTCCCCGTCTCAATGAAACAGAAAACACAAAGCTGATTTGTGAGACATGGTATCTGGAGATATGAAAGCCAGTCTCGAGCGGGTAGGATGGCCAACAGAGAGAAATGGTTTTGGAGAGAATTCCGTGTGATTGCTGCGGGCTGGCCCTCAGCAGCCCCGGCGTCCTGGGAATTGCGTCTTTCCTGGAGCCCAGAGGCTGCTCTCTGCCCAGCTGGCAGTGCATTTGGTGTGTCTCATATCAGGAATGATTTTTTTTTCCCCCAAAGGCAGAAAAGGAATGTCACACTTTTGTGAGGCAGGAGATAAATGCTGTGTCTCAGGGGACCAGGTACCAATTAGGGCCAATTAAAACTGAATTCACCCATCATTTGGGAGCAGTAGGTAATGGAACTCCTATGCCCCATGAAACTGTGCATGTCACTCATGAGTTCATCTGCTTAGAGGATGAACTCCATGGGAAAATACTTGTACTGGTCACTCCTGAAGTTAAAAAAGAAGAAGAAAGAAAAACTGAGTGACAGACAGAGACACTTGATGCCAATCCTGGGTCTGATTAGAATACCAGGCCCTACATGGGGAAGGAGAGAACTAACTCCTGCACGTTGTCCTCACACCTCCACACACATAATACATAAATGTCATAATAAAACTTTTCCAAGTGAGTCTTGCCTTTTCCAGAACCTTCTATTGTCAGTGCTTAATTGACTTCCACCGTTTTGACCTGAGCTTATGATGTTTCCAGACCACAGCTCGTAAACGTGGGCATCTCACAGCAGCCTGTGCTCAAGACAGAGGGATTGAAGGAAGAATCACGGAGACTCCCACACTTGCGGTTTTCCCCACCTTTGAATCGTCCTATCTTTTCACTCTGTGGTAAAGTGGGTAAGGAGGCACCCAGTCATTTCCAGGGGCATAATTGAGTCACCCAAGGCAAGAGCTTCGGGAAATTCTCTCAGGTGTCCCCGCACTCTCTGGCCTGAGTTCTGCTTAAGCCCCCAGATCAATTTGAATCAAGCTGACAAGTTCCTACTATGGAGCTCGATTAGTTTCAAATCAGTTAAGCTCCTTAAGACGTTATGATTAAGAACCCAGTGTTACAAAAACGTTAATATCAAATCACGAACCGTATCTGAGAAGTGTAAATCTCCACCCAAAGTTTGGTAAGATCACTCAAGCGTCACCCCATAATCGGGCTAGGAGTAATTCGGAGGTAAACTGAGGAAGGCGACTTCACCAGCCTCAACAGGGATGAACCAAACAAATGTTCTTTCTTTTTTCTTTTTTTTCACTTAAATAAAGTCTCACTATGAAGTTTAGTCGGCCTAGAAGTCACTATGTAACCCAGGCTGGCTTCGAACCCAAAGTGATCCTCCTGCCTCAGCTTCCCATTACGCCCAGGGACAAGCTGTTCGATGAACAGCCTCTGGCAAGATGTGAGCCTGAAGTCATGTCAGCAGCAATATATTCTTGTGGAAAACCGCACTGGGGTCTAGACCTTGTCGAATCTTCCCTCCAGCAACCCCAGAACAGAATCCCTTTGTGAGCATGGCGGGGAAATTCAAGTGAGGCCTCTGATGTGCATTCCCTCTCCTGGCTTTAGAGCTAGGAAAAGAAAAGTCAAAAGAATAAATTAGAGTTTGCATTAAAATAATGTAATTAATTAAAATAACAAGGGCTTCCTCATCCTTTGATAAGTTAGATCCTAATCACCACCATTGGTCTTTACAACTTGCCCACTGGGCACTCTAAATTCTCACTGTTTTTAGAGATCGAAGAGGTACAGAGGATTAAAATGACTTCCCCTAGGGTCACAGAGTGAGTAAGGGGCGGAAGGAGGCTTCAGGGATGGTCTACCTCAGGTGGAGAGGCCCGGGCAGAGGTCAGTGAAGGTGTGAGCCTCAGCCCTGTGCTGTGTGGGTTCATTCACCTCTCCCTTTTCCTGGAACGAAAGCCTGGCCAGAAACCCAGCTGTTGTCACCTTGTTTCTTTAAAACCCAGGTCTTGGGGGACCCAGGAGGTGGTGGCCCCCAGTGCATGTCCCACAAAGAAATATTTAAAGGGTAATCTGAGAGTATCTCCATTGGCCACTCACCTCTGAAGAAATGGCTCATGAGCTGAGGTCTGAAGGACAGGAAGGTGCCAGAAACCCCGAGGCCAGCCAGGAGGACAGTCTGTGAGGAGAGGTAGCAGGAACCGAGGCCCCACAGAAGGCAATGAGTTTGCGTGTCTGTAGGAGAAAAAGACAAAGGTGTGAGTTGTGGATCAAAGTGGCCCAGATCTGGTCCTGATACGGAGCTCAGGAGATATCATGCTTGGCGTGTGAGCATGAGGACCTGAGTTCAGGTCCCGGGACCCCATCACTGCAAGGGTGGGGTTGGGTGGAGAAAAAAGAGAATTCCTGGGGCTTGCTGGCCAGCTAGCACAGCCTAACAGGTGAGCTCACTCCTGAGGGAGGACAGCCAAGATGTGCCCTCTAGCCTCCAAACACACGTATATACACACAAACATGCACTCACACACACATGTACCTACAGACACATGAGCACACACACACACACACACACACACACACACACACACACACACACACGAGAGAGACGAGAGAGAGAGAGAGAGAGAGAGAGAGAGAGAGAGAGAGAGAGAGAGAGAGAGAGAGAGAGAGAGAGAGAACCGTCACTCTCACAAAGGTTAGATCTAGGCAAGATCTGGGCAAGGACCAGGGATACCCAGAAAGATGCTGGGAAGTGATCTGAGGAGATGACTCAGCCAATCAAGTGCTTGCCTTGAAAGCACCAAGACCTGTTTCATCCCCAGACCCACATAAGAAGCCAGAGGTAGGGGTCCAGCAATAGTGAGGTGGGAGGCAGAGACAGGCAGGTCCCTGGCACTTGCTGGCCAGCTAGCATAGCTTATGTGGTAAAGTTTAAGGTCAATGAATGATCCTGTCTCAAACCAAAGCTGAAGGGTTTTCTGAAAATACCTGAGGTCATCCTCTGACCACCTAGTATGGGCAAACATGTGCACACACATTAGTTCCCCCTCTCACTCCCCCCCCCATACACACACACACACACACACACACACACACACACACACACACACGCACACTTTTTTTTTTTTTCTGGAAAACAAGCACTTTGTAAGGCACACAGAGGAATCCCACAGAGCCTCTCAGGCAACTAGATAGAAAGCCACAACTCTGCCAATCCAGGACAGGCCACTCTCCACACCCATGGATACACGGCCAGCACAAACTGGACTCGGAGGGTTATTAGAAAAGAGAGGGGGGTAGGGTGTAGAGGTGAAAGTGGACCTGGAAGGGGTCATGAGAAAGAACTCAGAGTAAATATGATCAAAATGCATGGTATGAAATTCTCAAATAATTAATAAGATAATATATTTTAAAGTTCAAAGTAACACATAAAAAATGAACCACAGAAATCAAAGTGATAGATTCCACCTGAACGGCCACTAACACTGCTTGAGAGAGCTGGATGGGGGTCATTATGAGAACCAATAAATCATTTCCTGTTTATCCCACAGGTGAAGAGAGACTTGCGGATGGACAGGGTACAGCACATTATGAATCGCCTGTATTGGCTGCTGCCCGGAACATTTTGTACAAGCGGCTTCATCTCACCCCTGCGCCATCGGTTGGGCATACACAGCCAGCACTCACCCCTACTTTGTTGATCAGAAGCGAAGGCACTTACCAAGGCCACGTGGGAACTGAACGGCAGAGGGAGTGGTCCAGTGGTCCAACATAGGACTCTCGGTCTCTCTGAAAGCCTATTTTAATCATCCGAGAAGCCACCCCTTCAAGAGCAAACGTCTCCACTGTTTATGATGACAAGTTTTAAAATCAGGTCGTGGGTCCCTGCGATGGCAGAAACAAAACTGATTTTCTTTAGGCATTTCCATGACCATCCTCCCAGGCTGAGCAAATTTTGGGTGCCAGGCCCCAGGAATGGAAGCGGTCACAGCCCTCCCGAAGCTTGGAGAGTTTGCTGGACTTGAAGTTACTTACAGGAAGAGAGAGAAAGACTCACAAATTCTTTCCCTCGCTTTCTCAGATGGACTGTCCTGTAGCCCAGGCTTGCCTTAAACTCAGTATATAGTCAAGGACGTATCTGAGGGTCTGAACTGCCTGCACCCACCTCCCGAGTGCTGGGATCACAGGTGTGCGCCACGTGTTGGGTTTTATATCACAAATCCTTTCTTGTGGGAATTCAGAACATCAAAAACTTCAACGTCTCCCTTCCCTGGATTGTGTTATTACATCTTGTTCCTCTAGATAGCACAGGCAAACTGACTTGTCAAATCAGGGAGTTCTGGGTTGGGATGTGGTTAAGATCTCAGAATTCTACCCTCCACAGACATAATGGTTCTTGTTTGAGGCCCTAGGAGCTGAGCTGCAAGAGTATCCCTCCTGTCAATCCCACACCTAAACCTGCACCATCTGGCCTACAGGTCAGAACTTTCTGATATGATTATCCTTGAACTTCGTTTACCTTAAAGCAACAGTCATTAAAAAAAAAAACAACAACAAAACAACAACAACAAAAAAAAAAAAACCCCACCAACCAAACAAAAACAAAACCTCTTCCCATAACCCTTAAGAACAAAAGCAGGTTTAATTCTCAGACACCATGCTTTTTTTACTTTTTTTTTAACAACTTTTTTTTTTTTTTGGTCTTGTGGAAAACTTTAAATTTACAAAACCCAACAGAACAGGACCATGAATACTCGGTATGCCGCAGCCTATGGTGGGTCCAGCTTCCTGTCCATCCCTACCCGTGTATTTCTATGTGCATCTTGGAGAACATGTCATCTGCATCACTGCTCACAAAACACAAACCGTTAGCCTAACTTTGGACAAACCTGAGTCTTCCCATAAAATCATCACTGGCTGAAAGCCACCGCAGCTCCCATTTTCCTCCGCATGCGCTCTGAAAAGCCAGGGTTGGGGCTCCCCAAACCACTGGGGTGGGATGCGCCTCCCAAATTGTTTTAGGAAACAGCCCGAGGCTCTTGGGAAGAGTAATTCCTTCCCTCCGGTTTCCTTCACAGTCTGGAATGTAAAAGCCAAACCCAACAGCCAAGGGTTTGCCAAGAACTCCAAAAAGACGGTCACGTGTCCAATTACCATGGCGACGCGGTGACAAAGGGAACTTAGTCCCGCTGTTTAGACAGAGCAATCCTGCAGAAAGGGAGACAGTCCCCCTGGGGCCACGCGCACCTGACTGTCGCCCACGCAGGGCTCGCAGGCCCCTGGTTGTCAGCACCCGGGGATTAGCACGTGGGCACGTGAGCTCCTGCGGGGAGCTGGGCTGGCTGCAGCGCCAGGACCGCTCAGGGAGCCAGGCTTTCCTCCTTGGCTGTTTGCAGTGGCTCAGCAGGCGGGCTCTAAGATGTCTTCAACAGAGGACTCATCTGAAGTGTGCTTTATTAGTTGTAGTATTATTTCATCCGGTTTCAGTGCTGGTCATTTACATGATGGGCCTTGTGATTTGATTAACCCCAGGACAATTCCGAGCCTGCTCCCCTGACATGAATGCAGTATTGGATTTGTGATGTAAAAAGGCGGGCTTTCCAGTTAGATACCCTCATGAATCAAGGCACCAAAGACTCAAGAATAGAGGGCACGATCTTGAAAATAACTGGATCTGGGCCAGCAAGATAGCTCAGTGATTAAAGACACTTTCCACTCAGTCTGAGTTCGGATCCCTGGGCCCATGGTTGAAGGAGAGAACTGACTTCTGACTTCCACACGTGTACATTTATGCCCAAGTGTATGTATATTTGCACAGAATAAAAATAATAAGGTCGGCCAGGCATGGTGGCCAACGCTTTTAATCCCAGCACTCAGGAGGCAAAGGCAGGTGAATCTCTGAGTTCGAGGCCAGCCTGGTCTTAGGATCGAATTCCAGGACAGTCAGGGCTACAAAGAGAAACCTTGTCTCAAAAGGCCATGAATAATAATAATAATAATAATAATAATAATAATAATAATAATAATAATAAATTTCAAAACAATAAAAAATGTAATAGCAGGGTTTGGAGGTGCAGGCTTTGGAATCCCAGCTACATGGGAGGCTGAGGCAGGAAGAGCATCTGTGGTTGGAGACAAACCTGGGCTACACAGAGTTCCAATCTAGCCAAAACCCCAAACAAACAAACCCAAAAAGCCTGGGCTTCAAGTGCGTGCAAGGCTAGTTTAGGTAACAGTGAGATGTGTTAACATAAAAAGGAGGCTTGGGGCATGGATCAGGAGTACAGCCTTGTCAGCATGCACGAGGCTTTTGATTCAGTCCCCAGTGACATTTCCACCCCAAATAAAATACATGCATGTGCTATATACAGAAAATCCTCATAGGAAACGTTGCTGGGTCCAGGTGGCTTTATTGGTCCTGGGTCCACGCCCAGTAGCAGCTGTCAACCAGGCAAGGGCCACCTTAGACAGTGCTCCTTGGGTGGGGTATTCTAGAGTGCCCCCTAGAGGTCATAAGTGGGACCAAGCTGAGGCATCCCCCAATCTCTCTCTCTCTCTCTCTCTCTCTCTCTCTCTCTCTCTCTCTCTCTCTCTCTCTCTCTCTCTCCTCCCTCCCTCCTCTCTCCTCCCTCCCTTCCTCCTTCCCTCCCTTCCTCTCTCCCTCCTTGCCTTTTTTCCCTTTTCCAAATCCTTTTCATCTTCTTTTTATTTTATTTTATTTTATTTTATTTTATTTTATTTTATTTTATTTTAATGTGTGTGACCAGTGTATTCTAGAATACGTTCAACCCCAGGCTGACTAGATCTCATCTCCCATTCAAAATACAGTCTGGGGCGGGGGGGGGGGGGGTAGCTTCCAGGGAAGCTCAGTCATGGGCAAACATATGTAGAGAAGCGTCTGGATCCAGCCATCTTAACTGTTTGGTTAGTGGCCTGAGCCCTCTGACTGGGCTCCTTGAGTATTGGAGGTGAGAGAGGGGAATTTTTCATTGAACCTGTATGGAATTATATAAATATGTATGTACGTATATATATGCCATTTATCTTTTAAAAAATACACATAGTAAAAATGTGGGCTTTAAAAAAGTAGAAAGTATTTCTTTTAGAATGTCACATCATTCCAACTGAGATTTGTTTTAAAAGCGAAGATACTAGGTTTAAAAGCTTTTAAATGACAGTTTAGGATTATGTGGCTTTCGATGTTTAAGCCTCTGGTTCCATCTTGCTAGAAGGCCAGGTGACCCCGATTATATCCAGATAGCTCCAGAAGAGGGACTGCTGTGCTGGACGTAGGAGTCAGAGACCTGGCCCCCATCCGTCTACCTTCCTCTCCAGCCCCCCTCTTTCACGTCTCTTCCTCTGAGACACTGAGAGGGACCCGGCTCTTCCTAGGCTGCCGGGACAAGGACTCAGCCCGGCCATGCTCTGCTGAATCTTCTACGTTGTTGAGCATGTTAGCTCAGCCTCCGCTAAGTCCCTTTCTGCCAGTGCCTTTTGATGTCTTTCTGTGAGTGAATGAATGAAGCTGTTGGGAACGGGGCCGTTTGACAGACAGACTCTTCCTTTATGCCTGGCAACCTGGAGCAAGGAGCTACCCAGAGACAGCCACACTCCAGCTGGAAGGGACACTGTAACCATGGCTACTGAAGACACGACCTAGCTTCAGGGGGGCCTCATTCTAGTCACAGCCTGCACCGGTTCAGGAAACCTCCACTCCAGGCAAGCAAGCCTTGGCGAACATGAGAAGACCCCACTGACTACCCTACTATTCCAGAGCCTACCTCT
This sequence comes from Peromyscus maniculatus bairdii, assembly GCF_049852395.1. Classification (NCBI taxonomy): domain Eukaryota; kingdom Metazoa; phylum Chordata; class Mammalia; order Rodentia; family Cricetidae; genus Peromyscus; species Peromyscus maniculatus. Next base: position 122,918,377 of record NC_134854.1, read on the forward strand.
TGTGCTCGGGACCTTGCAGAAGCTGTCTTCGATCATGCCCAGGAGAGGAAGACCACTCTCCCAATGACTCAGTATGTGATCTGAGTCAGATGGGGAAGCTGTACCTACAGAGGCTGTGATCGGTCCTGATAAAAGTCATGCTGTGATAGATGAGAGCTATCCATCATCTTTGCATGCCCCCTTGCCTATGGCTACACAGCTATGTTGTCTAATTGCCTCTTGCAGTCACCAGAGAGACACCCGCCTCTGCTGCCCCTTGGGATGCACCATTAGGTCCGATAAAAGGCTTTTCTGAGTAGTAGTCTTTCATCTACTTGTTCCTGGGAGCACAGATCCGTGGTGGCAGTGACTAAAGAGACCCAGAAGGCCCGTGAGGAAGGACTTCGGACGTGGATAGGGAAGGTTGAGGGGCAGAAGGGCATACAGATCCAAAGGTCAGGAGCTCTAACACGAGTTGCTATTAAGGTCGGAGGGCTCCGGGGAGTTGTCACATTGGCCATCACCTGTTGTCACCACTGTGTGAGCTGCTGCTATGAGTCACTGCCAGTCAAGGTCCAAAGCAGCACACCTACTCACTTAAAACCATCAGCCGCTGGCATGTAGAGCTTGGAGCCATTGCTGGGGGCTGCTTGGCCGTGGGTGACTTCCGTTCAGACAAAGGAAAAGAGCCCCAGCCAGCTGACTGGTGATAAAGCCATCAGACATCTCAGAGACTCCTCCATCCAACGCAGTGTGGAACTCTTCATGTGCACAGATGTTTAGTAACATGAGAATATTAACACTTCACTTTTTTTTTTCTTTGAGACAGGATCCGATGTAGCACAGGCTGGCCTCAAACTTGTGGTACAGGCAAGGATGAGCTGGACTCCTTTTCTCCCTGCCTCCAACCTCAGAGTGCTGGGATTACAGGTATGAAGTGCCATGTTCGTTTTTTTAAACTTCATACTTTAAAACTCATTATTAAATGAAAAGAATAGCTCTTGGGGCATTGGGCAGGCAGCCTCGGCACCCGGCCCACCTGTTCATTGTTCTGAGACTTGGACTTGAGGTGCAGGGCCAGTCTGGCCTGAATGTGAACTGACCACTGCTGGCCCATCTATGTATTAGAATATTTGGTTCCCAGCTAGTGGTACTGTGTTGGGAGACTGGGGAGCCTTTGGATGTGGGGCCTCCCTGGTATAATAGGTCACTAGCAGTGACCTGTTGGAGGGCTAGTTGTACCTGCTTCCTGGCTGCCTTGTGATGTGAGGAGCCTGGCCTCACATTCCCACACTGTGAACTCTGCTCTGCCTTCTCCACCATGATGGACTGAGAACTCTGAAGCTGTGAGATAAAATAAACCTTGCTCCCTGTAAGTGGCTTCTGTCAAGGTATTTTGTCACATCCACTCGGAAAGTGACCAATGTGAGGGCCTTTCTTGGGGTGGGAGGAGTCAGCTGCTGAAGACTCAGTTTCTCACGCCTTTCAGTTCAGTGATCAAGTGATGACTTGTCAATCAGTTCAGTGCTCAGACAAGTCACTGGTGTTTCTGATAACAAGGTCTGCCTGTAAAATCAGCAAGATGTGGGGGACCCTCCCTCCTTTCTGTGGTGAAACTGCTCAGGGGTTTGAGAGACTAGTGCCTCCCACATAAGCGGGTGCCATTGTCTCAGATGCAGTGTAGAGGGGCCTTTGGAGAAAGACAGAAACATTGTCAAGCCTGTGGCTGTACAGAGCTCTATACTCACAGACTCCTTAGCTTTCTGAGCATCGGAGCACATCCTCAGTATGTGTTCCTGGGCCCGCCCACTGTCCTCCAAGAGGAGAGGTCTGGGCTGGTGGCTAAGATATGTTCTTAACAGACCTTCCAGGGGTTTCCTGCATCTCCTCACAAGTTCATGGTCATTGCCAGGCTGTGAGCACTAGGAAATCTGCATGCCTTGTCGTCTGCTCCAACAGATCTCTGATGCACTTCACGAAATCTTTGAGGGTAACTAGGATGTACTGAAGGTTCACTCTGTGTGAGACATTTTGTTAAGTGGCTTCAAGCCTGTTTGCCTGAGTCGTAACTCACCTTAGACCCATTTTTTGTGAGTGATGGAGTTGGCTTAGAGAGGTGCAGAAACTCAACCAAGGCCATTTAGTAGAGAAGAAAGAGGAGCAGCATTCAAGTCCTGGTCTGAGTTCCACACTCCAGCTCCTCAGACTCAGTCACGTCACTTCTAGAAAGATCCATGGCTTTAGGTTTCTCTCATTGGGAGAAAATGGAATCTCAATTCTCTACCTGGACCGGAAGATAGCTCGTCACGTAAAAATGCACACCACACAAGCTTGATGGCTTGAGTTTGAGTCTATGAGTCCTTGTAAGAAGCCAGATACAGTGGTGCTCTCACAGGAGACACAAGGTGGAGACAGGAAAGTTAGCTGGAAGCTTGTGGGCCAGCTAGCCTGGAGTACATAGCTAGCCTGGAGTACATAGCACTGTAAAGAGACAACAGAAACCCTGCCTCAACCAGGTGGAAGGAGAAAACCTACTCCTGAAGGCTGTTCTTAGACGTCTATAGAATACTGAGTACTGTACACATGCAGACATGCACACCTACACACACACACACACACACACACACACACACACACACACACACACACACACCAAGCTTGCCTTCCAGTGGCTTCTTTACCTAGCATAAGAAGTCTGTGAAGGGGAAAAAAATATTACCAGGCATGGTAGTGCACACCTTTAATCCCAGCACTTGCAGGAGAGGCAGATAAATCCCTGAGTTTGAGACCAGCCTGGTTCCAGGACAGCCAGTGGCTCCAGGACAGCCAGGGCTACACAGAGAAACCCTGTCTCAACAAAACAGAATGAAGAAGGAGGAGGAGGAGGAGGAGGAGGAGGAGGAGGAGGAGGAGGAGGAGGAGGAGGAGGAGGAGGAGGAGGAGGAGAAGAAGAAGAAGAAGAAGAAGAAGAAGAAGAAGAAGAAGAAGAAGAAGAAGAAGAAGAAGAAGAAGAAGAAGAAGAAGAAGAAGAAGGTCTTTGAAGGATACAGGTTTCCTCTCCTCACTGCTTAAATGGCGCAGCACAAAGACAGCCCTTCTCAGAGCAACTTCCAGCACACCAAGATGAGTGTGTGCACAAGCACACCAAATGTCACTCCACCACCTCAGCTTGCTCACTCTTTTTGAGACAGGGTCTCATATAGACCAGGTGGGTATGGAACTCTCTACATAGGTGAGGACGTCCTTGAACTTCTGATTCTCCTGCCTCTGCCTCCCTAGTACTGAGACTATAGGAAGGCGTCGCCAGGCTTATGAGGTGCTGGGGGTCAACCCCACAGCCTTGGGCATGCTAGGCAAATGCTCAACAGGGCCGCATCTCCCAGCTCTCCACTCCCATTTCTTTCAGATACTCTGACAACCTTGTCTACAGAAAGACTCAGGACTGGTGGACTCCCTTTTGATGAGAAGCTGCAACTGGATGGCATGCAGTGTTCAGACAAGGCAACCTCTGTAACACTTCTCACCATCTGCCTTTCTTAAATGCCATTTTTTTTTCATCAATGAAAAGCCGTTTTAGAAATCCATTATGCTAATTAACACACCGGTGGATGCTGAACTAAGGCAGATAATTGAAGCACTTAGGTAACTTCCTCTGGAGTGTGGGGCTGTGATCTTTCAAACGTTAACTAACTGCTCCTACAATGAAGATGAATGCAATTGCGTGAATGCACACACACACACACACACACACACACACACACACACACACACGCTTCCACGCTTTGAGAAGTAAATTACAGCTACATATCTGCCATAATAGCTAGTGTTTACTGAGACCTCCTGGTGCATCTGGTACCTTGCTGAGTGACCAAAACAGCCAAGTTACCTCACTTAATCCTCAGGGAAGAGAAGCTGGAACCCTAGGAAAGCCTGTGAGGAAGTTGTGAGTCTGCCTGGCTTTGTGGCTGCCTAGAGAACTATCCATTTTACCCACTCTAGGGGCTGGTTGCCTATAAGTCCTTGGAGGCCTCCTGGGAGTTCCTGAGTCATCAGCATCGACCATTTCTCACTCTGGGCTCAAAACTTTGAACGATAAATAAAATCTTGTTCTTCGGGAAGGATTTCACAGCATGACTTCTGAGCATAATTGATTCTGAAGCAGCCTTGGGAATGCCTCTGTGAGACAACCGGGTTCTATCTGCAGAGCAGTGGCTCCGAGATCCCACCATACCCACAGGGGACCCACACTAGAGTGGCCGGTGATTTCTATGGGGCCTCTCAGTGGAGTCCCCTCTTCGCACTTTAGACCTGTGTCTATGTTTAAAACTAACTAGGTCAGCAACACAGAATTCTCTCTTCCTGTGTAGGAGCTCCCAGGACCAAGGCAGCTGTAAGAAGAGAAAGAAGAATGGATCCACAACATGAAGGAAAGCCGTTAAGGACTCCGCTGTCTAATGAAGGGAGGATTGAAAGAATTTGCTGGTGGATTCATAAAGAGTCTACAAGGAAGAGGAGCCTCAAGGCTGACTTTGACATTTTGTGGCCCGAGGCAAGAAGAGCTGCTGCCGCCTTGGCCCTGTGGGGTAGACCGGGAGCATCAGGCTGGGGAGAAAGTGGCCCTGTTACCAGCTGTTCAAAGGCTGTTCATTTTCTGTTCCTGCTGAACACATCACACTTCAGCATAAAGTAGTGCCGCTTCACCCCTGCTGGGATGTCAGAAGGCCGAATTCACATTGCTAGCTGGGCTGGAAGCGTGTGTGAAGCCTCTGAAGAAGACGACTCGCAAGTGTCCTCCTCGTTGGCACACTTCCATCCTTGGGGTTGGATTAGGCCCGCTGGAATCACCTCTCTTGCTTAGGGACCCCTGTGACAGACAACATCGTCCTCTCACGGAAGGCAATCCATGGTACCTACAGTGCTGGGAATCTGGCCCGTGTGGTGTGTGCGGGCAGACAGTAGGGCAGCCGTCGGGAAGATTCGCAGAAATCTGCCTGCCACACACAGAGCAACGCAGAGGAAACAGTCTCCTTGAGAAACTTCCAGGCTGAAGGATGGGAGGAGGCAGGAGCAGAAGGGGTCCATCTGGATCTTTTTAGCCCCTGGAACCTGAAGCATGAAGAGAGAAGGCCTGGCCCTTTGAAGCTGTTCCCTGAGAGCTACCACAGGCCCCTTGACAGGCCAGCCCTGCCAGGCCTCCTGCTCAGGCCTGAGGCATCTTGGCAGGGATGGGCTGAGTCTGGCAGGTGAGTCAACATTTGGCTTCTGTCCTGGGCTTTCTTAGGAAGGGCCACATTCCAGATTGGCAACTGTGCTCAGGGAGGAGGAGGAGGAGAGAAAAAAGCCAAGTTCCGGGGGCCTTTCTGCCAAGTGGGCTACCTGGGCCTTCCCTCCTCCAGGCCCTGAAGGTGGTGTGGCGGAGGGGGGGGGGCGGGGATACGTGGAAGCCAGAGACCTAGGAGAGCAGGGTGGTACAAACCTCTGGCTGTAGAGTCAGGTAGATGACCCAGCCTCTCTGTTTCCCCATCTGTGAAATGGGAAGCATCACAAGGTCCCATAGAGACTCTGAAAGTGACACAGCATGTTTCGGGTAAAGCGCTCAGCACCAAGGCTGGCATCCAGAGGCAGCCTGAAGCCCACACAAGGGCTGCTATTAACCCACGGGAAAATGCTTGCCAGGAAGAGGTGGTCCAACCAGATGGCATTAAGGAGGAGCAGGGGATTGGGTGAAGAGGTCAGGGAGACGGCCAAGCCCTTTCGTGAGAAACTCTCATGGTATCGGAATGCAAGCTGGGTGTTTATTATGGCCTTGGAATGAACCAAGCACAATGCATCGCTTAATGCCTGGCCACCATGGATCTCCATCGGACTCCACAGTAAGTCTGGATATGATGTGTCAGTACACAAGACTCCCAGGTAGCCAGCCAGGTAGGGTTTCTCCTTCCTGGCGAAACACAAGCGGAAAAGGAGGGCTGAGAGGGAAGCCCTTTGGCTTACTGTACATAGTTGGGTTGCAAAGAAAGAAAACGTGTCCAAGTTCCCGTGGTGAGGATACATGGGAGGCTCCACGCTGGGTTCCCTCTGTACTCACCAAATCTCTTTATCATATCTTGAGGATATCTCTCCAGCACCCTCGCCTCCAACCTACTGATAATTCCATCAGTTGCTCTCTAGAGAAACAAAATTCATGACCTCAAGGGCAGTGCAGGCAGAAGCAAGATGGCGGCCTCTACCGAGTTTCCTCCAGGGATCCAGCATGACTTGAACCAGCATCAGAGCAGGTACGTTGCCCATCAAGGACCACCATCATTTAGTTTGCTGGAATGTGTCCCCATGGACAACACCTTTACCTTGTTCAGTGGCCAAGACGAAAGGATCTGAGACCATTGCACTCAGTGAGAGTAGCCGAGAGCTCTGAGCTGAGATCTCATCCCTATCAGGCGCCTTTATTGTGGGCCCTTCCCCTTGCCCTTTTGCAAACCGGCAGGTACACTCTCTGCTTTCTTCAGAGTGTATAGAGCAGTGAAGTTGCCACCCAGGCCTGGCGTGATAGTATCTTTCAGTTCAAGTGCCAAGCACGAACAAGTTGAGTCTTATTTCTCTTGTTTGAAAGATGGACGCTCAGCTGGGCCTGGTAGCACAGGCAGGCCTGTAAATCTCAGCTACTCAGAAGACTGAGGCAGGTGGACCACAAGCTCCAGACTGCCTGGAATTCAAGGATAGCCTGGGCAACTTAGACTTTGCCTCAAAATAAAAATCACTCAGTGGTAGAATGTTTGCCCAGCATGTGTGAGGCCGTAGGAGCAATCCTCAGTAGAGATAGAGGAGAGGGCAGTTGGGAGGCTCAGGGACTAGTGATGGACAGGGAGGTAGGGGTCACACAGCCCAAGTATGGCAGCTTAGATCGGTCTCTTCCAACAGCTTCCAAGTCTTCATAGCTGGGATTAGGGTTTGCCCGGCACCTCCAAAATATCCACCTCTAACAATCTTCAACCCAGTCCAAGCATCACACATTCCCCTAGCACATGACTCCACAAGGTTTCACATCTAATCTGTTCCATACCACTCCTAAATAGACCAGAAGGGAACTTGTACATCTTCACATCCCAGCTTTTTTTCTAGAAGGAAAATTTCAGTGTTATTTCACAACTGTACTGCAATCCTGTTTTGCAAAAACAAAGTCTCTTGTGGTTAATTAAATAATTATCTCTCATTTATCTTTTCAACAAGTCTCAAATTTCATAGAGTAGGTTTGTTTGATGTGGGATACACCCCGATGGGTATTTCTGGGATAGCAGTATGCCATGGAATGGAACAATCCAGTTAACCACAGGAGAGCTAATGGCCTTGTGCAGGTTAGCAGTCAGCCACACACCACCAACTGAGTCCCCTACTTTTCATTAACTCTGGTCTCAGTCCTGACTTCCCATTAGAGCTGAGAGCTCTGGTGCCTTAACCCACCAGACAGGCAAGCAGGCAGGCTGCACACACTGTCCGGGCATGAAGAATAACAACAATAAGGCATTCATGTTAGGAGAGAGGTTCATTCATCACAGTTTGTTTACCCTCTCAACAACCCAGTGGATTCGCTGTCGCTGTCCCTAGGGAAGCAGTGGGTGTACAGAAATCAGATTGTGGTGAAAAGAATGTGAGCTTTGCAGTCATGGAGGCCCCATTTCAAATCCCAGCCCCGGCCCTTGACTTCTCTGATCTGACAAGCCTGTATGGCAGCTGCGATGGGCCAGGACCCAGGCCATCCCCCTAAGCAGGAGCTTGGCACTGCCAGGCATGCACCTGTAGTCTCTGTGGTCTTGGATACTCAGGAGGCTGACAGGCTGAAGCAGGAGGATCACTTGAACTCAGAAGTTCAAAACTAGTGTGGGCAGCACATAAGATCTTGACTCAAAAGCAGGGGTTCAGGGGTTAAAGGGTAGGGGAGATAACATAGTAACTACGAGTATCAGGTCCTCAGTCTGAACCTCAGAAGTTACAGAAAATGCCAGATGTGGTGGTGTGCATTTGCAATCCCAGTGTTGGGGAGATAAGACAGGCAGATGCCTCAGGCTGGCTGACCAGCCAGAATGAGAGATCCAGGTCAGTGAGTGGCCTTATCTCAGAAGTGGAGGGGCACTAAAAGTGCCTAAGGAACAAGACCTAAGATTGTCCTGTGGCCTCTGCATGTACATACTCCTACACACACGTGTGTACCTGCACACACACACCCATCCCGCACACACACAAATCCTCATAGCTTCAATAGTTCCAATGTCTATTCTATACCTCTGACTCTCATTTTTTTTCCTTCTGAAAACAGAATTAATGAATCCCCATTATACCATGTGGAAAAGTATCTGAGGACAGATGTGGAAAGTATCTTGGATCCAGTAGGGGGTCCATTGTGTTTATTTCTACACCATTGGTAACCAGAATATTATGGTGGACCAAGTCAACCTGGAGAACCCGTGAGCAAAGGCAGGCAAGCTTTCTTCATCCCAAGAAACAAATCTCTCTTGGGTAGGGCCTGCTGAACCATTATTTCCTTTTTAGACCCTCCCACTGTGAGGCTTCTGCTGCCTTAAGAGTATGGACCCACCCTTCACTAACCCTATGCAAGAATGACTGCCAGATTAAGTTGCAGGAAGGAGACAGGTGAATCTTTTCCAGCATCTCTTTCAGCTAGGTATGACCACGTGACTAAGTTCTCACAAAGGGTTGTGAACTGAGCTAGAATGTAGGTGATGAACTCAGAAGCCAGTCTTGACTCATTGAGACAACACTGAGCAACAAGAAAGAAGGACAATGAATCCCTAAATGATTCATGCACGGAGTTATCCTGGACTGTTCACCTCCCACCTCCAGACAACTCTTGGGGAAAGTAGCACTCTCTCTCTCTCGTTACCAATGTTCTGTTTGGGGGTTCATTAATTCATTAACACATAAACTCAGCCCATTTCTAACTCTTCCATTCAGTTTCCCTTCATCAGAATTCTTCTTTGGAGTTTGCCTTTAGCAAGAACATTCTGGAATCAAGATCAATCAGCTTTTCAGTATAGATCAGGTTTCAGAACGTGGCTGTTTATAAACCACATCTAGGCCACAGTTATGTGTTGGTTAGCTCAGATGGCATGGGGGTTGGGCATCAGAATAGGAGTTTTTCCAGCTTGTTCTTAGTTGCTATGACAAACACCATGACCCAATGCAACTTGTGGGAGGAGAGGGTTTAGTTGGCTTGCATGTCCCACCATCCATCATTGAGGGAAGTCCGGGCAGGAATTCAAGCAGGAACAAAGTCAGGAGCCATGCAGGAACACTGCTCACTGGCTCGCTTCCTCATGCTTTGCTCAGCCTGCTTTCTTATACAACCCAGCACCCCCTGCCAAAGGGGTGGCACCGCCCACAGTGGGCTGGGCTCGCCTGCATCAATCATTAATTAAGAACATGCCCCTACAGACTTGCCCACAGGTCAATCTGATGTAGGCAAATTCCCCAATCAAGGTTCACTCCTTTCAGATAACTCCAGTTTGTGTTAAGTTGACAAAAAAAAAAAAGGAAGGAAGGGGGAAAGAAGGAAAGAAAGAGAGAAAAAGAAAGAAAGAAAGAAAGAAAGAAAGAAAGAAAGAAAGAAAGAAAGAAAGAAAGAAAGAAAGGAGGAAAGAAAGAAAGAAAAAGAAAAAGGAAAAAAACTAACCATTTTTAACATTTGCAAATGGAGAAAGTCCACACAAAAGTAAGAAAGCCTGGCTTCCTCCTAAGAGGTTCAAAGATCTGGACACTGGGCCTACATTCTTGCTTGGCAAAAATCAGCAGTTGTCACATAGTCCCTTTGGATGTGGCGAATGTGTTCCATCTAAATAATACCTTGGTTACCACGATTATCACCTGTGGCCAATGCTGATGTGTCGAAGAGCCTTGGCATTTCAGAGCCTAGTAACTGGTCTTCCAACCCCCAATGGCCTGTGGTCCTTGTCTGATGGCTTTCTCCAGCACCCTAGAGTCTCCTTGGGGTACAAGCATGACAGTCCAGAGAGTAAAATAACAAAAATACTACCAGAGCACCTCCAAAACCCCAACAGCAACCAATGGGAGATGACATTAAGTGTCTCAGGTCCATGGTCCTCTCATGTATGTGTGGCTGAAGGGCAGTTTGGGCACAGGCTCCCAGAATCTGAGTAGCAGTTGCCCACAGATGGTTTAACCCATCCCTAACATGCCCTTTGTGGACTGGCTACCATTTCCCTGAATTACCACCCGAATGAATCACTTATGGGCTGGGGATGTAGCTCAGTTGGTATAGTGTTTGCCTAGCATGTTTAGGGCCCGGGATTTGAGCCCCAGAACCAGATAAAAGCAGACATAGTAATACACACAGTAATCCTAGCACTTGGGAGGTAGAGGGAAGCAGGAAGGTCAGCAGTCCAAGGTCTTCGTCAGCTACATAGAAAGTTCAAGGCCAGCCTAGGATATATAAGATCTTATCTCAAAACCAAAATCAAAATAAACCACTTGGGCTCAGGAGCCAAAGCTCCCAGGCTCCTTGGGTCCAGGTGATTCTTAGTAGTTATCATCATGCCCAGCTGTGTTTTCCTCCTGTGAGAGTCATTTATCTGTGTTTAATATTTATTGAAAGTGAATTAAAAAAAAAAAAAAAAAAAAAAAGGAAAGGCATACCCGAGGCAATGTGTTTGAGAACAAAACTCACCAGAGTGTAAGACCACATGGGAGTACAGAATGCTCGCCCAGGCTCGCTGTGCAAGTTCCGCTCTGTTGAGTTCTTTGGTATTGTGTGATTTCTGGCTGTTCGTGTTCAGCTCTGGTGTACTGCCCTGAAAGCTCAAGTTAAAATTGAGGACTCCTGAGCCCCTGACTTTGAATGAGCTTCCACAATGAGGTAGGTGGCCATCTTGAAAGATGAGGTAGGCAGCCATCTTGGACTACCCTGAAGGAAGAGACAGGGTGGTAAGTCAGCTTCAGAGAAAGGAGGGCGCAGCACTAACCTGGGCCCAAGTAAGAGATCTGTTAATAGCCTCACTGTAGAGGGCCTGGAGGGAGGTGAGGGCACAGACCTGCTCAAGATCTAAAAACTCGCCCTGCAGTCTCCAACAGACATTGATCCTCATCAGAGAACAGGTGCTCTTATGCTGCAGGTCTGGGTGTCTCTCCTGAGCTGGAGAGAACAGAAAGAGGTCAGCAATATTTTATTCTGCCTTCCTTGTCTTTTAAGACAAGTTTCATGTATTATCCTAGCCTGGCTTTGATCTCTCTATGTAGCCAAGGATGACCTTGAACTTCTGATCCTCTCCCACTAAGTGACATGTGCCACCATGGGGGATTCATGTGGTTCTAGGGATTAAACTCAGGACTTTTCACATGCTCAGCAGGCCGTCAGCCAGCTGAGCTCTGTCCCCGAGCCCCACTTTATTCTCCTAGTAATACTCAATGGCTAACGGACAGCTTAGCACACACATGCCTAGTACATGCCTAATACTTCTCTGAGGCTGCCAGCTCTACTGTACATCAATATGGCCCTGTAAGAAGGGGGCACTATGGCTCAATGCTCATATCTCAATGGAGATACTGAAAAGACAACCCCCTTTTTTCTTTGGCTTTTTTAGACAGTGTCTGTCTTAGTCAATGGTCTGTTGCTGTGAAGAGACACCATGACCAAGACAATTCTTATGAAGGAAAGCATTTAGTTGGGGCTTGCTTACAGTTTCAGAGGTTTAGTCCATTAGCATGCAGGCAGACATGGTGCTGGAGGAGCTGAGAGTTCTACATCGGGATCTATAGGCAGAGGAAGAGGAGAGATATTGGGCCTCGCTTGGGCATTTGAAATCCCAAAGTTCATCCCCAGTGACACATTTCCTCCAACAAGGCTACACCTCCTAATCCCTGTCAAGTATCTCCACTCCCTAATGACTAAGCATTCAAATATATGAGCCTATGGGGGCCATTCCTATTCAGACCACCACATTCCACTCCCTGGCCCCCATAGGCTCATAGCCATAACATAATGAAAAAAATGCATTCAGTCCAACTTCAAAAGTCCCCATAGTCTATCACAGTCTCAACACTGCTTAAAATTCCAAAGTTCAAAGTCTCTTCAGAGACTCATGGCAATCTCTTAACTGCAATCCCCTGTGAAATCAAAATCAAAAGCAGATCACATACTTCCAACATATAATGACACGGGATATACATAACCATTCCCAAAGGGAGGAAAGGGAGCCTAGGAAAGGAAAGATTTTAAAGCAACAGGGCAAACTCCAAACTCTGCACCTCTATGTCTGATATCAAAACACTCTTCAGATCTCTGACTCCTTTCAGCTTTGTTGATTGCAACATTCTTCGGCTGGTTCCACTCCCTGTTAGCAGCTTTCTTCAGCAGTTATCCCATAGCTCTGGTATCTCCAACATCTTGGGGTCTCCAATGAAGTCCAGGCTTCACTTTCACAATGTCACACAAAGACTCTCTGGGATTCCAGGCAGGGACACCCCCAACACATGCCTGGCCTCAGTGCCTTTCTTTAGCCACAGAGGGAGATTCCACAACACCTCACCCCCTTTTCTTTTTAAAGATTTATTTATTTATTATGTATACAATGTTCTGCCTACACACCAGAAGAGAGCACTAGATCTCATTATAGATGGTTGTGAGACACCATGTGGTTGCTGAGAATTGAACTCAGGACCCCTGGAAAATCAGCCAGTGTGCTCTTAACCTCTGAGCCATCTCTCCATCTCTACAACCCCTGTCTTTGACTCTAAAGCCAGAACCACATGGCCAAAGCTGCCCAGTTCTTCTGCTTGCTGAGGTTGAAACACAGCCCCCTCATTCAACTCCATCTGCTTTAGCTTTCTGTTTTCAATCATTTCCTATGTTGTCTAAACTTGGCTATCCTGGAACTCTCTCTCTGTGGACCAGGATGGCTTTGAACTCAGAGATCCACCTACTCCTGCCTCCTAAGTGCTGGCTGGGATTAAAGGCATGTGCCACCATGCCAATGCCCTGAGCTTTTCTTTAATTCCTTTTCACAAGTTAGAAGTTCAGCTGTGTGAGGTCTTATCCTGAGGCCACCACTCCCTTTATTCTATGTAGGATCGGGCTTTTAAAACAAAACAAAACAAACAAACAGAAAATAGCAATAAAACTTCAATCTCCTTGAACACCAGATTTAGCTCTGTTACACTTCCCGGTGCTCCTTTTCTCCTCAAACTGTACATTTTGTAATTTCTCTTACTTAGCTTGCTCCTTTTAATTATAGATCTACAACAATGTGGTCACTAATAACCAAGCAACACAGTCAACACTAGGCTGTCATGAAATTTCCTGTGCCAATGTTGTTGTTAATCCAAAAATTTAGCCTCCGGCAGAACTTTTTTGGACAAGGGCAGAAAACATCACAAGAATGGTCTCTAGGACACTAATACTCTTCTCTGAAATATCTTGAGCCAGGCTGTCAAAATCGACATTGCTCTCAGCTCCACTAACTTCCATGCTCCTATTAGTATGGCCCATTAAGTCCTTCTTAAAGAGCTCAACTGCTTTCCGGTTCCAAAGACCCAAGGTCCACATTCTACCAATAAGCAGCATGGTCAAGCCTGTCATAGCCATACCCCATTCCTAGTACCAACTTTTTATTCTGTATCCCTGGCTGGCTTGGATTTCGTTATGTAGACCAGGTTAGCTTCATACTCATAGAGCTCTTCCTCTGCCTCTGTCTTCCAAGTGCTGGGATTAAAGGCCAGTGCCTGAAAAGACACTTTAGCTGCAGACTATAGGTTGAGATTGCTCTAGCTGTCCCCACCCTGTTTAGGAGCCACAAACCGGTAGAAGATTGCGGCTCCAGAGTCAGCTTGCTCCAGTTCAGTTCTCCTATTTACTAGCTGTATGTTTTCATATAATTCACTTAACCTTTCCGTGCCTCCATACAAAATAGGAATTTAGTGAGCCAATGCATGCAGACTGTTTTGAACGGCATCTATATAAAGAAAGTACTTAAAATGCAGAGATATTTTAGCTCTGGTTGGGAACTATAGGGAACTGAAAAAAAGAAATGGAGATGAGAAAATCCAGAAAGACATACACCAATACATCAGCAGTTTTGTACCTCCTTTGTCTTTGTCATATTTACTATTTTTAAACAATAAAGTTATGTTGCTTTTTGTTTGTTTGTTTGTTTGTTTGTTTTTGAGACAGGGTTTCTCTGTGTAGTCCTGGCTGTCCTGTAACTTGCTCTGTAGACCAGGCTGGCCTTGAACTCAGAGATCTGTCTGACTCTGCCTCCCCAGTGCTGAGATTAAAGATGTACACCGTCATCCTCTGGCTTGCTACTTCTAACTTTAAAGCTATAAGAAGAAAAGGAAAGCTAGCTGTATCAGACCAAAAGGAATTTGTAGTGGTTGGAGAGATGGCACATTAGCCAAGAACACTGGCTGCTCTTCTGGAGGATCTTGGTTCAATTCCCAACATCTACACGGCAGCTCACACCTGTCTATAACTCCAGTTCCAAGGGGATCTGATGCCCTCTTCTGGCCTTCTTGGGCACTGCATACATGTGGTGCACATACATACATGCAGATGAGAAACACCCGCACACAATAAACAAACAAACAAACAAACAAATAAATGATAGTCAACCCACACACACACAAAAGGAATATTTTGGGGTTCCTCCTTAGAGCATCCCATCTGTCTCCAAACCCTTGAGCAAATATCTCTATGTTCTTATCTGTCTGTAGAGTCCCAGATTCCAACCTTGAGCTCTCCAGTCACCTGCATCCCACCCTAGGGAAGCCCATCTGCTCTTCCCCACTCTTCCTTGGGGACTTCACAGGGCTACCTGTAGGCTGCTTTTGGCCCTGCTGACTGTTTCTAGAAGCTTATAACATGGAAGTGAAGTTTTACTGCTAACAAGCAAAGAATTGTACCCATTCGTTCACTCACTCACTCACTCACTCACTCACTCACTCACTCATTCATTCACTTGATACCTACTCATATACCATTCTCTGAATAACAAATGTGGCGGTTGTAAGGATGGAATAGGGAGTGCTCCACAGTCTGGCCAAGGGATGCATGAGGGTAGATTATCTTCTGTCACTTCATCTCAGTGTTCTGCCCTTCTCCCTTGCCCTGGCCTCAGGCTGATTTCTGAGAACCAAGTCCTAAGCCACCTCGTCCCTGGCTTCCCATTGATTAGATAGATGAGCAGCCATGGTGAGAAACTCAAGGGAAGAGGTTGAGGCTGAAGGGCCTGTCCTGGTTCTCTGTCTGCCTCACATTGGACCTGTCCCTAAACCAAGGGACACTGAGCTTTTCGCAGTAGCCTTCTCTACAGTTCACCCTTCTGCATCTGTTATCCATTTTCTGCTGCTGTCCTGCCAGCCAGGACATGGGGACTGTGGGAGGCTGGGCTGTATCTTCTACTCCCACCCCCCCAGCTCCTTCACACAGAAGCTCTTAGGGATGTGTGCACATCCTGTTGGGACGCTGCCTGGCAGAGTCTGCCAGGCACCTCAGGCTACAGAAGAGGAAGCTCTGGTTCAGAGAGGCATGGTGATGGAGGGGGGCTGGGAGCAGGAGTCGGCCAGCGTGGGGGACCAGAAAAGAAGTTCTGTGTGAGAAGCGGGCGGCTCAAGCCTCCGACCCAGTGCTCTTGCTCAGGAGCTGCTCTGCTGTGAGAAGCGGGAGGACTTGGCAGGGGTGCAGGCAGAGTGCTGGCTCTTGGGGGACTCAGATCCTACCTGCAGTTCTTCCCATCTGAGTCAAATCATCTCAGAGCCTGCCCTGGTTACCCACACAGGGACCTTCTGTCTGCCCGAGTCACCAAATCCCAGGACAGAGAGATGATCCAGATCTTCTAGGATCTCAGGCGGCTGGAAGAGAACGTGTCTATCTCCCCTGTGCATTCTGCTCTCTGCACCTCCTCAAGGTCTGTTTTATCCAGAGCCTGCAGAGCATCCAGGGAAGCAATCTCACCAGCCATTTCAAACTAAGTGTACATCTTCCTCACAGTGGCACGGCACACACACACACACACACACACACACACACACACACCACATGAACACACATCTTTGTCTTCCAAATGATATCCTAAAAAGTGGTGGAATTCTAGGCACAAAATGCGGAAGAACATCTTCCAGTCTATACACACCCATGTGTAATGACCACTCCAGCCTCTGCAAGCCAGCGTGGTTAGACTATGAGTGACCAAGTCTGGACGGTGAGAGTCAGCAATGATTGTCCCAGGGAAAAGTAGCATTAAGTCTTTCTGCCTATGGATAACGGGATGCTAAAGATGGCATCTCCTCTAGTCCTACCAGTGTGGACCAAGTCCCAATGCCAGGAATTAGGCATGGAACAGAGCTTCTGATCGTATATCCGCCACTTGGTCCCTTGGCCATTGGTGAAGGAGGGAAGTCTTCTGCAGCACTATGGTTCTACATGCACAGCACCAGATGCCTAGGACTGCAGACAAGACTAGCTACCCAGCTGCCAAAACATGAAACAAATCTTCAATACAACAGCCGGCGTTTCTTTATTAGCACAGTAAGCGACAAGGTCTGCTAGTGAGCTACTGCTACTGTGACTTTAAATAGAGATGGCCCAAAACACCACTTTCAGATATCTGTGGCAATCCAAGCGTGGTATGCCAACACCTTGGATTCTGATGGATCACAGGGTCTTGAGAGCTACTAATACCACCAGGGGAAGAGGTTGAGGTCTGTGTTTTGAACAGAAAGGAATGCCAATTTTCAGTTAGAGATCACTGAACATCTTTAAAACATCTTCCCACCCATGGTTATAGACTGCAGGTGAAAACGCCTTTCCTCAGGGGAGCTACTCAGAGGCCAGGGCACATCCAGCACCATTACAAAAGGGTCCAGAGTAGGGCTGGTACGCATGCCTTTAATCCCAGCACTCGGGAGGCAGAGGCAGGCGGATCTCTGTGAGTTCGAGGCCAGCCTAGTCTACAGAGCGAGTTCCAGGACAGCCAGAGCTACACAAAGAAACCTTGTCTTGAAAAACAATCAAGCAAAAAAGGGAGGGCGTCCAGGGCTGGGCCAGAGAAATGGTTCATCAGGTAAAAGTGTTTGCCACCAAACCTGACCACCTGAGTTTGTTCCGTGGGACACACTGGTGAAAGGAGAGAACTGACTCTTGCAAGCTGTCCTGTGAGTTCCACAAGTGGCACCTGTGGCAGTGAGCACTCCCCCACGAAAATAATAATAATAATAATAATAATAATAATAATAATAATAATAATAATAATAATAATAATTTTCAGGAAGGTCCTCGGGGCTGGGAAGAGAGCTCCATCAGTAGAGTGCTCACCGCACAAGCGTGAAGCCCCAAGCTTGGGACCCAGAACCCACTCGAGGGAGCCAGATGTGGTGGCACACACGTATTTATCATGGCGCTGGAGAGGTGGGGACAGGCAGATCTCTGGGGACCATGAGCCAGGCAGGCTAGCCTAATCGGCAAGTTTCAGGTCACTGAGAGACCCCATCTCAAAAAACACCAGGTGGAGAGCATTCATGAAGAACAGCACCCGAGGTTGGTCTCTGGCTGCCACACACAAACCCATGCATGCACATGCAGAGAAATAGCAACAAGCTGGGCATGGTGGCACACGCCTTTAGTCCCAGCACTCAGGAGGCAGAGGCAGGTGGATATCTCTCTGAGTTCAAGGCCAGCCTGGTCTACATAGCAAGCTCCAGGACAGACAGGACTACACAGAGAAACTGTGTCTCAAGAAACGAAAACAAACAAACAAAAAGACAGCAACTCCCAAAAAGGGTCCAGATGGACCAGACCAACGTCATGTCCCACTCTAGTTTGGATTTTGGAATGTTCCCAAAAGCTCATTATTGAAATTTGGCCTCCAGCCCACAGTGCTATTGGGAGACAGCAGAATCCTTAGGAGGATAAGAGGAACCTTACGTGAGGTTTTAGTGCCTTGGAGATGTACCCTAGGAGGGGACTGTATGGTCCTGGTGACAGATTTGTTCATTATGTCCTTCCTACCACGGTGTTCAGTCTCTCCCTGCAGACCCGCACATGGACCCTCCGGAACAGTCTCGGGTGTGGCTGAGAGAGAGCAGGCACACGGCGCTCCTCCATCGGGGCAGCACGAACAAACAGACCAACTGGGCAGCAGGAGTCGGAATGCCTTCTTTCCTTCCTCCTCTCAGACCCCCGTCCCTGACCCAGTTCGAGGCTGCTGTCTCTCTAGGGATCACCGCTCACGTGGTCTTCTGGAAGAGGCTTGTCCCCAGGGTGGAGCCTGGACGGAATGATGCTCCCTGGCCTTGTCACCCGGGAAGAAGGGAAGGAGGAAGAGGAGGCATCTGAGCAGACCCAGCTCCTGCCCACTTCATACTCCCAGGGCCAGGCTCTGAGTCCATAGGAAATTTCCAGAAAGGATGAGACACACCCAGTCCCAAAGGGCACAGCATCAGGGAGAGCACCTGCAGCCTGCCCTGCACGGAGCTTCCTAAACACACTGCTCCTGTAAGAGTCTCTACAAATGCAAAGACAGTTTCTTCCTGTAGGAAGTCCCCTCTTGGAGAGTCACTCATCACACTGAGACAGGCAGAGGGAGAGGCTGAAAGGAAGATGACCTTCCTCTCTTCAAAGTACATAGACACTTCTGGGACACCCCCAACCCCGGGATGCCAGGAAGGGGCAACAGGTACAGAGTGAGGAAAACACTCCAACCCTTGTTTACCTCTGTCATTTGCAGAAGCAAATGGTGTTAGTAACGCCTTTAGGACCCCATATGAATGAGCTCACAGGCAGGCCTGGAAAATCGGGAGGAGATTCATTCCTTTGCATATGGAATGTCAGCCTCTCTGTGGGCTGAGGGCCAGAGATAGGAGCCTGGCTGGGCATCCCTTTCTTTCTGGGGGCCTGACAGACATGAAGTGCCTCCCAGATGGAGGCTGTCCCCAGACCAGTAGGAGCCCTTCACAACCAGAAGCACAGTGAAGACAAAGATACAGCAGTCTCCAGCTCACATAGCCACATCTGTGTGCCAGACCGTTTTGGACATCTGTATACAGCATGTCACACAGCATGTCACCTCCTTGTGGCCATCTGACTTCAGTGAAGCCGATGGAGAGCTCTATAGAAGGTTCTAGAGTCCTGACCTAAGTCCTTACAGAGGTGTTCTCCAAAAGCCAGCAAAGGCTACTTGGTCATATGGATGCCACCGGAAGTGTTTCAGGATCTACCTGGAGATGGCATCCCCAGTTGAATGTCCCAGTCCCCACTCCAGAGGCGATGCACAGGCTACATTCTGCACATGTGGTACCCAATAGGTGCAAAGGCAAGGTTCTCTCTTCTCCCTCCCTCCCTATCACCTCTGCTTCTAGGATCAAATAGATGATTACCCCAAGCCATGGTCTTGGGGCCAGTCATGGCAAGAGGAGGATCAGTGCCTTGCTCTTCCACACAGCTGCTAACGTGGCCCTGGGAAGCTAAGCATTTTCTAAAGACCCAGTGGTGTTGAAGGGGAAGCTGCAGAGAGAGAGAGGCAGGCATGGAGGAGAGTGATGGTCTGGGAGGAAGATCACTCAGGAATTATAAAGTGCAGTGGGTTTAAGAAGAGCAGAAACCTGGTTGGGAAATATGTGAAGAACACACGTTGAAAAATGTGCTCACGACAGCTGAGAATCTGTCAAGTGACAAGAGAGGGCTTTGGGAAGAAAATGAACCAGAACGCGGGGTGTCAGGCGGACAGATTGGCCCAATTAAAGCCGGGGGAGCCGGGGGAGGAGTGAGTTATGGCTTTGTGGCTGGGGCCTGTGGGGGGTCCACAGAGCCGTTCCCAGCAGAGATGAGACACCCAGTCCTAAGATACACAGACAGGGAGAGAAGGCAAAGGCCGCGTGTACCTGCTGCCCGTCTGTCTGTTCCTGCCGCCTGCCCTGCACACCGCTTCATAAATGTACCGTCTGTGGGACTGGGACAGGGTGGAGGTCTTCTGCAGGAGGTCCCCTCCTGAAGTGTCTCTGTCAGGACAGGATCACCCTGAGCACCCAGCGTCTTCTAATCATTTGTGCTGGGCAGCTGGGTGATGGGCTGGAGAGGGGACAGAGGACATCCCCACCTTTCAGGAACCCTGGAGTCTCGGGCTGGTGTGGTGTACAGCTGCTGTTCTAGCAACAGGGAAACCAGGTCACAGCGTCCTGGGTTCTACACTAACCTGGGCCACACGGTGAGACCCTCATTCCAAGAAGAGGGAGGGGAGGAGGAAGAGAAGCAGGGAGCGGAGGGGAAGGTGGGTGGGAGGAAGGAGAAGAAGACAGAGGGAAGGAGACAGAACACAGAAGAGGGAAGGTGAGGAACCAGTGTGGAGGGGGAAGGAAAGGCGAGAAAAGAAGAGGGGGAGGAAGGCCGAGAGAAAGAGGAAGGCGGGGAGAAGACACCCTGGCACTTGCCCACTGCCACTGAGTCCCCCCTGAACACTGACCACCACCTACAGGGGCAGGAGTGGGTTCTCAGAGTGGGCGAGTCTGCATTCTGGCACATTCTTCTGCCCCTTCTGCTAAAGGGTCTGACAAGCCCTGCAGGCTGATGGGCTGCACGCTTCGTGGGACCAATGAGAATGTCTGAGAACGGAGGGCCCCAGCCGGAGATCAGGAAGCCATCAGTGCCTTCTCATGGACACCCAGTCATGGTAGACATGGTCCCCAGCCGCCTTGCCAGGGGCAAAAGGACCGTCTTGCCTTCTGTGGACACTTTGTCAAGGCCAACATTATCCCTAAGCTCTGACTAGGGATGAGGAAGCCAGTTGTGCCTTCTTGGGGACACTCCATGGCCAACATCAGCAGACATTCCAGATTCTTTATGATCCAGATCAGAGTTGCCTGCCAATCCTGTGTGGCCCTGTCAGCCCCACCTCTGGATAAGTGCCCCTTTGCCTAGCCCAGAGATGCCCTAACGGGGTACTGGTGGCAGGCCCCTCATCATCAGAACACAGCCCCTGCCGGAAGCTGAGAATAGCTACAAACAGGGCCTTCTTTTGCAGACACACACTAGTCCTGTCCTGGGTGCTGTGAGTGGCCTAGTCCCAGGGTGGGGGTGGCCAGTAGGGCCTGTGGGCCAAGGGGAGGGAATGATGGAGCTTGTTCCAAGGAGGGAGGTGGGAGCGGCATGCAAGTTGAGACTCTCCGCCCATGACACAGGCTCCACTGTCCCAGCCAACTTCCCTCGCAAAGCATAGTTTTAAGGTAACACAGAGCGTCTCAAGCTTGTGCCAGCATGGAAGTCCAAGGGCGGGACCCTGGGCAGCTGCATTGGTGGATGCCTAAGAGGCTGGCCTAGCCTGCAGTTCAGGAAGCAAGAAAAGGCTGGCCTGGGGCTCACAGCTCTGCACACCCCACCCACTGTTGCATAGAGCCTGTCCTGGAGTAGTTCGACTTGTGCGACCCAGCATCCCATGCGCCAACCTTTAGGAAACGTCACATCGCCTCATCCAAACATGGCGACGGCCTTGCCAGTTAGGAACGTTTACTTATCATCTTTCCAGCAAGAGAAGCTGAGGCAGAGAGAACGAAGAGGTTCCCTCCAGACACGCCATCGGCTGAGGCAAAGATGGCAAACCCTGGCCTCCTGCAGGCCACCTTCCCACCCCTTAGGGTGCTGTCGTTCTTGCTGTGCTCAGCTCCTGAGAGGGCTGTGATGCTGGCGAGTTGCCAAACCGAAGCCAGTATTTATTAGGAAATCCCCAGGCACGCCAGAAGCTGCAGACCAGCAAATTAGTTTAGTCAGTTCACTAGTTTATTTAAGGAGCTTTTGGTGGGCTTGGAAACAGCCCCTGCAAGCACAAGATGCAGGAAGGGGGTGCTTTCCGGATGCTTGGGGACGTCAAGTCATCCCACATCCAAAGGCCTCCCCACCACGCTAGGAAGAAACCACTTGCCTGCCTGATGCTAATAACCAGCACTTCCCCTTGGGAAAGTGGCCACCGTTTGCTGTGTCCCTTAGCTGTGTGTGTTTCCTCAGGGTTGACATGACCCACGTGTCTTGAATCAGAGGGTTGGTAAGCACCTGAGGGACTCACCTATTGACAGTCTGTAGTGGAGGGAGGCAGCAATCAGCAGGGCTTGGGAGCCTTCATGGCATCCTCCCCAATCCCTCCCTGAGCCCTCCCCTTGCTAAGGTTCTGTCAGAGGTGGGAGGCTAGCAGAAGGTTGGACCCCTTTAAGAAGTGTAGCTGCTCAGAAGTTGTTCGGGGGTCTTTTCAGTGGTCCAGTAGCCCTAAGTCACTAGGTGTTTCTCAGTGCAGCTGTCTTTGAGTAACCCATGATCCTGTAAGCAACCCCACAAGCTCACTGGCTCACCGAAGCCGGATTTAATGGAATCCACTTTGGCCTGCTGGTGCCTTCCCTGTCTGTGCAAATAGACAAGTCTTTATGTCTGCCCAGAAGTCATGCAACAACCCTCTGTTCTTGTGACGGAGTGCCGCCCTCCCGTTCATAGGGACTGTCCGTCAGTCAGGAGAATCCTGCAGGAAGGTGGACACAGTGTGACCTTGGAGGCTGATTCATCAAAAGCATGGCACCAACTACCCTCCCTGCTCCTAAATCATAGAGGCATGTAAGGATTCTCAGCAGCCCCTAGGGAGGTCCCCATGGCCAAGATCCCAAGTCTTCTCCCACCACCTCCATCTTGAACATCCTGAGTATCGTAGCCGCAGCCTACAGGTGACAAGCCCTGGTTGATACCCCTGGCCTCAAGAGAAACCTTGAGCCAGAACCACTCAGCAAAAGCTGTTTTGTCCGACACACACACACACACACACACACACACACACGGAACTGCATCTCAAGCCCATGTCCATCTCAGATAACAGTGCTTTACTGTTTTGTAAGGAGCAGTTTAGGGAACACAGGAGCGTCCAGGAAAATGATGGAGAAGACAAGTGAAGAGGGCAGATTTCCTGCAGCAGGGACGTGATGAGTGAGCTGGCGGGAGAAGTGTCTGACAGGTGATGGAGTACACACGGCCCCCACTCCATCCTGTGGCTTCATGGCTTGATGCTTTGCTGTGCCTAGGACCACTCACTCAGTGTCAGAACTCGCCAGGTCTTCCCTCTTTCTCTATTTTATTTATCTAGTCTCTCTCTCTCCTGCTCTGTGTGTGTGTGTGTGTGTGTGTGTGTGTGTGTGTGTATGTGTGTGTGTGTGTGTGTGTGTGTGTGTGTGTGTGTGTGCGCGTGCGCGCGCACCACAGCATGGGTGTAGAGGTCACAAGACAACTCATAGGAAGTCAATTCTCTGTTTCCGCCACGTGGGTCCCATTGAACTCACATCTTCAGGCTCAGTGGCAAGGGCCTTTATCTCCTGAGCGGTTTTACCAGTGCTCTCCAGCTGCGTCTGACAGACAACATGGGGACGTATCGGCCTACATCCAGGAGGCAGGTGGCTTCAGGGAAAGCTGAATCCAGGCACTCAAGGATTGTCCCCAGATGGCTGTCTCTAATCTCTTAGATCTGCCTTGGTGGGACAGTTCGGGGGTTGGTGAGGTGGTAACCATGGATGGCTAGAACATACTTTTCCTCCCAACAGTTTCCCAGACTCTTGGGCCTGAAACTTACTGTCCAGGTTTAGGATACATGTCACCTCTAGGACCCGCCCA
Organism: Peromyscus maniculatus bairdii; assembly: GCF_049852395.1. Classification (NCBI taxonomy): domain Eukaryota; kingdom Metazoa; phylum Chordata; class Mammalia; order Rodentia; family Cricetidae; genus Peromyscus; species Peromyscus maniculatus. The sequence continues at coordinate 122,942,003 of NC_134854.1, forward strand.
GATATGGGTGCTTATAGCCAAATGATGACAAATGGCTTCCATGTGGACAAAACAAGAGCTAGGATCACTGACGCTGTCCTCACAGCCACAGAGTGATAGCACCCCTCCCCAGCCCTTTCAATGCAGATCTGGTTGCTAAGGAGACACTGACGTCAGTCCACAGAGCTGGGTGGAAAAGACCCTGCCTGGACGCTCTTCTGTGGGGGTTTTCTTCATGTCTAGTATCGTAAGAATTATCAGACTCAGGAAGAGGTGTACCAAGACTTTGCTGGAATGCCATCTGTCCATCTAGCCATATAGCCATCAGCCCACCCACCCAACTGGCCATACATACCCAGTGAGCCATCTGGCTAGTCCAAGTAGCTCCCACCGCACTCAGAGATAGGCCAACTTCCTTAAGGTAACATTCAGGCCCTCCCTGCTTGACCCTGAAGCCTTGACTTACCTTTTGTCACACGTCTCTCAAACCATGCATCTGTCACACTGAACTGTGATCTCTTGTCTTTGCCCAGGGCCCTTTCCTCTACCTGGAGCTCTGCCTCTAGCCTTCACCTTGCCGGCTTCCCTGAACACTCTCTATGTCTCCTCTTACATATAGGACACCTTCTCAGGCTTGGCCACAATTAAGAAAAGCAACAGTCTCATTGAAGAGTAAATAAATGAATGAATCAATCATCAACCCATTCTAAGGAAGTAAGCTCCCAGAAAATGGGAGATTCACACAGGAGTAAGAAATGAGTGTGCTTTTAGCCAATACAGACGATTTTTGATACTGACTAGCCAAGCGATGTCCTTAACTTCTACGTGACTCAGCTTCAGGAGAACTGACCATACACGTTGGACACGTGCTGCATCCTTAAGGGAATTATAATCTAGTAGGAAAGACGGATACCAAATAACTACATCAGCTGAGTTTGACTGGGTCCAAACCCTGACTCTTAGGAGTTGAGATGGCTGTGGAGCATTTAGGAGGTGGACACTTGCTGGAGGAAGTATGTCACTGGCGGCTGGCTTCCAGGGTTGATGACCTCTCTTCTAGTACATCATCTCTGTTTGTGTTGTGGTTGAGGATGTGATTGCTCAGCTTTCTGCAACCACACTTCCTCCACCACGTTGGACTCTCCCTATGGAACCATAAGCCCAAGTAAACTCTCCCTTCCTTAAGTTGGTCATGGCGTTTATCACGATGACAGAAAGAAACTAATACAGGCAGGGACACCAAGTGACCTTGGAGTCCACAGATGTTTCCTTTGATCTTTCTTTCCCTCTCTGGCTCTTGTTTCCTCAGACTTAGTTGCCATGTTGTGAGGAAGCCCTAACCATACAGACAGGATGAGTATAGGCGGGCTAGGAGGTCTCAGCAAGAGATCACCCATTAATATGAACGAACGAGTCTTCAGCAGAACTTTGTGGAGTTTGGGGGTACGTGGGGCAGGAAGAGGCCATTCCTGGTACACCACATTAAACTTCCAACACATGATCCAGAAGTGTAGACCTTGAGTGATTGTTTTACTACACCGGACTTTGGAGTGAGTTGTTGGGCTACCTTGCCAAAAAGAACCTGTATTTGAAATAAAGCAAAGGAAAGATGTTCACAAGTGAGGCAAATACATTCACACACTTTTTGTTTTCTTTTTTTCAAGACAGGCTCTGGCCAAGTAGCACAGGTTGGCCTCGAACTTGGGATTCCCTTGTTTCAGTCTCCAGCACAGGTGCTCTCTCACACAGTTTTCTGTTCCCTTCTCAGTCAGTCCTTTCTAGTGGCTGGGTCTTAGCAGTGGTGTGCATGTGGGCATATTATTACTGGCCTCTGGGTTTCCAGTCTTCTCAAATATAAAACTTGGGAGCAGGGCTGATTTATGTAATCATGTATTAACATTTATTTCCTTAGTGTCTGTATGTTTGTGGCAGTCAAAGGACAACTTTTGGGAGTCAACTGGGGATCTAACTCAAGTCTCTGGGCTTAGCACAAGTGACTTCATCCACTGAGCCCTATCTCCCCAGCCCTGGCAGGATGCTCTCTAAGACCTGGAGAGGCTTGCAAGCTCTGCCAATGTGCTCTGTGGAATGAATCACCCAATTAAGAAAGTGTCAATTGAAATGGCAAGAGGTGAAGTTTTTGACTAAAATACTTGATTTCCACCCCCGTCTTTCTAGGAGGTAAACTAAACAAGAGCCATTAGGAACACAGAAAGGCTCCCCCGGATGCATAATTCATGAGCAGAGACTGGGTTTGACCCAACAGGTCACAGAGAATAAAAATGCCATGAACATAAAATATGTCGTCCCTCCCTGCTGGCCCCCTCCCTCTCTCTAGCTAATGGACGGGAAAGAGTGAATTAGACTGTGGTCCAGGTCAGAGGTTAGGTTACTTCGTTCCAGAGCAGCCACTCCAATGGTAAGACACTGCAGAGACAGGGACACTTTGGTCCCCACCCTGGGGCTGCATCCTAAGTGACAAAGGTCCCTCCTTCGCTGGGGAGATGACCTCACCTTTCAATAGTCTGCTCAATTAGAGAGCGTCGGAGCCCTGCCAGAAGACACCTGTCCTCCTTCCAAAGCTTTGGGGGCTTTCCCAAGGGGCCAACCTGTTTCACCCAGGCCAAAGGCTAAGGGAGGGGCAGCAGTTAGCAAAAGAATCTGTCAGGCTCCACCTGCCCGTGATTCTCCAGCTTGCTTACCCATTCACACAACAAATATTTACAGAGCAGCTGCGCAGGGCAGGCTCTGATGCCACACAGGTCCCCAGAAGGAGATAACACTCTGTGTACAAGCCTTTGATTCAGGAAGTACTCCAGGGGTGGCTGGCAAACAGTGTGGAGGAGGAGGATGGGGACGGTAGAGGGGGTGGGGGTGGGTGGGAAGGGTGGGGGGTACTCCAAGCAAAGGGCCAAGCAGAAGGAGTATCATGCCTCCTCCAACCCTGCTGTGGAGATGGAGCAGAAAGTGGAGAAGCCCATGATCAGAGGCCTCTCCAGAAAGGAAGCCCTGACACTTGCCGGCCTGAGCCAGGGATGTGGGTTGTCACACACTTTCCCCCGACTTTGAGGGAGGACAACTTCAAGGATCAGAGGTCCCTGGACCACCCTCTACCCATCCTAGACAGGTAATCTCAAACCAGTCTCCGATCCCCAATTTCCTAACGTGTGCTCTGAGAAGAGTGAACCCCAAACCTTTGCCTCAGCAGATGTGGAACACCTGGGTGCCTATGTTAGCGAATATGTTGCTATCTCTGCCCCGGTCATGGGGAACCTCAGGCACTTCCACTTAGCAGGGGTCCTTGGGCCCCGTTTTGTGTCCCTGAGCAGAGGGACCAGACCTCTGAGTCTGTGTCCTTGCCGTCCACATTGCCCTTACTGTGGCCTGGTGTCCTTGACGACAGCTCTTATGGCAGGAATTAAGAGAGCTCAGGTGAGGCGGCTGAAAAGAGGGTCATTGCCAGGCAGTGGTGGTGCACACACCTTTAATCCCAGCTCTTGGGAGGCAGAGGCATGTAGCTAGAGTTTTCCTGCCTTGCCCACAGTCAGGACAAATCTCTGTCACCCGCCAGTCCCACAGCCGCTCAGACCCAACCAAGCAAACACAGAGACTTATATTGCTTACAAACTGTATGGCTGTGGCAGGCTTCTTGCTAACTGTTCTTATAGCTTAAATTAATCTATTTCCATAAATCTATACCTTGACACGTGGCTCATGGCTTACAGCATCTTGTCATGGCAGCGGCTGGCAGTGACTCCCTCTGCCTTCCTGTTTCTCCTCTCTGTTAGTCCCGCCAATACTTCCTGCCTGGCCACTGGCCAGTCAGTGTTTTATTTATTGACCAATCAGAGCAATTTAACATACAGACCATCCCACAGCAGAGGCAGGTGGTTCTCTGTGAGTTCGAGGCCAACCTGGTCTACGAAGCACAGACCAGGACAGCTAGGGTTGTTATACAGAGAAACCATGACTTGAAAACAAATAAACAAACAAAGACAAAAAAAAAAAAAAAAAAAAGTCATCATAGTTTGCCCCAGCACATGGCTGCCCCTCCTCAAGGCTGACTAGTCCGCCTCTGTCCCAGCGGGTTTCTACTTCTGTAACAGGTACCTCAGCCTGACTTGATGGTAAAGAAGGGTTTGTTTTGGCCCACAGCATGCTGGGCACTGGAGCAAACACTGTGTGCACTTGGCTTCAGGAAGGGCCTCACCCTATTCCGGCCGTGGAGAACAAGTGGGAGGATGAGCAGGTGAAAAGAAAAAGAAGAGAAGGGGTATGCCTCCTGCTAACTGCTCCAGAGAGACAGGCACCCAAGGGCTCCACCCTATGATCTGAACACCGCCCTCTAGGCTCTGCCTCCCAAATGGCGGCACTGAGGCCGTGACCCGCAACCTCAGTTTTTGTGGGAACCCTAGCCGGGTGCCACTTCACCCTGGCTCCCGACTTGAGGTGCCCCAGAGGGTCCTTGAGCTCCACTATTCTAGAAGCTACCGTTTACCTCCCACAGCCTTCTCCCTGCCCTTGTAACGGGCCCTTGTAAGATGGCCTATGAACGCAGTGACACCGCCTGGCTTTGCAGTCACCAGGCAGGTCAAGAGAGATAGCCTTAAGGGGACTTGGGGACCCCTGCCACTTCTCTCACACATCCTGCTCACCAGGACGTGTGTGAGCCGGGGTTACAGACATGCATGCACTCCTGGGTGCTGAGGGTCAGAACTCAGAGCTCAGGCTTGTGCGGCATGCACGGTACTGACAGTCTCCCCAGGTTTCCTGCAAGGAGAAATAATTTGGGGTGTCAATGGGACTCAGTATACATACTTGTTACCTCAATTCAGAATGGTCAGACAGACAGAAAGGAAAAGATAGCCACAGGTGATCCCAAACCAGAAGAAAGAGCTAGGAAGGTATTGTTATGGATATGAATATAATCACATCCCTGTACATACATAAAGACAGGATTTTTTTAAACTGTAATCACCTTGTTCCCCTTAAATATGTGACAGAAGGGACTGGAGAGATTGCTCAGTGGTTAAGAGCACTGGCTGCTGCTGTCTGAGCAGACCTGGGTTTAACTCCCAGCACCTACACGGTGCTTCAAATCATAAGTGACTCCAGCTTCGGGGAACCTGACCCGCTCCTCTGGCTTCCACAGGCACTGCATATGTGCTGTGCACAGATACACATGCCGGCAAAACACCCACACACAAACAATAGAAATAATCTTTTTTAAAGTGACAGAACATCACCTATAATGTTGTGAACAACCCCATGAATTCATTTATTTTGGGGACAAGGTTTGAGCCCATGGCCTTAAACACTCAAATCACCTAACTATGCCTATAGCTGGTCCTGTGCCATTAACTATGATGCTCTCATTGTTTCAAAGTGTGGCTTTCGTATGACTGATTTGGCTGACTCTAACGAGCAGGAATTTTGTATATTTCCGTTCTTGCTGGGCTGACCAGTGATGGTTCTGGGATGGTCCTGGAGATTGGAGCTGTGTGTTCTTTGGTGCCCTGCAAGTTTTCTTTCAGTAGCAGTAAAAATGAGTAGTTCTTACTCACTGAAAGTGGAGAAAAAATAGGTCCCAGCCTGCAAAAAGCTGCCACTGAGCCAGTGTGGGGACAGGGGTTAGGAGCCCACAGGAGTCTACACCTAGGGAAGATGCATCAGCCCTACCGCCAGTTCCCTTGGCCACCTCGACAGCTGCCAGCCTGACTTGGGAGATATCAGCTTCCTCACTTGTAAAGTGTCGTGGTGAGAGGTATGCCACAGGTCTCCGTGAGTCCTGAGGTGTTGGTACAGTGGAGGGCATGTGGAAGGCACATATTCACTGAGCTATAATATAAACGGGTCTGCAATTTAGACAAAATCCCTTTGGGTCATTGCGGAAGGCCAGAAAGGCTACTTGTCCAAGATTTGAAAAGTCATGAAGGTTGTGAGACAGGATCTGTGCTGGCCTTGAACTCACAATCCTCCTGCCTCAGCCATGGGAGTGCTGAGGTTGAAGCTACCTCGTGCAGCTTCTGAACCGTTTAAATAATATCAAAGAGATGACCAGAAACTCTGTGCCGCCCCCTACTAGGCTGCTAGAGGTGAGGGACTAGCTCTATTGAGAGACGGCCTGCCTAGCATGCACAAGCACCTGCGTTTGGTCTCCAGCACCACATAAACCAGATACGGTGGTGAACACTGGTCATCGCAGCTCTTAGGAGGTAAAGCTAGGAGGATCAGAAGTTCAAAATCATCCTCAGCTTCACAGAGTTCCAGGCCAGCCTGGGATGCTTAAGTCTCTGTCCCAAAAAAGAAAAGTGAACGACTGCTAGCTTTTCCTTTTTCTCATGACCACAGCCAGCGGTCCTACACTCACTGTCCTGGGCTTTGGTCGGGGGAGGCAGCTCCCACAGCCCACACAGCCATTGCTTGAGGTCACTAAGGTAAGATGGCCTGAACTGTTCCCCTCAACAGGAGGACATCCCTTGGGGCCATTGTATTGGTACTGGGTGCCCCAGCAGTCTGAAAGCAGGGTCTCCTGGAGTCCTGTCTTCTTTGCCAGCTGTGTCCAGCTGTGCCAACAGCTCCATGTGGGGTGACATTCTCCCAGTCTCTGTAATGTAATATCCAGAGCATGAAGGTTTCTGCCTTGCTCTCGGCCTGCATGCCTGGCCCATTCCTCGAGGGACTAGGTTCACATTCAGACCCCAGCAGGGCATGGCTGTCTTGACAAGGCCCCTGAGAAGAGAGGCAAAGACTGTATTGCACAGCTCAGGTTCCTCAGGAACTGGGAAATCCATCTTCAGTCACGTTTCCTGACTGTGTGGAGAAAGGACAGGGGGATCCATTTCTTCTGGGCGATGTTACACTCTCTCCCCTTAGCCTGGGCCTCAGAGTGCAGTTAGGGGAGGGGACTGGGGGATCATGAAAAAAACTGAGTATTTTCAAAAGTGGCAGCCAGTTTTCATTTTCCACACTTAAACCCACAGAAAGGCCTTTGAAAGGGACATTTTCTTTCTCATTTGAAAAATCATGACATCCCCCCAAGTTTTTAAGAAAAATCAAAAACCACCTTTTATTCATTTTAAGACAGATTCTTGATGTGTAGCCAAGGCTGCCCTCAAACTCGTGACCCCCTTACCCCACCTCCCTAATCCTGGCCTGCTTCCTTCCTTCCTTCCTTCCTTCCTTCCTTCCTTCCTTCCTTCCTTCCTTCCTTCCTTCCTTTTTTCCTCCCTCCCTCCCTCTCTCTCTCTTTCTTTTCTTTCTTTTTGCATTAAGCTTTCACAGAAATCAAAGAACAGGAAATAAAAATAAATACTAGCAATAGTAATATCAGCTATTATTTATGAAGTTCAGCCGGGCAGCTGGTGACACACATCTTAATCCCAGCACTCGGGAGGCAGAGGCAGGTGGATCTCTGTGAGTTTGAGGCCAGCCTGGGCTACAGAGTGAGTTCCAAGACAGGCTATGTAGAAAGACCTTGTCTCAAAAACAAAAAGCCAATATGGGGCTGGAGAGATGGTTCAGTGGTTAAGAGCACTGGCTGCTACTGCAGAAGCCCCAGGTTCAGTTCCCAGCACCCACAAAGTGGCTCACAACCACCTGTAACTCCAGTTCCCAGGGACCCAATGCCCTCTCCTGGCCTCTGCGGGCACCGGCAAGCATGTGGTATACAGACATCCACTCAGGCATATACACATACATATAAAATGAAAAAGAATAAACATTTTTAAAGCTCAATCTTAGATAAGTGAAGCAATTTTACTGAGTTTAAATGCTTTCCTCTTAACTCTCCATTAAATAATCCCAGAAAAATATGTATGCGATAAGTAAACTGCTGGTCATGTGAGCACACCCTGTGAGCAGAATCTCCACCAGGGAAGAGCAGGCACATGTGACCCACCCCCACTTCTTCCCACCCACTCACAACACCTCCCATTCTCTTCACCCCCCAACATGGCCTGTTTTAGAATTCACATCCTTGTGATCATGTAGCTGTCTCAGGCCACGTTCTGTTGCTATAACAAAACGTCTGACACTGGCGCTTGATGAGGGAAACAGGCCTCAGCATCTGAGTTTGGCAGTGAGGGAGTGGGTCAACATTTCAGCTATTCGTAGGAAGAGAAAACTAAGAGGAGCCATGACCAGGAAAAGCCGACGTGAGTTCGGAGCCATGGTCTGCTGGCTAAGGCAAATACTCCTGTAGCCAGCAGGTTGGCAGTGAATGTTCCTCTCGGTGCAAGTATGGCCGCCCCATCGGCTAGAAGAAAGCCTTTGACGTTGGTCAGAAGCAAAGGAGGAAAAAAAGGTAAGACAGCCATGGTAATTACACCCAGGCCGTGGGCACGGGCAGCTTCGAGGACAGAGAGAGCCACTTAGGACGGCAAGTCCCAGGCGAGGCCTCTTAACTCTCTTCCCAGCTCTATGGGTTTAGCGGGGGCAACATTTTCAGAGGAAATCAGATAAATTTAAATCCAATTTTAAATGCACTCAGAACCAGATTGAGTATGATCAAGATGTTTTCTATTGACTGAGATCCCCAGGGCTCAGTGCCCTCCATGGACATGGCCCTCTTCCCTTCCACCTCCTGACTATGTCACCAGAGCTGAGGAAAGTGATTGCGGTATTCCTGGGTGTTTACTGGACGGCTGGCCCGCCCCCGGCACTGTCCTGAGATTGCCAGGAACATTCTAGAAGGAAGGGGATGTTCTTACCAGCAAAGGGGGCGGGGGGGGGGGGGGGAGATGCTGTCTCAGCGCCTCAGGGCCCAAGGCAGAGAAAAAGCCTGAATGCTGATGGCCCCTGGAATTGTCCCGTGTTACCCCCAAACTTAAAACAGTGTTTCTGTGGGCAGGGGGAAGCTCTGCACAGCACCGACTGGGGTCACCACATGGGGTTCAGTTGGAAGAAGGACTTCCGAGGTAACCTCTCTCTGGACTGGCTCCCTGGCAGGGAGGGTGGCAGCTTGCCCTGGGACGGCTGCCCACAGGGTCCATTTCCAGGTGCAGGGTCACCCATGTGGCACAGGCCGTGTTACGTTTCCTCAAAGCGGTTCAGGGCCTCAGAGAGGTTCCACGAGAGAGAGCCAATGGGGTGGCCTGAGGCCTGGATCCCTGTCTGGCCCGCAGTCTGGCCACACTCCAGAGCTGTGGGAGAAGAGGCAGGAGACCGGGTCTGCAGAGAGAAGAGCCCTCAGCCATCCCGGTACAACGAGCTTCGCTGATCCCGGAGACCTCAGCCTCACCCAAGAGTTTACACTGCCTCACTGACTGGTGTGCTAGGCGTCTGACACATCTGTACACTCTGTTTCATTTATCCTAAAAGAAGCGGGAGGGGGGGATGTGGGAGGGGGGAAGGGCTAGAGAAGGGAAGGGAGAGGGGGAGTGGAAAAGAGAAAGGGGAGAGAATACCTAAAGAAGTAAGAGAAGGAAGGGGGTTTTGAGTCATACATTTCTACCCATTTTCCAGATGAGGAAATTGAGGCCTGGAGAACTGAAGAACCTGTCCAAGACCAGCTAACCAGCAAGGCTCAACGTGAGTCTTGACAACCCCTGTGCTTCCTTCCTCTGGGCCCCTCACCCTTCCCTCTGGAAAGCCTGCTTGTACTTTTCCCAGGTCCCTCAACAACCCAGGTATACTCCTTGATCCTTGCTTAGAGAAACCCCAGTTTCCAACAGCCACCCCCCCCCAACCAAGTATTTAAGTTTCCCTTTGCTCAGGGCACCTCTCATTTGTTCAAAGGGAAGCTCACCATCACAGGGATCAGCTCCCCACAGCAAGGAGACTCTTCCCCTGCTGGCCACCCTGAAGGCCCAATTTCCTTCAGAATGTTCTGGTGACATTAAAACTCAGATGTCCTTCCAAACACAGACCGGCATGAATCCCATGCTCGCCGGGGTGGGGGCGGGGGACAGCTTCAAAGAGCGGCACGCAGGCCCTGGAAGTGGCTTTCCTGTGGCCGGCAGCCCTGTGCAGACCCCCATCCTTCACTGGCTGACACAGAGCAGGAGCGCTGCCTTCCCGGGCTGTTTATTGCTGTAATGTGTCAGCGCGGGTAACAGAACACAGGCAAGGAAGGCTTAATTATAAAAAGGGATCTTTTCAAGACGTTTTAATTCCCTCATTTTTCCTCCTTCCTGACAAGAACTCACACACGTGCACAAAAAATGTGAATTTAGTTTAATTTGGGGCTCTTGAAATCACTGCTAACGTGATTATTTAATCCCCTTTGGTTCAGCCTTAGAAGTACAAATTTTTTTCTGGTTAAGATTTTCATTTGTTGGCAGCAGTCAAGCAAGGAGGCTGGAAGTCTGGGTTCGGGCGACAACCTGTCTGCCTTGCAGTTCTGTCCCAAACTCTCAGAAGCTGGTGGGGTTTCAACTCACACATAGCTTGGAGGATCAGTAATGAGAAGGCATTAAAAGGAATATCAAGGATATTTGAATCTATGTTGAAAGAGTGTGACGATGGATTAATGATGTCTGCTACAGACATAGGCATGGTGGATAGGTGCGTGTATACCTCCCAGACCTGTTCTTTAGGCCATTTCCAGGTTCAGCTGCCCTTAGGATAGCCTCTGGATTCAAGTCCTATTATCCTCTCCTGCTGCCATCCTTTGCTCCTCTCTCGGCCTCCTGCTCTGCTATTTCTCTTTCTTTTACTCTTTCTGTTCTTATTACCTCTGGAAAGCTTTGTGAGTCTTGCTGAGGGCTCTCGCTCTTGCACAGGCCTTCACGACCTTCATCTCCTTCTTCTGCAAGCTGTTGGCTAACAGCATTCTTTGGGGGCCAGCATTTAGGACTGACTGACTCAGGAAGTCCCACTGTGTGGCCTGAGAGGGACCTGCCCCCCCCCCATAGTCACTAGGAAGCTACCCCTACAGGAAACAAAACACATCGCTTATGGTTCCTTATTATGTCAGAGCTTTCTTTACCCGCGCTCCACAAGCTTCAAGAATATGGTAAAAGTTCACTTTGAGATTGAACGCCATCCTGCCCCAGGTTGCCCTGAAAAAGCAAGCCACAGGGCTCAGGTCTTTGGGGGTGTCCCTACAGCACAGGCTCTGCTGACTGAAGATGAGCTACGGTCACAGAAGATGCCCAGGGTTATCTCGCTGACGGTCCTCATTACCGTCACCATCAGCTGCTTCTCATATGGGTAAACTGAGGCTGGTGGAGTGAAAGCATCTTGCCTGAGATTTCTCCTCAGGAAGTGGAAGCCCCTGCCTTGGGTCTAGGCCCTCCCACCTCATGCATTCACCCACACCAGAGTCTGTGTCCCTAACTGTCCCGCCCCAGCCCAAACTCAGAAACAAGGAAGATGGAGTTGGCATCTAGGGCCCAAGCTGCAGCGAACAATGGAGCAGAGCGGTAAACTGCAAGTCTCTAAAGACACAACCTGGTTCCAGGCCTGTGAGACCAAAGATTCGTTAGGAGGGAAAAGTTGTGTCCATCTGAAGAGGGCTTGACTCACAAAGGCAATTCGAGGGAGGCCTCCCTAAACTACCGAGGGGTGGGAAAGGATCCGGGGCCTACTCGGTCTGGCTGCTGTTTTCCTGTGAGACGATCAACTCGCTAAATTATTACTTATGGGCACCTATTGATTGTCAGCCTCGGTGTGGGGCACTGCCTAGCACCCAGGGAGCCAATGCTAGTCAGGAAGGAAGATGGAGGCAGATTTACTGTGCATCAGGACCTGGACTCTGGCCAAGATCCCTCCTCATAGCATGCTTATGTGCTTGCACGCCTTGGAAATTTAGCAGTGTAAGGTGTTTCAACGGCCATCAGTTAAGTCCCCCGTCTCCACTTTTATTTCCTCTCTGTATTTAAAAAAAGATTCAATTTTATGCCTACTTAATTTTGTTCCCTCAGAAGCGCCCCTGGGACAAGCATGCGAATATAGTCGGTGTATTCGGGGGGTTCGGGGATACTGACAGGCAGGTAAGGACAGAAGAGGTGGCGAGGGCAGCCACCCATCAGAGGCTCCCATTGTTGGTGGCTGCAGCTTACTCCCATGGGGCCACGGGAGACACAGCATTCTAAATGTATAGATGCAGAGCTGTGAGATGTGGAATTATAAGCATACAGACGTATGATCACTGGTAAGGCGACAGATCCGGAGACACTTGCCACTGAAAAGCTAACTTGGTACTTACAGATCCCAGGAAGAGCAGGCCAGACTGTGTCACACAGAGGTCACCTGTGAAAGCAAGGCAGGGTGTCAGTCAAGAGAAGAGCAAGGGCCTGAAAGAGGAAAGCACTGACCAGGCCTTGATGAGGCAGGGGTAGGGTTGAACAGTTGGAATACCCAGAAGGTTCTGTAGTATGGGGCTATCGCTCTGTGTCTGCTGCATGGCTCTCAGATGATCAAAACAGGTGGAGAGTGACCCAGGATGTCAGAACTCAGTGAATGAGGTTCTGAGGGGCTCTGGCCTGCCTGGTTCTTCTTACATACTGATGAGTGGAGGGTTTAACTTCTTCAGCAATTAGCTGGTCCCAGGGGTGCCTGAGAGGAACTATCCACCCCTGGTCCCCAAGGTCAAGATGTAGGGGGAAAAAGCAGATATCAGAGACACAGTTAATACAAGTAGAACATTCACCTTGGGGTGGAGAGGGTCACAACCTGCAGACTAGGGTTAGCGGGTCATTTCCTGGCACTTTGGGTGGGCAAAAGGCTGGAGTGTGCTGTAGATCCTGGCAACTGAAGTGCCTGGACCCATGAATCTGGGCAGGCGCCAACCACACGCAGTTTTCCACTCAGAGCTGTCTACCCTGTTTTATGAGAAAACCTCTGAAGACCTTTGACCCTATGAAGTGGGTCTGTCCTACAGGAAGGTAGTCCACACCCAACTACTATGGGTTTGTGTGGCCTCCCCGACCCATCGAGCCTGACCCGATTCTTAGACTCTCAGAACGTGGCTGTGGTCACTAATGTGAAGTGAGGTCACTAGGGTGAGCCATCATCCAATGTGAGTGTCCCTTGTAAGACGAAATCAGGGCCAGCCCTTGGGCCAGCTTCATCCAGATACAGGGGGAGAGCAGAGCTGAGGGGAGAGGCTACAGAGACACAAGCCACGCTGCCACTCGAAGCTGCAGAGACACAAGCCACGCTGCCACTCGAAGGCTGGACTTCCGGCCTCCAGGCTTTGAGAAGTACGGTTTGTCTTATCCCACGGTCCTGGCTGACTGGTTGAAACACAGATGACAGTCTGCTGGGTTGAGGTTCGGAGAGTAGTGTCCACAGACTTCTCCAAGCTGTATTCAGTTCCCATGAAGTCCTGGGGTCGCCAGCCTCCCCCAGGGCAGGGTGCAGATGGCCGGGTCTGTGGTACCCCAGAGGGCTATGTCTCTTTAAAGCGAGCTGTTGCTCTTAGCTCCGGTGGCCTTTCCACACCTACTTTTCAAAGAGAAGATGGAAGTCCACGTTCTGTGTAAAAAGCCTCCAGTTGTAAACGTTGGTAATGAACTCAAACATTTCAAAAAAGCCCTACCACTGGGGCCAAACAAAACATTTCTTGGGGGGGGGGGATTAGATTATCAGCTTGGCGTGTGGCTTGCTGAGTGACAAAGGGCCCATGGGCTGGCAGTTGGTCACAGTCAGTGAGTCCCACGGTGTGGACTCGGAAGCCAGATCTACACAGGCCACAGCTCCCAGTTTAGCACCCACCACCAGCTGTCAGGGATGAAGCGAGTCACCTTGCCTGCCACGCCCCTGCTTCTTCATCAGAATAGCGGCAGTCCCAAAGGTCATAGGATGAGGGGCCGAGGGTGCAGTTGGTGTCTGGCATCCTCCTCCTCCTCCTCCTCCTCCTCCTCTACCTCCACCTCCTCCTCCACCACTCTGTATGTTGGCTCAGGACATCCTGTAACATTGTGATGTCACGTCTGTGTTTCTCTGCAGACCTGCTCTGCCATAACTGAACCACGCGGTAAATGACAAGATAAACATGTGTGACTCTGCAATGTCTGCAGGCTGAAAGAAACCACCGTTGGTTTGGCTCTCACGACTCCATAATGCCCAGGGTTAAAATCCCCCCAGCCTCTGGGACCCAGCCAGCCCGCCTACTGAGGTCACAGCGCCTGCCCGTGATGTCCTCGGCCTTGGTCATGATGGTAAGAGGCTCTGAGGAGGCCGGCTCCAAAAGGGACCCCAGTTCTGCCTTCAGACTCCCTGAACTGTACACACACCGTAAAACACTGGAGGACCCTGTTAGATCCATGGAAAAGAGCAAATTCTGGCCACTTGGGCCCCGTTCCCTCAGGTAAGCCAGGGCCTGGGAACACGTGTGTCACATGCAGCTAGAGATGTGGCCGCTGGGTGTCCTGTGATTACCTTTCCTCTAGAACAGAAGCAGTGCAGCCAGGTTTGAGTTTGGATCCTGTCTTGCCCTGTGAGAACTTCGAGCAACCCCTATGTACCTCTGAAGCCTCGATGTTCTCATCTGCAGAACAGGCAAACAGCAATGGCTACTTTTCTGTGAAGCTGAAGGCAGTCAAGAGCAGGCTGGAAATGCTGGTTACAAAACCTACCTCTCCCCACACTACGTTCCTCCCACAGATCTGCTCCAAGCTTCCTTCCAACGCCGTGGAAACGCAGGCTCAGATAAGCCACAGCAGACACACCGCAGGGCCAGGGGCCACACACTGGGACCTCAGCATATACTCCCATGGTCATAAAGTGAGGTGCCGCATTTGTAAAGTGTCCCGGACGCGGGGCTGCAGGTGTGGCTTAGTCAGAAGGGTGCTTGCCTAGCACGCACCAAACCCCTTCAATACCCACAGTTCAGGAGCTGGAGAGATGGCTCAGCGGTTAAGATCACTGCTTGCTCTTCCAAAGGTCCTGAGTTCAATTCCCAGCAACCACATGGTGGCTCACGACCATCTGTAATGAGATCTGGTGTCCTCTTCTGCCCTGTGGGGATATGTGCAGACAGAACACTGTATACATAATAAATAAATCTTTAAAAAAAAAAATACCCACGGTTCACATCCGTGTAGCTTCAGCACAGAAACAGGAGGATCAGAAGTTCATCTTCAGCCACAGAATTAGTTTGAGATCAGCCCGGGTTACGTTAATCCCCGTCTGAAAGAGGTATCATAAATTTATTTGCTTAGCAAATATTAAAATAAAACTCTATTAGAACTTAGAGAAATGTGTTTTTAAAGTTAAGTACTAGCTTTTGGGAGCAGGTCTAGGAGCCTAGAAATAATTCTCTGGGCAAGCAACTACCAAGGTAAGATGAGAAGCTCCAGGCTAGTCACACTTTTTGAGTGTCCTAATGTCCTCTGGGGGCAGGTTAAAGCCAGGCTACTAAGGCCCCAGCCACAGGGTCTGAGGTTCGATTTGGCGGGGGTTGGGGGGAAGGGCCGCATCCAGATGTTCCTATGCTGATGTCAGGGGCTCACTCTGAGGCGAGGAACAGAGATTGGGCAGGAGCAAGGGAGAGCCAGTCTCGGGTAGCCGTCTCAAGCCATTGGGCACCACATACAAGCACCCCGGCTCCCAAAGGCAACAACAACAATGAACTCAATAAAGCAGGCAGAGAGCAGCGAACCAATTCAGCACAGGATTTCAGAGGCAGGAGGTAAAGGCGGGCTGGGGCTCACAGGACCCCCAAATCTTAACGGTTAATAGAGGGACCACCAATGGCAGATGCCACAGGCAGCCAGCCAGAGCTCTGCGTCCTGCACACCCTGGACACAGCTAAGGAGGACCGCAGCATGTGTGCCCAGCGTCACTGGACCTCCTTGAGAAACAGCCCATTGACATGGCTATTGTCATCCAGAACCCTCAACAGCTGTGACTTCTCCCAGGGTCCTCACATATGGTTGGGTCATTAACTTTCCACCAGGGATGGGAGATGGATGGGTGGATGGGTGGATGGGTGGATGGATGGATGGATGGATGGATGGATGGATGGATAGATAGGTAGATGTGCAGTTAAAGGTTGCCGGGGGTTCTCATGACACCCGACTCCTCCCTGAGGATTTATACACACCTAATAGTCAATTGGAAGAGAGACGTTTTCATTAATAGTAGAACTGCTTGTAAGCACATGGACGCATAAGTAACTACAATTAAGTACATTGGCTCTCCACACTGGATGGACTCTATCCTTTAGTCTGTCACCGGTTCCCTATTTGGAGTAGATACACATTTGTTTGTCTCCCCAGGAAAATCTCCCAGAGCAGAGCCTCTCACATGACGTTGAAGTCCCTGAGCTGTGGCCCAGGGTGGAGCCCAGCTCACAAGGTCACTGATGGAGAGGGCATCTTTGTCCACTGTCACCCTCCTGACCTCTGGCTTTCACTCCTGTAGATGTCCAAGGACCAACAGTATCACCCTGTCCCCCTGAGATAGGGGTCCTCCCTGCAGGTGGGGAAGAGAGGCACACTGACTCCAAGTGGGTTTCCTCCTGGCCGATGTGCATCCTGGGTGGATGCCAAACACCCAGGCTTTTTACAAAGACTTAACTTTTATTGTTTTTTAATTATATATTCAAGTATGTGTATTTGCGGTTACCTGAAGAATCCAGAAGAGGGCGTTGGGTCCTCTGAAATTACAGGCAGTTGGTCACCTGACATGGGCGCTTGGTGTGCTTTCCATCAAGACATCTTTCTCTGGACGTGTGCGGTTAGTTTCAACATTCCTTCACAGCAGAGCAGATCGGAGCCCAGTACTTCGGAGGACGTGACATTTGGAGGCAGGATAGGGTGTGGACAGTGTTGTTCTTTGATCCCGCCTCTGATTCTAAGTGGCCCTGGAGGAGCCTGGTGTTACTAAAATCATTACAGCTAGCAAAAAAAATTCAGAGGCAAAACTAAACAAGACGAAGTATTTACAGTGAGATCAGACAGGCATGGGTGGCCGAGGGAGTTGCCCACACTCCCTGTCAATATTTTCAGTCAATAAAATAGTTACTGTTTTGGACGGTTTCCTAGACGCTGTGCTGAGGATTTTTTTTTCTTTCTTATCTCATTGTAATTAACCTCCAGAGCATCTGGTGGCATGGATCCTTTTTTATTTCCACTTTATGTAGGAAAAAAGACAGATTCCACACAGATGTAGGTCATAGACCTGGCTCCTGGAGGAGGGCCAGGCCTCAGACCTACAAGTCCAGTGTGGACGCACCATGGTGCACACCGTGACTGCAGTTCTTAAAGCCTGCAAATCTTACCTTTTTATGCACCACGGCCCTGGCTTCCTCTCCAGAGACAGACACTCAGAGTGGGTACAGGTACTAAGTAGGTAGATAGTCCAGCACCTAATGTGTCAGCCATGCAAGCGTGAGGACCTAGGTTTTATCTCCAGCACCCACATCAAGAGCCAGGCATGGGAGCCAGTGAGATGCCAAACATGCACACATGCACGCACGCACACGCACACGCGCACGCACGCACGCACGCACGCACGCACGCGCACACACACACACACACACAGAGTAGAATCAACCTTGGTGTGAATAGTGTCATTGGACCTATGCTCTATATGAACCTCAGGTTCTTCCTTAAGCTTCAAGTCAAGGACAGGACCCGAACTTGATGGCTCACCTGATTGAATGTCCTTGCACAATAGCAACAGGACAAAGCAGTCCAGGGGCTCTCATCTGTTTCTTCCTTTCTGTCTGATGATTCTGGAACATCGGCTTCCTTCTAGATGTGTTTTCTCCTCATGGTGGCAACTCGGCTGCTGCAGCTCCTGTCCATCAGGCGAGAGCTCTGCCCCAGCATTCCCAGCAAAAACTGGGTTTCTGTGGCTCTGATGGGGAAACTGTCTAGTCCCCGAAGTGGCTCTTAAGATGGAAGGATCACAGTGAACCGATTATCTGGACCAGGTTGCACGCTTCATCCCTGAGCTGGAACTTATTTCCTGAAGTGGGAGGGATAGCTTCTCTGGGTTTCCATTAGTCACTTTTCTCATCTCTGGGACAAAATAGCTGATAATAAACAGGTAAAGGGAAGGATGATTTTGGTTCATGGTTGCTTGGCCCCATCATGGCAGTGGGAACACATGGGAGAAGAAGCTCAAGGTTGTGCGTGACAGGAAGGAAGAGGAGATGGCCAGGAAACATTTACTCCCAAGGGCCCAGCAAACCCCTTCTTCCAGCAAGGCTCTGCCTCCTGAGGTTACCTCAGCTCCCCACATTTCACCTGGTAGACTGAGCTTCCAGCCCAGGAGCCCTCGGGGTACAATTCCAGCTATAAACATAACAGGGTGAGTAAGTCTGAATGCACCACAGAGCATTTGGCAAACGATTGCTACCCAAGCCCCAGTCTCTGCTTCTGAAATGGGTGTCCACAGCGGTTTAGTCCGCTCTTGAGTTGTGACAAAACACGACGGAATGAGTTTCTCAAACAACAGCTCTCAGTTTCCCCATGGTTCTGGAAGCTGGAAGTCTAGGATCAGGACATGGATATGGAGAACTCTCTTCCTGGCTTACAGGCCTCTGTGTCCACATGTAGCCTCCCTTGGAATACATAAGCACAGTCTTCTGTACCAGTTTCTCCTCTGTGGGGGCACTGATCCCACAAGAACCCCACCCACATGACCCCATCTAATGCTAATTTCTCCCCTGGTATCCTGGAGGAAAGGACCACAGCGTTTGAATTTCGCAAGGACCCAGTTCACTCTGAGGCAGATGATGTCTGCTTCACTGATGTCAGGGTGAGCGCTGAGAGGAACTCCTGGAGAGTCTCAGCAGCCTTTGTCCACAGTGAGTAGCAGGAGCCAACAGTACCATAGCAACTGCAGGTCTTACTTTTCACTGTTCTCCGTCAGCTACTGACGGAACACAAGGCAATCACCCGTTTCTCTGCAGAACGCGGGCGACGGCTGGGCATGTGTAATTGGTGTGTTCTACATTCTCGTCAACACACACAGCGTCTTCATCTTCTTGCCCTCGGTTCCTCAGGCACGTCTGCTGTTGAGTCCCCCTCCAGTCCTCAGTCCCAGCAGCCCCTGCTCTTTGCCTGTGGCTTTGCCTGGTGTAGATCATCTCACAGAAGGAACCCTCTTCTGTCTTGTGTTTGAGTGTCTGCATTTCTCTCTGGAATCCATTCCTATTGTCCCGACAGCCTGCCTGCTGGTCCTTTATGTGGCTGCCTAGTTTTTCATTCTTCGGATAGGCCGGTCACAGCTGATGGTGTCAGTAGGAATTCTAACTGGGTGCTGCTGGGGGCAGCCACAGGCATGGACGTGCAGATCTGGGGACCAAACACAGGCCTTGTGCTAGGACTTGGCCACTCAGCTACATCCCTTTGCCTTGGTTTTTAAAGTCGGGGTCCCATCCTGTGGCCCAGGCTAACCCTGAATGTGTGGTCTTTAGCCCCCAGCCTCCCGAGTGCTCAGGCTCCAGACATTTTCCAGCATGTCTGGCTTGGACTCTTACTTGGTGTTGAGTGTGTTGACACAGAATCTCATTGCCCCGTCTTCCCTGTGCAGCCCAGGCTGACCTTGAATTTGCCGAGACCCTCTCATCCTAGCCTCCTGAGTGCTGGATTCCAGGTGCATGCCCCACTTAGGCTGTGAGCTTTCCTTAAGATCTTCTCTTTCCCTTTTACCTCGTGCTTTCATTGGATGCTCATCAGAAGGCCAGGGTTGCTGCTCAGTGGTAGAGCATTTGCCCAGCATGGGTGAGGTCCTAGGTTCAATCCCCCCCCAACACAAAAAAATCAAAATCGAAATTATTCCATCAATCCTCATGGTGTGCAAACACTATAGTGAGAAGAACCATCTTCACACACACACACACACACATACACACACCAAGAACCACCAACACTGTGACTCCACTTATCCGCACAGGCAGAGCACAGCCGGCAGGGGAGAGGGAAGGGAGGGTGCTGCTGTGGGTGGGATTCTGTCCAGGGTACTAGAGCATTCTACATCCATGATGCCTAGTGTGAGCTCCATGGCTCTGTGAGTCCACTAAAAACCACTGAGGCGCGGGCTTCACATGGGCGAATTTTATTTTAAGAAATGCTATGTAAATGATATTTCAATAAAGCATTAAAATCATTTATTACAATAATTAATGATATGAAAACTGGGTGATCCTGTGAGCAAGCACACAGTCCTGTTTAATCACGCGGCTAGCCCCTGGTACTTACTTGTAGCTCCGTTTAATTCAACACATTTGTTGGATACCTATTAAGATCTGTGCTCAGGACATAGACAGAAGACAAGGCACAGGTCCTCTCGGGCCTCATTGGGGGAAGGAAACAGACTGCAGTTGGAGTTACACTAGCTGACACTTGCATCATAATTGAAGTCACACTACGAATTATCTCTATTTTAATTGCACATGTGCATCTGTGTATATACACGTGCTGGTGTGAGTGTCCCTATATAGGAGGTATGGCCTTGTTGGAGGAAGTATGTCACTTGGGGAGACTTTGACATGAAAAGCCTCTTCTACTTCCAGGTCTCTCTCTCTGCTTTTGTGGGTCAAGCTGTGAGTTCTCAGTATCCTGCTCCCAGTACATGGCTATGCTCTCTACACCATCATGGATGCTAACCCTCTAGATCCATAAGCTAAAACAAACGCTTCTATAGTTGTGGTGGCCGTGGCGTTAAATCGCAGCAGCAGAAAAGTAACTAATACAATATATAAACATATATTGATTCAATCTTCATACCAACCTGTAAGGGAAATGCTGGCGTAATTTTTACTCTTTAGCTGGGAACACCAATGCCACAGAGAGGGTCAGTAACTCGCCTAAGGTCACACAGTGAGACAAAGGTAAATGGTATTCTGGGACGTCAAGCTTGGTAAATGCAGCTCTGAGACCATGGCCTTGGCCATTGTGTATTGCTGCTCTGCTGAGGTCACATGCTCCAGTGGCATGGAGTCCCAGCTACAGGAGGGACAGGGGCACTGAAGGGTGTCCCCGCCACAGCCTGAGCCCTCAGCTTCCATTTCCTTCTCTCTCACCTCTCCCCGGATGACCAGCCTCTGGCCTTGACCACACTTCAAGTGTCCCAGGAAGGGACCCCCAGCCTTGTCTCCAAAAGCCAAGCAGAAACGCCACCCCTAGTCACGAACTAAAGGGTGTCACTCTACTTGCTGAAGCCTTCTCTCACTGTGCCCAGGTTCAGAGCCAGGCCCTACACGGTTGTAATTAATGAAGTCATGAGCCTTAATTGCACAGCACACCTGTCCTTATTGAAAAGCAAGAAATACCACAGGGCTGTGTACTGAGAGGGCACCAAATGAGGATGGAGAGAGAGAGAGAGAGAGAGAGAGAGAGAGAGAGAGAGAGAGAGAGAGAGAGAGAGAGAGAGAGGAGCCGGCCATTGCTGGGGATGCAGACCAGGGAAGAGAGCTTGCCTGGTGTAGGCAAGGCCCATGTTCAATCCCCAGCACTACCACAAATGGCTCAGTGGGTGAGAACTCTTATTGCCCAGCATGAGGGCCTGAGTTCGGATCCCAGCACCATGTAAAATGTCACATGTAGCCATGTGTGTGCCTGTCCCTCCAGTGCCTGGGGTAGGAGACAGGAGGATCACCAGCCTAGCTCCAGAGAGACCCTGTCTCAAAGGAATAAAGTGGAGAGAGACAGAGCCGGACACTCCATGTCTTCTTCTGGCTTCTGCATGTGTGCACACCCATACACAGAGAAACATTTTGTTAAAGGAAGGAAGGGAAGGAGAGAAGGAGGAGAGCAGGGTCAGCAGAGACCACCCCCCCCACCCCACCCCCACCCCACCCCTGTGACATCCGACCAAGAGATGCACGTCTGTTATGTAAGCCAATGCTTCTGGAACTGTGGGTCATGACCTGGAATGAAGTTACATAGCTGAATGTGGGGGTGGGGAAACCCTGGTGGCGGTCAATGCTCCCGACAGCTCATTGAAAAGAGAGAGCCCCAGATCAGGCCCACGGTGAGTCTGTGTTGTCCAGGGCAGCGTGCACCCACTCTGCGTCAAGTGTCCTCACGGCAGCTGTGGTTCTGAACCCGCCCTGCGCTGCGCTGCGCACGCTGTCCCATGCTGTCACGCCATGCAAGGCCAAAGCATGCTACCTAGCATACCTCAGCTTTTATCCTAGGCTATCGAAGGTTGTGAACTGCAGGGCTCTCACTGCGCAGACGGTTTTCTGTTGTTTTAGAGACATAATGGTTTATTACAGTGACGATTTCCCACCACCATTCTTGGATGTGTGAGCATCGACTAGTAGCTTCAGATTGTGTTGCTAGACAAACATACACACCCGTCCCACCAACATTCGAATCTGCTTTCTCTTTAATAAATGATGTGATTCTTCGTGTACTCAAGAACTGTTTCAAAATACATTTCTTTATGATTTATTATCTGTGTTTGCTTTGGAAATCTATTTTATAGACCTGTGCATTCTAGTCTGTGTCAAAGTCTCTCAGGCCAAAAGGGAAGCCACGCAGCTTGTGGCAGGCACTGCGCTGGCGGCTGAAGCAGCCTGGAACAAGAGGCTGGGAGACTGGGCTGTGCCTGGAGAGGAAGTTTTGAGGGGGCTGGGGATTGAGCCCGACTCAGCCGTTAGGAGCAATTACTGCCCTTGCTCAGGTCCCCGAGTTCCTCACAACTGCCTGTAACTCCAGTTCCAAGGGATCCAATGCTCTCTTCTGTCCTCTGTGGGCAATGCATTCATACGCGTGCACGCACGCACGCACGCGCACATACACACACACACACACACACACACACACACACACACATACACACACATGCATACACAAAATGAAACCATATCACCAAACATTTTAAAAGTTTAAGATGTGGTCTCTTGCTGGGACCCATCTCAGTGGTCCTCTGCAGGCTACTGCTGTGTGGACCTGGTGCATCCCTTCCTCAAACTGCAGGTCACATATTCACATGTCACATTTGCAAGCTGGTTATGAACTCCAGCTTCTTGTATAACTAAAACAGAAGCATTCCCTAAGTGCAGTTGTCCACTAGAGGAAACGACGACACAGGTAACAATGCACCCAGAGTGTTCTCCTACATCTGCCCGTCTTTGGAGGTTCACTGTGCCTGCAGAGAATGGTACACCACTGCCCATCTCTCTCTCCACGTCCCCCTCACTCGAGCAGGTCATGCAGGGAGGGGTGGCGACACCACAGAGATCAGCACACACTCAAGTCAGAGCTTGACCAGGTATTAACTGTCCGGACTTAAGAAAAAGAGAGAAAATGTTAATCATGAGCTTATCGTGTCTGCCAACGGGCACTCTCAGGACCAACCTTTCCTTTGTATTTAGTCCAGGACCTGAACCCAAGGGATGGGTCGGCCCACATTCAGAGTGGGTTTTCCTTGCTGACTTACCCTTTCTGGGCCCACAGACACACTCAAAGGTTGTTTTCATGGTGATTCTAAGTCCTGCCATGCTGACAATGAAGGTTAATTATCAAACAATCCAAACGTTCATCCTCAGACAATTGGGTGAACGGACTGTGCTATATCCATATCAGTGAATACTACTCAGCAGTGAAAATGGAAGAACTGTTGATGTACACAACACACACAGGTCTCAAATGATTGTGCTCAGCAATATGCTGCACAGCTCCATTTTATAGGACATTCTAGAAGAGATGAATATATAAGGAAAACAACAACCAACAGGTTAGTGGATGTCAGGAACCAGAGCGGAACAAAGTCTGGCCGGGGGTAGGGGGTGGGGGGTGTGAGTTGTTGAGGTGATGGGTAATGTATACATTTGGTCTTCAATGGCAGCTCTGTGTGTGTCCCGCTTGTCAAGACTGTGCATTAAGCGTGGGTTGACTTATCGCGTGATGTTTATGCCTCACAGAGATGTTTAAAAATGGCAGTTACACAAGTATGAGCAAGCTCTCCTAATTCCCTAGCCTCCAAAATGACAAAATAATAATTGTTACAGTCTTCAGCTGAAGGACAGAGTACTGCAGCCCTCAGCCCAGGGCCTGGGATATATGGCATGCTCAGCATCAGTTTGCCAACAGTTTCCTCATTGGCCACTTTATAAATGGTCTCCAAACAGAGATTCCCGAACCTAGAACATCCTTGGCATCTACGGTCTACCAGGGGACAAGCGTGGCAGAGATGACAGCTTCCTTGGTGTTTAAGACTGAGCACCTCCTTGTGTGCCAAGGTTGGGCAAGGCACCCAGTATGGGGGGTAGGGTCCCAAAGGCCAGGAAAAGAGTCAGAGACAGCCCCTGTTCCTGCTGTTGGGAGTCCCACAAGAGGACCAAACTACACAACTGTAATATATGTGTGTGTGTGTGTGTGTGTGTGTGTGTGTATACATATATACATATGTAGAAAGCCTAGGTCAGTCCCATGCAGGCTCCCTCGTTGCCCATTCAGTCTCTGTGCACTCAGGATAGCTGTTTCTGTGAGTTTTCTTTTCTTTTAAACTTTTATTTTCCCTTTCTTTTTTTTTTTTAAGTTTTTTTGCACACCAGAAGAGGGCATCAGATCTCATTACGGATGGCTGTGAGCCACCATGAGGTTGCTGGGAATTGAACTCAGGACCTCTGGAAGAGCAGCCAGTGCTCTTAACCTCTGTGCCATCTCTCCAACCCTTTTGTGAGTTTTCTTGGGGTGCTGTTAAGGTGTTTTATCTCAGCGATAGAAACTGTCACCGGGACAGACAGTCCGGGAGCACTCACTCATTATTTCCCTCTCTGCTGTGACCTACGTGACAAGAAGTAACTTGGGGGAGGAAGGCTTCCTTTGGCTCACAGTCTGAAAGGACACAGTCACCACGTTGCGGAAGGCAGGACAGCAGGACTGTGCCGCTGGAAGCCCTCACCTCTTTCCGTCTTAGCGGAACAGCAAGTAGGAAGCCTCGAGGAAGCAGAGGCAGACTAGAAACACTCAAGGCCGCCCCCAGTGACCTGTGACTCCACTTCCTCCATGAGGCTCCGCCTCCTAAAGCGTCCACAACTGTCCATGACAGTGCCTTCGTGTGGGAATCAAGTGTTCCAAACACGTGGGCCAATCGGGGGGAGGGGTATTTCCCATGTTCTAAACACGTGGACCAATGGGGGGGGCACACGTTCCCCACTCAGACCACAATGTGGAGATGCAGAAGAAACAAACTGGGGAACAGAAAGGGGCTTCGGGCTGTGCAGTCTGGAATTTTAAGCAGAGTGTCCAGGAGAGGCTTTGCAGAGCAACAGCATTTTAGCAAGCACCGAGAACACTGGGGAGAGGAAAGGCAGGCGGGGTGGAGGGCGGGAGGGGGACACGACACCGGCAGCGGTCAGAACACCACCACCACCACCCCACCCCACCCCCCCCACCCCCGCTTTCCACAGCCTCCAATCTAACGATGTCATTAGAGCAGAAACACACAGAAGACACCTGAAGAGAGCCTGAAAGCCGAAGGAAGCCACTCAGACTCCCCAAGTCCCTGCATTCAGAGGTCACCTTGGCCACATTAACTGTGTGACCGACCCCAGGGAAATCACACCTCTAAGAGGCTCCGGTCCTTACTTGAGGCAAGATGACCAAAGAGAGCATGGTAGCATTCTAGCACGATCCCGGCTGTTGTCTCTGTAACACAAGACCCCCTTCAGACCTGTAAGGTGAGCATGTGCATTCGTTAGCATTCTGTTACTGTGACAAATTAACCCGAGACAAACCAACCTGCTTGGAGGTGAGGTTTATTTTGGCTGGCGTGTCTAGAGGTTTCACTGTGGTTAGTTGGCTCTGTCGGTTTTTGGACCCGTGGTGAGGCAGTGCATGTCAGGATGCCTGTGATTAATAGAGTAAAGCCACTCACTTCATGGCTTGGACTTAAAACACAGGAAGAGGAAGCAGCGTGTCCACCAGCTAAAGCTTTCCTGCTAGCTCCTGCACCATGAAGGTCCACCAGCTCTCAACTGCACTG
Organism: Peromyscus maniculatus bairdii; assembly: GCF_049852395.1. Taxonomy (NCBI): domain Eukaryota; kingdom Metazoa; phylum Chordata; class Mammalia; order Rodentia; family Cricetidae; genus Peromyscus; species Peromyscus maniculatus. The sequence continues at coordinate 122,967,827 of NC_134854.1, forward strand.
AGCTGAAGACTCAGCCTTTAACAAACCCATCATGTGTGGGGGCGGGGGGGGGGGGCCCGAGGGGAGGCAGTCTTCTCCAAACTACAGCAGCATGTCACTGTCACTGAGACTATGGAAAACTCTGGAACAATTAGAGGGCTCCTCTCTGCCACCCTAACCCTGTCTTTCCGACCCTCCAATTAGCACATGCCATTTCCACACTTCTCCAAACAGACGGCTTTTAAATTGATCTTCATGAATTTAGAGGCACGGATGCTGGCTCCCCACTCGGCTCTTTAAAGTGCTTTAAAGAGCATCTCTGACACTTGTCACAGCTGACGGGCCATCCCCCCCACACAGAGGCAGAGCCATGCCACTTTTGTCAGAGCTGGGCCTCCCGGGGAGACCCGGGAGGAAAGCAAGCATTCTAAAACATTTTAATTGTAAGTGGAGTTCATTAGTTTAGATACCATTACAATAAATTGCCCGTCCACGGCTGCACATCTTAGCAAAATGGACAGCGCTGTGATTGGAGTCCCCACGTTTGGAGAAAGACCCGGTAATAAAGCCGCGCTGGATAACAGGGGCAGATTGGTCCCTCCACCGAACCAGTTATTTCCCCCAAGAGGTAGAGCCTCAGTCTGGAGGTAAAAATAGGAGCCTGGGTCTCTGGGAAGAATATTAGCATTGACGTCCACGGGCAAATTCAATTATGGCAGCTGCCTGCTGAAACCCCTGTGCACTTTCTCATCACGTTTAGGAGAGGGCTCTGTCAAATAGCACCGAGAAGAGAAAAAACGACCCCTAAACTAATAAAGGATAAACATGTGTCGAGCGTTTATTTAGCCGGCTAATGAGAGACGCAGCCATGTGCTGGAGATGGTCCACGCAGCAGCCTCTCGTGGCAGGTTTCTGTGCCCCCGGCAAGAGTCATTGAGGGAGTTATGATTTATTTGTTGGTTTTAAAAATTAGAAACAAAGCCGGGCGTTGGTGGCGCACGCCTTTAATCCCAGCATTCGGGAGGCAGAGCCAGGCAGATCTCTGTGAGTTCGAGGCCAGCCTGGGCTACCAAGTGAGTCCCAGGAAAGGCGCAAAGCTACCCAGAGAAACCCTGTCTCGAAAAACCACAGGGGGAAAAAAAAAATTAGGAACAAAAGGGGCAGGAAGACGGCGCAGTGGGTAAAGTGCTGGCCCTGTGTGAAGAAGGACCCGAGTTTGAGCCCCAGAACCCCGTAAGAAAAGCTGGGTATGGGCCAGTGAGATGGTCTCTGGGCAAAAATGCCGCACACACCTGGGGACCCGAGTTTGGTCCCTGGAGCCCACATAGAGGTGGAAGGAAAGAGCCAGTTCCGCAGAATTGCCCTCTGACCTCCACGCGTGTTACGATACATTTACAAACGATCACGCAAGCATGCCCCCACACAAATAATTTCTTTTCTTTCTTCTTTTAAAGCAGGGAGAGGTGGCATAGCCCTTGATCCCAGCACTGGGGAGGTGGAGTCAGGTGAATTCCTGGGGCTCAGGAATTGTTAAATTGTTAAATTTCAAACCCAGGACAAATGGCCCGAGGTGCCTATTTAACACGTCAAAGCTGGACCTGGCCGCCAGGTTCTCCCAGCGTCCCTCAGTCCCTACCTACTACAGAGTAAGGATGGCAGCACACCCTCCCCCCTACCCTGAACTCTCCAGCCCAGGGCCTGGGCTGCCCCTCCCCCAGGGGCTCCTCCCTATGTAGTCCAGACATTTTGGTTACCTGCCCTGTTTTGTACCTTTGGCCTCCTGGCTTCTGTACAAGACTTCTTTTCTCCTCTCTCCCCCTCCCCCACATGGCCCAGCTCAGTCTGGTCCTGTCCACTCTGGGCTCTCCCAGATGCCCCTGCCTCTGGCTGTGCTCTCCCACATGTCTATAATAAACTTTCTCCTCCACCACATCTAGGAGCAATCATGTCCTTTCCTTTCCTTTTTCATTCAGAAATAAAAGAGAAATAAATAAAATGTCACTTGAGGGCCTGTAACACCTGAATCTGCTACTACAGTTATAAGAGCATGTGTGCTTACACGCACGCATGTACACACAGAGGCATGGATGTGTGCACCCCCAGCATATTCATGTGTACACACCAAGTTAGAGGCAAAAGTGACTGATATACTTGGATGATAAAGCCGTGAGTTTTTCATATCTCCCCTCCCGTGCAGGACCCATCTGCCTCCCTCAGGAAGGTGGGCTTGTAGCTTCCACCACGCTCCATAACTGACAGGTCCAACTAGTAAAGAGCAAAGCCAGATGAGGCTACAATTCCCACATAGAATGAAGGAGTCTTTGGGGGTGGCTGACAAACTCCCCTGACTCAGTGCTAAAGAGCCTGCGGCCTGCCTCCCTGCAGTCTGTTCCTGGGTTTCAAGCAGTCTCTCTGAACACTGCTCAGTTTTCAGTATGGCTGACAAGCCTGACCCAGCTCCTTCCTGTACCTCCAGCCCCACCTCGGTAACTCTGGAGAACATCACAACAGATGAAAACGTGGTCAATTCCTTCCCAGCGCCAGGCACAGCAGCCTTCTCTCTCTGCAATCATGGCCCTTGCCAGGCCTCTCTTCTGGTGCCTTAAGAGCTCAGCTGAGGTCACTTTTCAAATCCCCTGGGCCAGGTCCTATCCCTGGCAGAAACTGCCAGAAGGCACGGGGAGCTACCTCCCAACCAACATCGCGTGCCTAGCTGCCCCAGCCTGGCTGGTGCAGAGGCTCCCGGAGGGAAATGGCTGGCCAGTTCTCTGGAGCCCAGGGCCAGACACAAATCATGAGAAACACAGCATGAAGTGAGAAGGCAGGCCATGGTGTTCTTGGCTTCAGAGCTGGCTGACTCTGAAAGATAGGGTCTTGGCACCTGGAGCTCTCTCTGGGCCAAAAGCCAGCCAGGCACCTGGCTGAGAAAGGCTGTTCAGGAAGCTGGGACACCGAGCCAGGAGCCACACCTATGGTTCACCTTTCCCTGGGTTTTGAGATAGATTTGCAACAGTCTTAAATTAATGGTCAACACTCACAAGTGTTGTTGGTTAATCTTTTGTTTTGAGACAAGGTCACACTGTGTAGTATAGCCCCGACTGCCCTCTAGCTCGTAGAGATCCACCTACTTCCGCCTCCCAAGTGTTGGGATTAAAGGCCTGCGCACCCTAGCTGCCAAGCACTCGGGATTTAACCACCCAGAAGTTCCAGTTCCTCATGAAAAGCCTTTAGCCCAAGAGACAACACTCAAGGGGTGGCATTCTGAGGGATGGCCTGCTCTCTAGCCTTGACCCTGTCCTTCCCCCGGCACACTTCACCTTCCTCCAGCAGGTGGGGAATCAGAAGGAACCACAGCAGGGGCATGGCTTTGGTCCCCTCACCAGATGCCATCTCCATGGCTGGGATTCAATCGCTCACGGGACAGCCTCCACCTCGGAAGCCTCAGTTCTCCAGAGATCTAAATAAAATCCTTGCAGGATGAATTAATTACCCATGGCATCTCCCAGTTCCCCTTCCACAGAGGAGCTCTCCAGAATGTCCTCTTAGCTGGAGTGGAAGAAAATGCTCTTTTCCCTCTTCGGGATCTATTCCTTCTTACTGTTGGCCAATCACAATTCTGACCTTCACATTTCTTTTTGCTTCAGCTACCAGGAAACTGAGCGAGACTCTGAACTTGCTTCTGGGTTCTTCTATTCCTTCCTCCCACTCTTTGCTCCTTCCCCTTCAGACTTTTGTGGAGGGGGTGAGGGGGTTGCATGTGAGCGGGTTCAAGTGCCCGTGAATGCAAAGACAGAGGAGTTTGCCAGTGTCCCGCTCCGTCACTCTTATTCCCCCGAGAGAGGATCTCTTTAGGAACCTGGGGCGACGCGGCAGCCAGCAAACTCCAGTGGCCTTCCTATCTCTGGCCCCTGCCCCATAGCCCTGGGGTGACAGGTGTTCCATGTCCAGATTTTCACACGCGGGTTGGGATTCAACCTTGGGTCTTCACACTCATGCAGCAAGGACTCTTACTCACCAGGCCATCTCCCCAGCCCGCCCCCACCTCCTTATTGTATTGAGCCAGAATCTACATTGCCTAAGCTGCCTGGGTCCTTGCCACCCTCCCACCTCTGCTTCATAATTGACGGGATCCCAGGTGAGCACCACAAGCGTAGGTACATTCTTGAGCCTCTGGTTTCCTGGCAACAGGACTCCCACCCCATTCCCATTATCTTATTGAGAGTTACACCTTCCTGCCTAGGGGCCCATCCTTACCCAATAGCAACTGGGATGTCCGCTGTGACCCTGCCCGACTCTACATGTAGCTAATTCGTCCCAGAACGAGCACCTGGCTCGAGACCCGATGGAGAGATTCATGGGAGATCCAGCACCTTGAGATGCTGGACCACAGATGCCAAGGATGTGAAAATCAGGTGCAGCTGCCATGCTCTGCCTTGAAGCCTTGGATGCAGAGAGGGCAGCAATCCTGGTTTCGATCATGGCCCTGCCAGAGACATGCTGTCTTCTAGTAACTTCCTCCATTCTTTAACCCTTGTGTGGGTTTCAAACTATCCAACTTCTAAAGGAGATCCACCATGCTATTTGCCTGCTCAGATCCTCTGGCTCCAGCCTCGCTCTCCAGTGGCTTCTTCCCACCCTCTCCTCTCCTTGTTGGTTACATCCACAGCACCTTCTCACTGTTCTTCCAACTCTCCAAGCTCCCGTGTGTCCCAGGGTCTTCGCCTGCTCCCTCTGCAGCAATTCCTGATCCCCCTACAGGAAGCCGCCCCCCACTTTCCTCCCTTTCCCCACATTTGTGGCTCTGGAGTTACTTGTGAATCTCCTCAAATGCCGGTTGTACTAGGTCACCCCTATAAGCCCGGGACAACAGTGCATGGTATACAGTAGGTGCTTGATAATTATTGAATGAATAAATGTTCCCTGCAACTTGGAGAGTCCTACCTTAACACTTCAGACGGACGCCCTTTCTTTTCCTTACCCCTTCTTGAGTTCCTCAGCTGGCTTGCCTGGCCTTAGTCTGGCCTTGCTGGCAGACACATACCCCAAGGCCTTTCTAGAGTGAGCAGAAAACAGACGCTATGGTCTATGTCTGTGACACAGGACGCCTCCCTGGCCACCGAAGAAGCCCATGTCCTGGGTAAAGAGGGGTGTGTGTGTGTGTGTGTGTGTGTGTGTGTGTGTGTGTGTGTGTCCCTCTATCTCTCGGGAGCTTTGCAGAACCAGGACAGCACAATCACCCCAGCAAAATGGAGGGCGAAGCTTGTGGGCTGGGGACCAGGACAGATCACGTGAGACTCTGCGCGGTATCCAGGCAGGTGGCTGCCTCCTCTGGTTGCAGGAGGCTTGTCCGCCAGCACACTGCAGCGTGCCTTCTGGGTCTCCGGTGCATTATGTCCTCAGTGTGCAAGGCAGCCAGCCGCAGGGTTCTGCTTTCCCCTCCTTCCAGAGATGTTTGTGTCAGAGACAGAAACGGGAGCCGGCGAACAAGAGCATCTAATCAGACCTTCTCCGGGGGCAGCAGGACAGCTCCGGGAAGGAGACGCTCCAGCGGTAATCACTTGGCTTCTGGGGTTACGACTGGAGTCAACACTGCCCTCCCGCATCTGCCAACGTGGGCTTGGGTTCTCAGGGAGGCCCATGGTTCCCATCCACAGCACTGAAGGCGCAGGTGTTTGAGGGAGGGCAGCAGACCAGCGTTCCTGAGGTTTGCGGGCTGCACGAGAGCTGACGATTAGACTCCACTGGGGTCCGCGTGGAGGGCGGCTTTTGGTGCCAGTCGTTTCTAATGGCCACCCCTCCCCTGTCAGTGGCAAGAAAAGCCTTTTGCTTCTGCTGCCAACACCTTCAAAACAAGGCTTGCCGCGTGCTCTCCTCCCCGCCCCCTCACCCAGCCTGCTCCCCTCAGCTCATAGCCACCTCTGCTCTGTCCAACAATGACAGCAATGGCCCCCGAGAGAGGCCTCTGAGATAAAAACAGGAAAGCCAGGAGCAAGGAAACAGACTCTCTGGGCTTCCCAAGTCAGAGGGAGGTGGGAAAGGAGGCAGAAAACAGGCCAGGCCAAAGGCCGTGGTCACGGGTGTGCGTGTGTGTGTGTGTGTGTGTGTGTGTGTGTGTGTGTGTGTGTGTGTGTGTGAAGCCCTCCTGCCCGGCTGCCCCTGAAAACAACAGTGGGCTGATGTGGCCTCCGGAAGCAACTTCCGGCCAGGCATGGGTGGGAGGCACTGTCAGGAGTGTGCCTCAGTTCCTCCCTCAGCCAGGGCTGGGGAAAGACCACACCGGACTGCCTGCCTTGAGCTCACGAGGACCAAGACAGTTCTGCAATGTGGCCAGGTGGCTCCAAAGGACCCCTGCTGAGATCCCCCAGCATGTGCCTGGGACCCAGGCAGCCCATGGCACAGATGTGACCCTGGAGGAGGGTTTTCTTCTGGCCACAGGAGCCTGGCAACAGCTCCCCCCACTGTCCCCCAGAGGCATCGTGAAGTGGTTCCAAGAGGGCCTGACATCTTCCCCGAGTCTCTCTTGTTTCACCTCCTCCGTCCTTGGAGCCCTCACGCTTGGACTTGCTCCAGTTATGATGCAGTCAGAAGGCCTTCAGCAGAGCCAAGGGGATGCTGGCTAGCACCATGGACTCTGACCCTCAAATGCGGTAGCTAATTTCTATAAAGTATTGGCCTCAGCTATGGCAACAGGAAACAGTCAATGCGGTCCCATTGATGGTAGGCTACCTTTCCCTTGTCCACAGAGTCTAACACTAGGCCACCCACTGGCTGTGACACATGGCTGGACTTTCACCTCCACCCCCACACTTCTAGCTCCTCTGTAAAGCATCTATCTCCTAGACAGAGGTCCTGAGGCAGTCTTAGACATGCACAGCCCCTCTTCCCATGAGACTCTGGAATGAGGAAGGAATCCATTTTTGAGGCTTGGCTAAAATTACAGTGACATCCTCTAGAGCAGCGGTTCTCAACCTGCGGCGGGTTGTGACCTCTTTAGGGGCTCAAAAGACCCTTTCACAAGGGTCACAAATCAGATATTCTGTATATCGGATATTTACCTTACGATTCATAACAGTAGCAAGACCACAGTTATGAAGGAGAAACGAAAATATTTTTTTTGTTTGTCTGTTTTTCGAGACAGGGTTTCTCTGTGTAGCCCTGGCTGTCCTGGAACTCACTCACTCTGTAGCCCAGGCTGGCCTTGAACTCAGAGATCTGCCTGCCTCTGCCTCCCGAGTGCTGGGATTAAAGGTGGTCACCACGGCATGAGGAGCTGTATCACAGGGTCACAGCGTTAGGAAGGTTGAGGACCTCTGGTCTAGAGTCAGAACCTCCCTCGGTGTGGAAGGTCACAGGGCAGATCTTGGGGTGTGCTGCAGAGTTAAATCCCCCCCTGTCCCAGGTTCTCCACGCTGGGCAGATGGCTTCAGTTCTCCGCAGTGTTGTCAGCTGGGAAGGGGACATGGTGGCTGGAGAGAGGACACAGTGCAGGTGCAGCTTGACCACCAGGTGCCTGCTGGGGTCACGACAGGGTCAGGGCCTCCTGAGGCTGAGACTTCTTGACTCTGGCAACAGGCACCCTGCTGCTGGCTGGCTGCTCACTGCTGCTGAGAGCCAGGGTATAAAATGCTAATGCAAAAGGAAGCCAGCCAGCCACTGTGACAGAACTCACATCCCATCTGTTCCTCCCTCCCTCTGCGGCAGGCCGGGCACCAGAGCCGCTCCCTGGCTACTTCTGGCTGAGTAAACCGATGCCTGAATGCACAAACACACTCCCGGGGGCGGCTACACTCCTGGGTGTGGGCATCCTGCTCGGTGTCGCCCGCGTGGCATACCAGAGGGGAAGCAGTCCTGGCTGGCCCGGACTGGAGCTGACCCTGCTGAGACCTCTCAGACACCTCAGGTTTTCCTCACCTGGGGAGCTGGTGTGCATATGAGTCACAGGCCTCCTCTGAACAATCCCCGCCAGGCTCGTGACTTCAGCCAGGGGGAAAGTGAGTGTGTCAGGGAGAAATGCATCTCTCAGCGCTCTGAGCCATGATTGTGCTGGCTCCAGGCTCCCGTGGCCCAGCCTGGGAAAGGTGTGCTATCTATCAGTAGTGCGTGCGCGCGCGCGCGCGCACACACACACACACACACACACACACACACACACACACACACACAGCAACATTTGCTAGACTCACTAATACACTACAGCTCAAGAGAAACACAAAAAGCTAAGAGGATACTAAGAAAACTGAAATGAATGTTTCACTAGATGTCCACAGGGTATGTGGTCATTGTGGTCATTGTTATTATGGCAGGCTTGGTGGTGCAAACCTGGCATCCCGGCACTGAGGCAGGAGGATCTAGAGTTCCAGGCCAGCCTGGGCTAGCTACATAAATACATCCAGGCAAACCTAGGCAACATAACGAGACTCTACCTCGGGGAGATTGTAACTAAAAATAACCTGTGGCTTGGCTACTTTGCCTGGCAGGAAGTCCCGAGTGTGAGTGGCACAGCCAAGAAAGCGGTGCCCGTTCACCACTAGCTGGGTCACTGTGCGTAGACAAATATGTTCAACAGCAGCAGCGTTCTCAAAGTCTTTAAAAATGTATGTGCACTTCCATACATGATGGAGCTGTGTGATGTCCAACACCGGTGCCAGGTGAGGCTTCTGGGAGCAGAGGAAAAGGCCCCTCTGCTGCACACCGACAGTCACAACTGGTCTTTGATGGATTCACAACATGCCCCTACGGTTGGGTGCGATTGCGCATGTCCAGCGGACCTAGACACTTCCGCCTAGCCAGCCCCAGGTCAAAATAGCCATTTCCAGGTCAAGGCATCTCGAGTGACCAGGACCCCGTGGCTTTGCATGGTTGCGTAAGAGTGCGCAACGCAACCATGTGATCTACGCGCATGCGTGGAGTAGCCACATAAACCTGTGTGCGCATGCGTGACCCAGCCTTTATAAGCTGGTGCCATATTCCCGGCTTCCTTCTTCTTCTCCACACACGTGTCTCTTCCACAGGCCTGAGCACACTTGTCTGTCTCTCTAATCTTAATAAAACTCTTGTTAGTGGATTCTGTGGTGTTTCATGACATTTCCTCGCAGGGTAAGAGCACCACCAAATAACTAACACTCTTGGCCCCAGTGAGCTTCATATGAAGGCACACGGCTCAGGAAAAGTCCTGATTCTTCCCTGGAGATGCTCATTCCGTAGGCAGTTGCCAGTACAAAGTATTAGTCATGGAGGAGAACGGCTCCTTTGCTCCTTAGAGCTGAGACTTCATCCTGTCCTGTCCTGCACTCACGGTCTCCTTCAGTCTCCAGTCCTACAGATCTGCTGACATTGGGGTTTCGGAGAGTTGATTGGCTTTACAGGCTACCTCTTTCTCTTTCTTTTGCATGCACGTGTGCTCCTGTGTGCAGAGGGACACGTGCACATGGGTGCACATGGGTGCACACGTGTATATGCAAATGGAGGCCAGAGGTCAGTCTTGGGCGTTCTTTTGGAGACATGTTCTCACTTAGAAATAACCGAGTAGGCTAGGCTGACTGGCCAGCATGCCTGAAGGACCCAGCTGTCTCCAGCTGCTCAGGGCTGGGGTTACAAGCGTGAGCTCCTACACCTGGCTTTCTTTCTGTGGGTCCAGGGGATTGAACGTAGTCCTCATGCTTATAAGATGAGCTATCTCCCCAGCTGACCTCTTTGTCAAGCTTCTGGGTTCTTTACAGGGGCATGGACGCTCAGGAGCCTTCCCCGAATGGCCACCGTGTGTGTGTGTGTGTGTGTGTGTGTGTGTGTGTGTGTGTGTGTGTGTATGTGTGTGAGATCCCAGCTAACCCCATCTTCCAACCTGCTTCTCAAGCACCATGGGTGAAACCTTGGAAGGCTCTGCCCCAGAGTCACTTCCTACCTACAGCCTAGCTTCCAGCCTCTTGAGAGGAAGGGTGGAAGGAAGCCCTTAAACCTGTCTAACACACTTCAAGGAGCCAACTAATGCCCAATGTGGAGTGCAGCCTCTCCATGGTCTCTCCAGTTAGGATGAGCAGCCCCAGGCAGCCATGTCTTCACTTTGAGGAAGCTAGGCTAGGGCTCGAGGCACCCAGGGCAGCTTCAATGGCTGGAGAGGAGCCAAACAGTGCCAGAGCGACAGATGGGTGCTGGGGCTGCTGGGTAATACATACCTTAGACAGCTGTCTTGCGGTTTCTGTTGCTGTGAAGAGACACCAGGACCACAGCAACTCTTAGAAAAGAAAACATTGATTTGGGGTGGCTTGCTTACAGTTCGGAAGTCCAGTCCATTATCATCATGGTGGAGAACATGGCGGCATGCAGGCAGACATGGTGCTGGCTACATCTTGATCAGAAGGCAATAGGAAGTAGACACTGAGTGAAACTTAAGCAAAGGAGACCTCAAAGCCGGCCCCCACAGTGACACACTTCCTCCAACAAGGCCACACCTCCTAATAGTGCCATTCCCTTTGGGGACCATTTTCTTTCAAACCACAGCAGCCTTGAGGAATTTTTTGAGCTGAGCCACTGTGGAAACCAGGGTGACAGGAGGAAGTGGGGTTACAATGGCACCATAGGACACTTACCTGGCATCCCCAGCAAGGACTTAGTTATTGTCCCACATTAGGCCATGATCACCAAGATATAAACCACATGGTTTGATCCCGCCTGCTGGTGGTGGAGATGACGGTGGCTGTCTTTCTTCTCTTCTTCTTCTTCTTCTTCTTCTTCTTCTTCTTCTTCTTCTTCTTCTTCTTCTTCTTCTTCTTTTTGGTTTTTTGATACAGGGTTTCTCTGTGTAGCTTTGCGCCTTTCCTGGAACTCACTCTGTATCCCAGGCTGGCCTTGAACTCACAGAGATCCGCCTGGCTCTGCCTCCCGAGTGCTGGGATTAAAGGTGTGCGCCGCCGCCGGCGCCGGCACCACCACCACCACCTGGCTCACCTGTTCTTTGTAAAGATTGATTCCTGCGATCCCTCTGAATCTCTTAGGAAGCCACTACAAGTCACATCTCACAGAGTCACCAACTCACAGAAATCCAGGACTCAGGTCCAGAAATACTGAGTGTCCGTGATGCGCCAGGCGGTTCTGGTGCAGAGGAAACAGCATAAAGGAAACCACTAGAAGCCTGGTGTGCACAGAGCACATGTTCTGTTGGACTGAGTCCCTAGAAACCAACAAAGGGTAGAGAAATGGCAAATGGCTTGGCTTCCACCCTGGGCCAGACTGTGGTGAGAACGCTCTATTTTCATTCAGTGCCGTCCCAACCACCTGGGGAGGTGAGACTACCACCCTATGGTCGGTATTTTAAAAACTGGAGCTCAGAGAAGTCTAACAAGTCCAGGGCTGGGAAGATGGCACAGCACAAGCATCAAGGACCAGATTTTGGATCTTCAGAACTCCTGTTAAAGCCAGCTGGGCACAGTGGCCTATTTGTAATCTCAGTTTGGGAGTAAAAATTAAATTCCTGGAGCAAGCCAGCAGCCAGGTTTAGTGAGAGACCCTGCCTCAGTAACTAAGGTGAAGAGTGACCAAAAAAGATCCCCGCACATGCACTCACACATATGCAAACATGTACACATACATATGAGCAAAAGCAACAACAGAAAAGAAGTCTGTGGTCCAAGGTCCCAGGACACAGGGCCGGCAGGCCAGAAATGCCAGTCTGTCTTCAAGGGGTGTCTTTCATGAAGCCTCCCTGTTCCCCCCACATCATCACTTTCTTTTAAGATAGAAACAACTGGACCATCTGTGAAGATTCTGTGGGTAACGGTGCCTGCCGCCAGGCCCGAGGACCTGAGTTTGATCCTTCAGTCCAAGATGCTGGAAAGTCAGCACAGATTCCTGTGAATTATCCTTTCACTCCCAGATGTGCATGCAGATGCGCACATGTGCATGCTCCCATGCCAGCGCGTGTATGCAAGTGTGTGACACACTAAGTAAATGCAATTCTAGGAATGTAAAGTAGGACTGGAGAGATGGCTCAGCAGTTGAGATCACTGGCTGCTCTTCAGAGAATATAGGGTTTGTTCCCAGCATCCATGTGGCGGCTCACAACCATTTGTAACTCTAGTCCCGGGGGATCCAATGCCCTGTTTTGGACTTTGTGGGCACTGGGTGCGCATGCCACACAGACATGCATGCAGACAAAATACCCATGCACATGAGCTTTTTTTTTTTTTAAGTTAACATAGGAACAACCTCTGTTGCTAATACAAATATCTAATAACACAATGAATTCAGGTAAAGGATTCAGTTTTCTTGTCTGTAGAATGGGATTAAGATATTCCAACTCCTCATTTGTAGCAGGGCCTGGAGGTCTCTGACCCCTTAGCACTGGTGTTCACAATATGTCTTCTCTTTCCTTCCTTCCTTCCTTCCTTCCTTCCTTCCTTCCTTCCTTCCTTCCTTCCTTCCTTCCTTCCTTCCTTCCTTCCTTCCTTCCTTCCTTCCTTCCCTCCCTCCCTCCCTCCCTCCCCTCCCTCCCTCCCTCCTTCCTTCCTTCTTCCTTCCTGTGATTACGTTGTCTGGGTCCCCAAACAAATGTGGCTTTCTATGGTTTGTACCAACCGACTTTGCTTTTTTTGAGGGGGTGGGGTTCGAGACAGAGTTTCTCTGTGTAGCTTTGCGCCTTTCCTGGATCTCGCTCTGTAGACCAGGCTGGCCTCGAACTCACAAAGATCCGCCTGCCTCTGCCTCCCAAGTGCTGGGATTAAAGGCATGCTCCACCACCGCCCGGCTGGACTAGCTTTGCTGGCACCCCATTGTCCCACCCACTTTGAGCAATCTGGTTCCCTCATTCATCAGATTCATTCACCTGGGGGAAAACACAGCTCCCTCCACGCTTGCAAAGGCTTTCCACGTCTGTTCACCTTCTCTTCTTCGGGAGATCACCCGCAGCTCCCACTATGAACCACACTCGCTAACACTGACTCTAATCCTCTGTAGCTCCCCCTGTACCTGTGCCCACCCCAGCAGGGTCACACGTGAGCACCAGAACGAGAGCTAGAGGCTAGAGCATTTGCCCAGCATCCAGGAGACCCCGAGCTCCATCCCCAGTACAGTGGGGAAGAAAGGATCCCCTGCTAGCAAACCTTAGCAAACTGTAAAGGGCCAGGGGTTGTAGGAGCTGTTGCTGACACTTGACTCCAAGGACAGCCTATTTTTGATGGTCTGGATTCCTGTCCAGCGTGGTTGTAGAGCCAGGGAAACAATGTCCCGGAATAGAAGGGAATGTCTGTAGAGCATCGTTGTAGCTCCAAGGACGCTTTAATCTGTCTCGGGACCAGGCGTGGCCTGGTGACTAGGGAAAGACCTTTCTCGCTCCCCGGCAGTCTCCAGCCGCTAACCTTCTCCAGCTCTGCTCTGAGCCTCACCCGAAGCTCCACCCGTCACTCAGGAGCGAAACAGCCCCTGCGGTCGACTGTAATTAAGCATCCACTCAGCCGGGGAGAGCTTGGCACCTGCACCTGCCGCCGGGATCCCGGCTCCCGAGGCACCTGCGCTCCGCGTGGCCGCCCCGCCCTCCCGGCCGCCCCGCGCGCACGCGCACTACGCCCCACCGCCCCCCAGGTGCCGCGGGAACAGATGGAGCAATCATTCTCGTCTTTCCGCCAGAAGGCCCCCGCTGCTCCGGGGACCGCGCGGTGGTTGTAAGACACATAATTAGACACGTCAGCGGACAATGCGGCGGATTAGCCGGGGAGGGCTGGCGATCCCGGCCTTCCCCGCCACCGCACGCGAGGCGGTCGCCGAAAAGGATCACCCTCCCCCGCCCCTTGCTAGAGCAAGGATGATTGACAAACGGAGTCCTTCGCGGCGACAGGTCCCCTGCGAAGGGTCTGCGCTCAGTACAGGACCGTTGCTGAGGATCCACAGTCTTGCGACCCCTGGACCCACGTGGGGATGGTCCAGGACACGCACCGGAATGGGGTCTATCCTGTTCTCTGTGAGTGATTCAGGTCACCTCCCCAGCTCTGTAGGAACCCGAAGGACTATCGCCCAGTGCTGCAGAAAGAGCACGCTGCGGGGAGCTGCACATCCGGGCTGCGAATGCAGGGCGATCTCGGGCTAGACTTGCAAACCGGCCCCTCTTCTGTGACAAGGGTGCTCTCTGCGTCGCAGTGGCGTGCGAGGCCAGCGCTGGAGCCTGGGAAGCTGGAGCCTTACTACCTAGGGTATCTGGAACAACCTGGGGCTTTTAGTTTGGCCCTATGGGTAGGTAGCAGGGCCCAAGGTGAGAGGAAGCTAGAGCGCCAGTGTGCACAGAGAAAGACAGGTAGTGCTGCCTGGGAAGAGCTTGGCGTGGGGTACTGGTACCTTGAGGCATGCGGAGTCTGCCTGCCTGGTAGAGAAGGCCCTCACTTAGGACACCCGACTCTAGCACCGCCCAGTGGCCAACTCGGAACACTCAGGAGGATGGGGAAGCCAAGGGGTGACAGCTGGACAGGCTGTCCATTCACAATTACATGGTTCTCTTTGCTCCCATCCTGCCCCCTTTTCTGCGAGTGGAAACCCTGAGATTTGCAAATGCCAGGAACGGACTCTACCTCTGGGCCCCACAGGACTGACTCTCTACAAGGTGGAACTGAGCAGCCCATTCCATGGCTTCGATAGAGACCCGAAGGCGGGGTGGGGGGGTGGGGGATGTATATTTATCAGTTACTCTCTCACTATCCTCCATCCTCCACCTATAAAGTTCCTGACTCTGCTCCAAGGTTGCCAATGACTGAGACCACGCACACTATCTCAATGTCCAACCATAAATCAATCAAGTGTTTACTTGAGCTGGTCTAGTCAGTGTTAATCTGAGTTTGCTGGAAACTGGGACAAATAACCTCTTCGGATCAGAAGAGGAAGCTCTGGGCTGGTGGCAGCCATCATGACTGAGAGAGGCATCTAACTGGAATTATGTCAACACTGAGGATGCTGGAGCTGTGACCACACAAACCAGCTGTCCCATGAGAGTGGCGTGTGTAAGCTGCTCCCGAGACCCATTCTCCAATTGAATGTCAGACTGTGCACTAGTCATCTCTACTGTTTGAAGTCGCTGCATTAGGTAGGGTTCCTGTTACAGCATTCTTAGTTATCTTCTCTGGTGTCCTCCCCAAGACTCACCGATGCCTGAAACCACAGACAGTACTGAACCGGGACATGTTTTTCCTACCCATACACGTCTATGATTCATTTATAAAGCAGGTCAATAAGAGGAACCACAATAGACCAGCTATACCAGTACCTGCAATACAAGTTCTGTGTATGGTATTTTGTGAGGTCCCTTTCTCCTCCAGGTCCATTGGCCACAAGGACAAAGGGACAGAAGTAACGAGAGAGAGCTTCGGACGGCCTGTGAATACAGCAGAAATAGCCTTCCAGGAGCCAGCTTCAGTGAGACAGCTCACCTTTATTCCAGAGTGAGGGAGGGTACAAAGGATGAGGACAGTGGCTGGGGCATCACCTAATCTGCACTGAACAACACATTATCATAAAGCTCCTAGTACAAGTCTTAGTCATCATCTGTGGAAGCATGGTCCTATCAGAAAGCTCCTAGCACAAGTCTTAGTCATCATCTGTGGAAGCATGGTCCTATCAGAAAGCTCCTAGCACAATGTCTCATTGCCACATGGGCAGCAGGGGGAAAACTTCTGCAGGGAACTGTGTCAAGGGTCACAGAGATAAGTCAGGCATCCAGGCCTAGAGACAGTCTCCAAATAAGGTCAGATGGAGAGCTGAAAGCACCCCCTCCCACTGTGGGGGAGGGCGTCCTCCATGTTGCTGAGCTGCCAGGCCATGGTAGACTGCAACCTCTGACCAGCAGGGCCTCTCGGAAGTATTTCTCCCACTCAAGGGCACTATAGGTCTGAGCAACTTCACCATAGTCTCTTTTTCTTCTGACTTCTCTTTTCCCATAAGGGAAGTGTATTGCAGCTTCTCTGTGGTGCATCTCAATGCCCGCATCACAACTCATGTTTGGGGGGCACTACTAAGTAAAAGAAGGGTCACTTGAAACTCAGCAAGGCAAGACAATGGCTGACGTGATAGCTAAGGAGCTGCGAAGTGACCCACAGTAGGTAGCATACACAGTGGGACAAAGCAGAATAGCACAAGAATCTACCACATGACTCAGAACAGCTTGGAGTTAACACTCAGGGATCTTCTGTTTCCTATCTTCAGACCACGGTGGACTACAGGGAGACAAATCCTGGGGCAACCTGGATAAAGGACTAGTGTGCTTATGAGAAAGGGCTTTGATTAGATCATGGATGAAGGCAGGCTCTGGGTCCACACATTGTAGACAGATGGGAGGTGTAGGAGCCCCAGACAGAAACGTGAGTGTTTTCCTTTGAGTGACACCACTTAAGGACTCCCAGACTCTGCCTCTTCCACGTCATCCCCATTTCCAAGACTCCCTGGTGCCCCATACCCTTCCCTTGGCATGCTGTCTTCAGCACATGGATCCTTCTAATTTCTTCCCTCCCTGAGTTGTTTGCAAGACTGACGCGACCCCGTTTGTGCCTTTCCTTGATGTCTCTCTCAGCCCCTCCACCCACCAAGGGCCCGCCCTTCTGTTTCCCAGTTCAAATCTGCGAGAGCCGGAGTTTCACCAGCTCAGCTCCTGGCCACTTGCACGGCCCCGGTGAGTCTGCGGAGGAGACATCCTGTAGAGGAGACATCCTTCTTTCAGACACACTGCAGACAGGAGCAGCTGGCTCCCACGTACTCTGTAACTGCTTCCCCTGAAGTGAGAACACAGCCATGGAGTCAGATTTTGGAAGGTTCTTCAGTGACATGAGAAAGTAACCACAACTTCACATTAAGAGAAAGAGAGTGCCTGGCTTGTCAGCACACATCTTTAATCCCAGCACTTGGGAGGCAGAGGCTCGCAATGAGTTTGAGGCTCCACATATCAAGCTCCAGGATAGACAGTACTACAAAGAGAGACCCTGCCTCAACAAAACAAAACACCCCCCCCCCAAAAAAGAGAAACTTTATGTAGTACAGGAATCCAATGCTATTTCAACAATGTGTGAATGTGTGTAGACTTTTTTTCTGCATAAAAAACTGAGAAAAAATACTGAGATGATAACTAGGTGGAGTTTTTGCTAAAGCCCTATGATGTGTTCATTTTCAACTTTTGTGTGAAAGGATGGTTTCACACAATGGTGGCTGGGCTAGATATTTGCAAAGCTAGGAGGTGAGTGGACTGGCCCCAGCACCCTCTCTACCCACAGGTCTGAAGCTCACTGCTCCAGGGAACAGTCTGGGAGGAACCTATTTTCTGCTTCTGTCTCTCCAACGTCCCCTGGATCCACAGTTTTGGTCCTGATTCAATTTGATGGTGCCCGTGCACACTGCTCCGAGAGATTTCATAGGATCTCTGCTAGCTATCTACCTACCTAGGGAATCCTGAGTAGAGAATGCTGGGAAGTCAGGGTTGGGGAGACCACGGCACGAAAAGACAGAATATAGGCGCTGACTGGGCCAGGACATGAGGGCTCCTGACCCAGCTGGTCAGGAAGAGACATACTTGACCTTCCTGATGAGAGCACTGGCAGCAACATACACTGCACACAGAACCAAGGCTTATGGAAAAGAAATGAGCAGATGGCTGTCATTCCAGGTAGGGACATCTGCAGAATCAACAGTCAACCAGTACTCACAGAAGCCACCCAGTCTTCTGGATTTTTGGTTTGTCTTTCAACAAGTGTCATATGAAAGTATTCTATGGACAGACCCTGTAATTGCAGGGAGGGACCTAAAGTGGAGACACCTTAAGTTTCTGTAGTACTGAAGGAGCTGCATACAGCTCTATGCTTTGAGTCCCTGCTGAAAGCAGCAAGTACTGAGACAGAAACTGTTCCTCAGGGTCAAGGAGAGAAATTAATTCTAAGTAATTACCGCCTAAAGGAAGGGGTAACTAACATTCTGTGGGCAGGGGCATCTGAAGGAGTCTTGAAGCTGGAGTGAAATGGAAAGGTACAAACTTCCAGCAGTGAGAAGGGAAAGCACACGGGAAGACCACAGAGGTGGGACACAGCAGAAATGCAAACACAGCAACCGTCTAAGCACGATAAGCCAGTCTCCTTAGAGGTGCCAGGCAGCAGAGGACCAGTTTTCAGAGGCCTTCCAGGCTAGGAGCACCAGTACTTCAGGTACCTGCCTGGTACTTTACGGCCCTGGTTCAGGGACCGTAAAGTCATCACTCAGTGGTTCCTGCTGATACCGCCCCTGACTGCGCACACCACGAGCAGCGGGGAATGTTTCTGGGGACCTGGCTTCAAAGACACCGGTGTGTCACAGAGATCCCTTTAAAGTGTTTCCAGAGACAGCACTCCCAGTGCCTCACCCAGCACGATGTTCCTAGGGAGGTGGACCCTGCAAAGTCCGTGGGCATCACATTGCACAGCCCTCTTCCCCCGGCTTATCTCTTTATGGCTGGAGCCAGTCTTCCTTATCTCAGAAACAAATGGTTTCCCAGGAGCTGAGAGCGCAATCATTCATGTCTGGCACGTGCTTCCCTGTTTGTTTTCCAGCCTTGAGACACGAGTTGTGTCAACGGGAGATGGCTGTGCCCCCGTCACTTGAGAGACATGAATCAATTTCCCAGCTGCATTTATCACTCACGGCTTTAAATCAAGTCTAATCAATGCTTCCTTCGCTTGCCATGGGCTGAAAAACTACAGAACATGCTCAGAAGACAGGTGGCTGTGGTTCTGATCACAAGCTTCCACCTGGGAGTTAGGCGTCAAACCCCGACCAAACACTCAAGAGCCGTGTTCAGGAAACTTAACTTGAATTCACCTGATATGCAATGACAGGATATGACAGGTCAGGTTATTTAGGGAGAATTCTACATCATAAAATACTTTTCAATTAACATTTCTGAAAATACGATGTTTTAAATTTGATTTCTATTTCTTTTAGCAGTATCTGTTCTCATCATTATTATATTTCCACTTACTTCTTATAAAATATAACAATATAAAGGAGTCTGTTTTAAAATAATTTTTTTAAAGATTTATTTATTTATTATGTATACAGAAGAGGGTGCCAGATCTCATTACAGATGGTTGTGAGCCACCATGTGGGTGCTGGGAATTGAACTCAGGACCTCTGGAAGAGCAGTCAGTGTTCTTAACCTCTAGGCCATCTCTCCAGCCCCCTGTTTTAAAATAATTTAATCAACTTTTATAACTCCCTCCCTCCAGTACACAGGAACAGAATCTGTTTCCCACAAAGAAAGTGTATTTTCCACTAGCAGGTGTGAAAACCGCCCAGCAGCTGCCAACCAATTCAGCATGTGGTAGGGAGCAGCCCTGTCTCTTTGGTGAATTAATCTTGTGCTGGTGAAAGATGATGCTATCCTGGTTACAGCATCAGAGCCCCACCATGCCCACAGCAAGACCGAACCTTACTCTTCAAGGATAATGGGACAGACAGAACACAGGAAAGCCAGTCGGTGATATGCGAAGCCACAACCCAAGCTACCACTGGGACTTACCAATATAATGAATATTTCTACCTAACCTGCTCAACTGTGCAGACTGATCAGTAGCCTGTTTCTGAATGATGACAGGGCTGGGTCATTTCACGGGGCTGACTCCCCTAGCAACCTGTTGTTTAACTTGGGGAAGTCAAGCAAGAAGGTTGAACTTTCATGCTGGTTTAACACTTCATCAAGTCTCACAGTCCTATAAGATAAGCAACAAAAATACAGACAAGTTCTGCATGTTTTTGTCAAAGACACATTGCATATGTGAAGGTAGATGCTTGAGATTCCATCACCTAGCTGGGAAGTGGTGGCACAGGCCTGTAATGTCTGCACTTGGGAGACTGTGGCAGGAAGACAGTAAGTTCCAGGCCAGCCTAGGTTATATAGTAAGACATTGTTGCAAAACCCAAAAAACCAAACCCAAGAGACTCTATCACTTGATGACATCACAGCCACCACAGTTTCTGCAAGAAGATTCCATGATGTTCATACACTGAATGACAAAATAACTCAATGCTGTACTTCTCAAAACACATTGCTAGGTGACCCGTGACTATAATTTCAGTCCTCTTTTCAAGATGAAAGGAAAGGTTTGGAGCTTTGACATAACCCTCCAGGGCAGGCCACCTCTGAGCCAAGGTTCTGGAACTCAATTCCATGTCTTGCCAAACTCAATGAGTCAAATCTCACTGTGTTGTGACTAGAGAGTCAGTATGGTCTCCTTTCTGTTCTTTCCCTAACTTACTTGTCTTTTCTCCCATCATCCAGCATTCTTGGGAAACCCCTGTGGTTACAGGAGATCCCTAAAGTTGCCTGGCAAGTTGTTTAGCATAGAACCCCAAAAGGCAGCCCCTTTGAGGGGTGTTCTGGGTGGCAGGTGTGGTGCAATAGTGTTCTTAGCCATCTTAAACAAAGGCCAGGTGGAGGGATACATGAGCTTTCAGCCCCGTGGACAAAGGGGGGTGGAAGGGAATGCCACAAACTGAACTCAGGAGTCTGAAGCTGTGGCACTCACGCATGCCATCTCTAATACTCGTGAGGCAGTTCACAGAGCCCCTTGGCTTTAAGAATGGCAGCAGGATCATGTTTGCCTATATTTAAGGGAAGCAGTTTTTCCAAGACAATTCTCACAGAAGTCAATCCTGCCCACACTCCTAGGGACAGGAACTGAAGAAAGGAAGAAAATGTCCATGGCTTTAAACATTTAGACAAGAGGATCTGTTCTACTTGCTGTTAGTGGATCCAAAGCCTTTTCAAAGCAGCCTCAGGTAATGTGCTGCTGAGGAGAAATGCATTGGCAATGGTCACAGAAATTCTGAAGCTCTCCAGGGAGCCTGAGAAAGGCTCCAACACACCCAGACCGCGCTGTCACAGTGTTTAGGAGTTAAAATGCATGTCAAACGGCACCGTCACCCCAACTAACATGTTAATACAACTGGAATTTCTATTAGAAATACAAATCCTTGCTGTCTTTCTAATCCAAAAGAAAGGGGACCATAAAGTCTTGGAATAAAAAGTGCTGAGATGAACGAATGTGTATCAGGTTTCATTTCATTCCTACCCAAAGCAAATCGGTTTATTTCACTTGTTCACTCACTACGTGTCTCTAGAGCACCGAGAATACAGTAGTGGTGTCTAGGAATGACAAGACCTGACCCAGCCCCACTTTCCCAACAAATCACCTGCAAGCTGGGAAATGCACATAACTGTGACCATCCCATTCAAGATGGAGTCACAGGGTGCAGCATCAGAGAAAAACGGGAACATGTATGGAGCCAGGCTTTCTCAAGAAAATGAACATCAGGTGATGGAAGACAGGCAACAGACCAGGTGAGCTCCAAGACCGTCCCACTGTGTGGAGGGATAATCCAAGGGCTTTCCAACCAAGGCAGCTGCTGTCGCCTATGAGGAGAAAGCCCAAGAGCAGGAAAGCATGGTGGTTGGAATCTGAAAGGCTTCCGGCCCTTTGTTTTGAACATTTCCTTCCCAGTTTGTGACAGTGTTCTGATGTCTGGGGAGCTGTCGCAGTGGATCTGGCTGGGGGAAAGCAGGTTGCTAGAGGTGGGTCTTTGCTTTTGGTTCTGATCTGTTTTCTCTGCTTGCCACCATGTAAACAAGCCACCCTCAAAATTTCCCACCTTCACAGATGGAACCATTCCCACGCATCTCTCTCCCACCAAAAAGGTCAGAAATCCTTTGAAATTCGGAGCCAAAATGAATCTTTCCTTCCTTTCCTATTTCTGCCAGGTATTTGGTCACAGCTATGCAAAAAGTAAGGGGTGGGGTGGAGAGGCAGGCAGACGCAGACACAGACAGACTACTCTCAGGAATACAAACACTGGGCAATAATGGACCCTAGACCAAGCTCTGCCCTAGAACAAATAAATACGGAAGCCAGATCCAAACCAGTACAAGTCACTTAGTAAAACAGATAAAAAATTATTTGTAGGAATGCAAACCCAACACCCAGCAAGATACAATCCAGAGTTTGCCAGCTGATCAAAGATGATAAGGCATATAAAAAGGCAGGAAAACCTGACTCATAATGAGAACTTGTATCCAAACCTTATAAAGAACTCTCAAACTAAAACAAATAAGCCTGTGAAAAGAGGCTCAGCACAATAAATCTGTTATTTTGTTTTTGTTTTTTTGAGACAAGGGTTCTCTGTGTAGCCCTGGCTGTCCTAGGAACTTGCTCTGTAGACCAGGCTAGCCTCAAACTCAGAGATCTGCCTGCCTCTGCCTCCCGAGTGCTGGAATTAAAGGTGTGTGCCGTCACTGCCTGGCTCAGCACAACAAATCTTAAATCAGTAAACAGACCAGAATCAGGTTTCGCCTCCACACCTGTGGGAACGGTAAAGACTAAGAGGGCTGGCAAGATGGCTCAGGGCAAGGGTGCTCGATGCCAAGCCTGACGACCCAACTTCCATCTTTGGGATCCACATGGTGGAAGGCAAGAACTGACTCCCGAAAGTTGTTCTCTGACCTCCAATTTCACACACACACACACACACACACACACACACACACACACACACACACGCACACACACACACGCACACGCATGCACACACATGCACACTTTTACATAGTAACTAAATAATTAAATGTAAAAAAGATGAAAATACCAAGTAGCCCTGAGTAATGGAGAAAATGGGAACACTTACTCACCTACTGCTGGTATAAACTGGTTCATCCAAACGGTGAGGGGAAACAATTCCACAAGCTGCTACATGTTAAACATGTACCTACCACACACTCAGCCACGTCACACTGATACTTACCTAGGAGAAAGGAAACATGTGCACATGGAGACTTGTACCCAAATGCTCACACAGCTTTATTAACAGTCAAAACACTGGCAGCAACTCAAATGTCCACCAGTGGGGGAAATGGACAAATCCATTCCAAGAACTGGTCTGCACACCGAGAAGACAACACGAAAGACTCGGCACACATTAGCACACCTGTCAATCTCACAATAATTATGTGCAGCGAGAAGAGCCCGATCCAAAGTGTGCACCGAATCCTTCGGTTTATGTACAGGGCAGGTAATGCAAGCTACTGGACTACGACACAGCACAGCAGGGGTCGCTCAGGGAACACAGGTGGGTGGCATCTGGCCTGGAGAAGGGGATGTCAAATGTCAGACATCCTGGCTGCAGTGAGCATTTCACCTGGTGTGCTCACCTGTTAGTATTTCTCACAGTGCACACTTCAAATGTGAGTCCTACCAGTCAGCTGTCCCCCTACAGTCTGGAACAGTGGTTCTCAACCTGTAGGTCTTGACCCTTTTGGGGGTTAAGTATCAGATATCTGCCATATCAGATATTCATACTGCAATTCATAACAGTAGCAAAATTACAGTTACAAAGTAGCAACAGAATATTTTTTGTCTGGGGGTCACCACAACATGAAGAGGTAAAGAGTCTCAGTATTAGGGTGGTTGAGAACCACTGGTCTAGAACTTTTCTTACTAGAACTATGGTCCTCATTTTAAAATGTTACTTATACCTTGGAAAGAATACTTTAGGGTTTTACTTTTCAAGTTGCAAACCAAAAAAATTAAAGGTTTAAATGTTAGCTCACTGAAAAGCAATGTCCTCTATGGGACAGGAAAAGTACACAATGGAAATCAAATTCCACGGCCATATGAGAGCACAGCTGATCTAGTTCCCCATAATGAGCCAACCCTTGAGTCAATCACGGGGCACCTGTCCCCTCTCCTCTCCATCCTGCATACTGCTGTGGCTCCCAGCATTGACACCAGGAGGTGTGGAAACCTGAAGGACGGTCCTCAGCTCTTCTCCAACCTCCTCTATCAGAGGAGCCCGGGTAGAGGCCAGTGTCTGCCCTTGACTGACTTCACATCCCTGGCTGGCCATGTTTCTGCAGAGCCCACCCTTCTGGATGAGCAGGGCACTGTCTTCTTCCAAAAGGGGGTCCTGCAGAGGAGTGAGCAGCAAGGGCTGGGTCCCAACAAGCTCCTCGGGCTCTGAAGCTGAGTCTTCTGTGTCAGACGATGAGGTGCTGTCCGAGTCACTGGCCTCGGGACTGGAGCCTGGCACCCGCTGCGTGGGCCCACACTGGGCTGCTTCTCTGGCAGTTTCTTCCTCCTGGACAAGAAGCGCAGCAGTCTCCAGCTCTTCCAGCTCTAACCCCAGCTGGGCCTTACTGAGGGAGACCGCTTTCAAGGCTTCTGCGAGGGCAGCCAACTTTTTGGACCTTGAAAATTATATTAAGAAGAAAAATTAGGTTCTGCTCATTAATCAGACTGGTGACAACAAGATATAAAACATCACAAAGCCGGCACCTTTATGTGACACCAGGGCAAACCCCAAGCAAGTCACAGGTGTGTGTGTGTGTGTGTGTGTGTGTGTGTGTGTGTGTGTGTGTGTTTGTGTGAAAAAGAGAAGGTGCACAAGCAGTGGAGGATTTTCTATGACTTAGAAGGAGGAAAGCCTTCCTCCACTCACCGGACAGAAGCCATGGGAAGAGAAGCTTGATACTGTCAACTAAGGGAAACGCCATAAGCCATCAACACCAGGTCAGAGAGCTAATGCTCAGGTGGGAGAAATAGGCCCAACTTACATCGCAGACGAGGGCCTAGTCCAGAGGAAGGTTTGGAAATCAGAATGCTAAGACCTAACACTCCAACAGGAAACTGGACAAATGACATCGGCAGATGATGGAGCCTTGGTGTTGCTTACTGTGTAGTTTTTAAATCCACCAGGAATGCAATAGCTGCTAACTAAAAATTCAAACTGGGGCTGGTGAGGGGCTCCGTGAGTAAAGGCACCTGTCACCAAGCCCGATGACTGAGTTCAACCCTGTAGACAAACACTGTAAAGGAGAAGTGACTCCTGCAGGATGTCCCCTGACCTCTACATGTGCTCACACAACAAACAAACAAACACGGCTTCCTTCAGAAGA
The DNA here is from genome assembly GCF_049852395.1 of Peromyscus maniculatus bairdii. NCBI lineage: Eukaryota > Metazoa > Chordata > Mammalia > Rodentia > Cricetidae > Peromyscus > Peromyscus maniculatus. The sequence goes on from NC_134854.1 coordinate 122,992,731, forward strand.
GCGGATGTGAACAGAGACAGCACTTCCCATGGAGGAGCCGGCATGTGTCTGAGCCCCTTCCTCAGAACAGTCACTGTGTCTGTGAGTTTCCACACCGACACGGTGGAGCAATGTCCAGGGATGGGCAGAGTGAGGAGAAGGGGACGAGAGCCGCCGCCGCAGTGTTGACAGAAGAAAGGCCCAGGGCTTCAGCGGGCAGCTCCAGAGAGCTGGCCGAGGGAGAAGGCCTGCCAAGGTAAAGAGACTCCGGGCAGGCCAGGTGGAGTGAGCTAGTGACCCCGCCGAGGGACAACCTGACGCCTCAGCACTGCGAGGCATCACACCCAGTGCAGATGCGGTGGTGCCACAGCATCCAATGGCGCCTGTCCGCACAGTCACCTCTGCGAATCTTTACTTTTCCGGAAGAAGCATTTTACTTTAAATCCTATGTTCATTTGACCCATCACTAGGACGGCTCTTTTTTAAAGAGGGAAGGGTTTCCTGGAGATTAAACCCATGGCTCTATGCATACTAGGTAAACTCTACCTTACCAATGAGCTACAGTTGCAGCCTTTGTGTTTTGAGAAATGGTCATGTTAAATAGCTCAAGGGGGCCTTGAACTTACCTGGCCTCAGATCTACTATCTCCTGCCTCCAGCTCCTGAGTGGGGGATTGTAAGTGCTCAGCTTCCATTTCTCATTGTCTGACTTTCGCTAGCTCAGGCTGGCTGGTGTCCTGCCAGCACTGGAGTTCTAACGGACACTCTCAAGACCACACAAGTGTCATTCTGGATTCCACGCCCCGCCTCCCAATGCAGGGATTAAAAAGTGAATAAAATGTCAAAACAGCATGGACATGTAAGACTTGGAGGAATAAAAATAGGGCTCCCTACTCAATTGTTTCACACAGATCAGAGGAAAAATGGGGACTTTATTTAGGGATAAAAATCAAGTCATGACAGGGCAGCCATTTCGTTCTTTCAAGCACAAGCATAATTAATACTGGTTCTAATTTGCTGTTCCTGTAAGTTCTAGAATCCATCTCTATAACAGTGCCACCATTTCAAAAACCAAGCCATCTAAGGATGTTGGTGATTATTTTGTCACATTCAAAGCAGAACTGGCTAGTTCACATCAAAAAAAGCTTTGTCAATGACATTAAATAGCCAGACTCTTACAGGCGCCAGCCATTCTGATATTCTTAGTGAACTTGGCTGCAGTTGTGTGTCTTTTATGTGTAAATGAGGGACATCTCACATGCTCAGAATGCACTCGTTAGTGTGAAGAGAATCAGTACTTAAGAGACTTGCTAAGAGGATCATACTGTTACATAAAGACTCGGCCCAAACTAGATTTTCTTAGAAGCTGATACAAATGTAATCCCACCACATAACTGTAAAAATGGTTTATTCTTTGTACAATTGTGACATAACATACCATTTGGAGGATTTTAAAAAATTATAGATTGCTGATGAGTTTTAGTAAATTAACCAGAGTGAAAGTGTAACAGTAACAGCTCTAGGCACACACCACTGGCACAGCTAAACTGGTATCATTGCCCCAATTAGTTTACACTTGGTGACCGAGTTTTCGGGTGCTGGTGTTAAAAAGAACCCACAGCCCATGAAGCAGCCAAAGTGCAGGAAGAGCCTGAGCTGTAAGAGGGGGCGGGCGGGCGGGACTCGGGCACAAATGAAAGCATACATCCTGTTTCTCGTGGTAGAGCTGTGTCGTAAGTGATCAATCAACTTTTCACCACTTCCTGCAACGGCAGGTCTATTGTAAATCTCACAGTAAACAACTAGGTTTCATTTCCTCTGCCCAAACCCAGGCCCGCCTGGCAGGATGTTCTGAGACTGGAGCCAGCACCTGCTAATTCGGGCCAGGGCTTCAGTGAGGCAATGTGAGATGTTCCTACTGGATGACAGTCTCCTGGCTAACTGTTAGGACACCTCACCTTTTATAGGATTTTGTCCCTCGGCCCCCATTCAATGTCTTAGGTTCAATCTGGAGCTAAACAACACCACTTTTTAAAGGGCTCTAATTCTGCCATGTTAGATTCCTTTCTACTGGAAATTTAGAAACATTTCTAAACCTCAGGGCCCTCTGCCTCAAACACACACACACACACACACACACACACACACACACACACACACACACACACATACTTTACTTTTAAAAACTGTATTTATTTAGTGTATGTGGTGGCGGCGCCGGTGCCCTGGTGTGTACAGAGTTCAGAGGACAGCTTAAGGGAGTTGGTTCTCTCCTTTCAGGGATCGAACTTGGCTGTCACGTATGGTGCTAAAGTGTCTTTATCTGCTGAGCCATCATCTCAGTGGCCCCTGCCCTACACCTATTTTTATAGCCTAATCTAAAGGTAGTACACAGGCTTTCAGTAGAAGTTGCCAGCGAAAGTCCTACCTTGCTTCTGAGAATTCCAGGAAAGACAAATACCCACTGAGGTATGGACACAGACTGGAAGACAGAGCGGAAGTCATTTGCAGCCCTGTCACAAACACTGACATCTGCCCCCTGGAACAAGTAGCTACTGCTTTATCCCTCAGGGGATGCTGAGCACAAGTTGTTTAAGCCAAGTCAGACTGAGCAACGAAGCAACTTCCTGTTCAGTTTCCAACTAGATTTAAGGCAGTCTGTGGCTTGATGAAGAGAAACATCTAGTTCGTGGATTAGCAGTTCTCTGACCGCCCCACTCTGAGCTGCCCAGCACCCATAGGCTAGCGGGTCTGTCATAGTTCTGTGGGTGCAGACTGAAGGTTCCTTCTGAGGGGAGGGTGGCCCCGCTGCTATCCTCAGCTTCCGGCACGGCTGGACATGCTGGAACTCTGGCTTGTAGATGCTATTCCACCCTCAGCCCCCATTATCACTGCTTCTCTGGGTTAACTCCCACATTCAGGGACTTGGAGGTTGAGGAGATGCAAAGCAGGACTCCTGCAGGACTCACGGATGTCTGTTAAAGGACGGACTCACCCAGAGGTCAGCCCTATAGAATGGTTCTACCTCTCCTACACCTAGAGTTGAAGAAGCCGGTGTGAGGGCTCCTTTACTGAATGCTTGAATGCCCCGTGACTTCCAGCCAAGAGCTGCCATTGGGCAGGACCCCACAGTTCCCAGTGAACAGGGCTCTTCCTCTTCCTTGCTCTTTCAACTGCTTACCAGCTAGTTGTTGTGGCACTAATCCAAAGTCTTTAATGTGTGAGAAAGGAAGTAAAACAATTTCAACGTGGGGCTGAGGAGACGGCTCAGTGGGTAAAACTCTCTCTGCATAAACACGAACCCCTGAATCTGGCTTCCTAGGACCCACGTAAAAAGCTGGGTGTGTCAGGAAGCACCTGTAACCCCACAGGAGGAGGCAGACCCAGTCACAGCCTGGGGCTTTGCTGGTTAGCAAGTCTAGACACAACAGAGAGCTAGCTCCAGGTCCGGTGAGGGACCCTGTCTCAAACAGTAAGGCAGAGAACAAGTGAGGAGGACTCCTGAACTCCACCTCCCCTCCACACCCATGCCAGGGTGGGCACACACATTACACACACTTCGGCACTCTCAAGTCCTATGAAGACGGCAACTTGACAGATGTCATGAGCTTAGGAAAACTATCATGAGAACTGAGTGAAGCCATAAGCCAGACTCAAACCCTCCTCTACAGACATGATAGGAGCCACTTCTCCAAGGGCCTGGCCAAAAGAGCTTTCATCTTCTCGGAATGTCATGAAGTATAGGAAGATCTGAAAAATTAACAACAGACCTACACATTCCACACATAGAGTTCTAAGTATACAGCCATATAACAATGGTAAGAATGCTTTAAGTACTTGACTAAGTGTTCTCAGGACAATCTTACAACCATCCGCTCTTTTTGTTTCTTGAAGGCTCTAGTATTTAAAATGATAACGAATGCATAAATGTTGATTACTCATTGTATATGTATATCTGGTACCACAGATTCAAAAGAGGGAGAGGAATAAACATATAAGGGACATACTCAGACCACGAGGGCAAGCGGCCCTAACAAGGGCTGGACCACACCAAGGGGCCATGCAAAGGGGCAAAGCTCCTTTCTGTATAGGTTACAGAAGGGTCATCTCTTCCTGGGTCCTGTCCTGGGACAGTCTCTGCTCATCCTGATATGCCTCATTAGCCCATTTAGTCCTCACACCAGCCCCTGGTGAGCAAGCCTCTCCAGGCTGCCAGTGAGGAAGCTCAGGGACCCATCCAGTGTGGACTGAAGGAGAGGAAAGGGCACCGGGGGCGGGAGGGCCACAGAGGAAGGCAGACTGGTTCAAAACAACTTCTGGTACCAAGCAAGAAATCAGCTAACAATTGATGAGTGAAACCAAGTAGCTGGTCAAGTTCAAGAAACAAAACCCACCTACCTTTGAGGGCTAGAAGGGATATGGGAGGTGGGTCTCATCTAAGAGTGGAGAGAGCTCTCCAGTCCCCTTTCCTCGGCAACTCCCTCATGACCCCATGGAGCATAGCATGTGGATATACCAGACTTGAACAATTCTGAAGACACCTTGCATTTCATCTAACAAAAGCAGCTCAAAGTAATTAATGATGGCTGTCTGAATTCAGTTGCTATAAAGTGGCCCCTGACAAAACCGAGTCGGAAGGTACTGCAGGTTGAACCCTGATCCACAGACACATGGCAACATCCTCCCCTGCAGCCCGTGAATAGGACTTATTTAGACACAGTTTTTGCAGATATCATCCAGGGACAAAGGGCTGAGGTCACACTGCATTATGGTGAGGCTCTAATTCAATGACATTCCATTGAATGGTTCACAGTGACTAGTTCCATTCACTGCATCTTAGAACCAACTGGCAAGGTGGAGGGAAATGGACCCAACTCTCCCCAGGATCCTCCCAGTGCACAAGCCTTGCCAGCGAGCGACTTTACTAGCCACGCTCCTGTGGAGGGGTTAACACTGCCATGCTGTTTTGTAATCTGCTTTTTAAGGTGCTCTAAAAAGATCTGTAGGGCCTGCTGTTCAGTCAGATACCCTCCAAATAAAGAAGTCACTCACAAAATGGTAGTTTCATTATCTCAGTTACAGAAAGTTGAGAAACCAGGCAAAACCAGGCTAGTGAGAAACTTTGATGATGCAGGTGCAAGTGCTAGGACCGTGCAGGGAAGGGGAAGACTGCTGGTGTTTCTGAGTCACGCCTTAGGGTTGGGAGAGTGGCTGCTGTACAATGTTTACCCTATTAAAAAGCTTATAACGGATACTGAGAGTCTGCACAGACCTCAGCAAAAATGAACCTAAGACACCCCTCCCCCAATCTACTCCTGCCACACCTTCCTACCTATGAATTCTGAGAAAGACATCCCTGCTTCTGGAGGCTGGTGTAGGAAAGTGCCTGAAGCCAGAGTCCTAGACACAGCTCCCATGGTCATGGGCAAATGTCAGACCTCTATCACTATGCTCCTCATCCCAAATTCTTTTTAAAAGACGAGGTGTGGGCTCTCAGACTCAACATGAAACTTCATACTCTGCCAGCTGTGCAGAGTAGCAAGAAGGGGTTGTCTCTGCTCAAGTCCACAGCATGTGCACCCCAGTGGACTGAGCATCAGTTACAGCACTGTCCCAGGCCACTTCAGATGTGTACAGGTCCACAGCTTGTGCACACCAGTGGATCCCGAGTGTCAGTTACAGCACTGTCCCGGGCCACTTTAGATGTATGTGTACAGGTCCACGGCTTGTGCACACCAGTGGATCCCGAGTGTCAGTTACAGCACTGTCCCGGGCCACTTTAGATGTATCTGAGGGCATTTGCCCCAGGACTTTGGACATACAAAGCTACTTTAGTATTTTGTGAACTAAAACACTTTAATAAAAAAACACTTTAATACTGTTTCAGATTCTCAAATAGTTTTCTTAGCCAACAAAAATATAAACATGGGTCATTAGAAATCATTGTTTTACTTCTACAAATATTTAACCAAAGAGAACAGCATCTTTTAATTTGTGTACTACAGAAAAAAGCTTATTTTTTCAAAACAGATAGTTTATGTGTATGTGTGTGTTCATGTGTGCCCATAAGTATGTGCAGATAACAGAAAACCTTGGTTGTCATTTCTCAGCTGCCATGCATATCTTGTTATACTTTTAAAAAATTTTTTAAGATCTGTTTATGTGTAAGAGTGTTTTGCCTGTGGGTATAAAGCAGCCATCCCCTCTTAGAGCACGATCTTATAGCAGGGCCTAAGTAGCCTTGCCAAAAGACCAGGCCTCAGTTTGGGTTTCCTGGGCTGAGCTGGCCCTCCCAGGGACAATCATACCCCACCACCACCTCATGGTGACCAAAGATAGCCGCCCCACCCTGAAGCTGGAAAGTCCCTAGCTCCCAACCAATCCCCTGTCGACTAGTTGCCATTAGGTTCGAACCCACCAATCAGCCCAAAGGTCCGATCACCCCACCCTGGAATCCCCCAGCTGTGCTTAAAAGGAGCTTGCACACTCCTCTCATGGCCATCGCCATTCTACCTAAATGGCTGACCCCTGCATGTGGGAATTTTGTCTTGAGAAATAAAAGCTCTTGCTGATTGCATATGTGAGTGGTGGTCTTTGTGGTGCGATCTGCAGACTCTAACAGGTATGTCTATGTACCACATGAGGGAAGAGGTCAGAAAAGGATGTCAGAAAGGGGAGTTTGAATATGAGTACAGGGAACTGAATCCAGGTTTTCGGCAAGAGCAACAGTCTCTTTAGCTGCTGGGCCATCTTTCCAGACCCTTGTGTTTTCTTTTTTGAGACATGGTCTCTCACTGGCCTGGAACTTACCAAGCAGTGTAGGCTGGTTAGTTAACAAGCCCCAGGAACCCACCCCCACTACCTCTGCTTCCTCAGCACAGGAATTACAAGTACACGCCACTGATTCAGCTTTGTTTACAAGGGTCTTGGGGATCCAACCCAGGTCCTCATGCTCACAAGACAAGCATTTTTACCTCCAGAGCTGTCTCCCCAGCCCAGAAAGCCCACAAGGGCATACAAGTTACACTATTTCACAAAGCACCACCGCAGTCAAAGGCCACTCTATCAAATGCCCAGGTCTCTGTGTCACTGCTGTGAGGAGCAGAAGATGAAAGCTGTCTAGTTGACCTCAGCTGCCAGACTGCTCACTTCCATCCAGCACATCTAGGGTGTTTTCCATGCAAGAGCCTGGTCTATTACACATGTCTCTATGAAACAATAGTTGCTCTGGCTATTCAAAGTTAGATTTTTTTTCCAAATAAATTCTGAAATTCAAGAAATTATTTTGTCTAATAATATCTACCAGTACCAATATCTAGGTAGACATATAGACTCAAATATGTATTTTTATGTATTTATAATGAAGCCCTTAATCAGATTATTTTTAAACGATTTTTAATTTTTATTTTATGTGTATGAATCTCTTGCCACTTATGAGCCTAATATCCACAGAGGCCAGAAGCTCTTAGCTACTGAGCCACCTCTCCAGCCCCTTGTTTTTGTTTTTGAAGCTCTCTCTTCTCAGCATTCTTATACTCTGTACAATGTCCCTCAGGAGCAACCCATCAGAGTATGTCACTGATTTTTGCTCACACCAGCCAGACACTATAATCACTGATACCTATATCTATTCTGAACAACGACTTTCTCATGATAAAGTTTCTATAGTAAGTCCCTAAATTTGACTAAAGGTTGTCTATACCTTATGTGAAAACAGGCCTAGCTGGGTTTCTGGATTCTGACACTAGATAAAACTATTTTTGGGCACTAGAATATATCATTCCACAACTAACTTATCTAAGAAACTGAACATAAAAGACAATGAAGGAAAGCTTTATTCTCAGCCACCAAGATACCTGGAGTAAAGAGTTCAGCATGTGTACATGCAAGCATTGGTAGAGGTCTGTGAGGGGATCAGAGGCAGACTCTTTAAGACTTGATGCTATTGTTAAATGTGCACAGTCCTAGACCTATCAACAGAACATGCAAATTCTCTAAAACAGTTCTAAGGTTGGGAGCTGTCCCATACTTTTATTACAGTGATCATGTGACCATCGAAGATTAAGACCCCGCTAGTTGTCTGGATACTTCATCAAAACCCCAAGTTCACTTACTCTTCAAGACTCATAGACAAAGGACTCTTCTATAATTAGAACTGGAGAGTTGCCAACATGTTCCTGTCAGACCCAAACTGGTATCTATAAAAATCACTGACTGCTAAAAATAAAAATGAGAGAGTGGCTGATATATTATTTCACTAAGCCAGGGATGCCAAGTTCAACTTCAAACCTCCACAGTGAGATGCTTATAGCCAAACAGGATGGTAGCGCATGTTCCTCAGGAACTAGATGCTAAAACTAGTTTTATGGTTTGACTCAAATGATGGTGTCCAAACGCTTGCTGCTCAGAAGGTGGGGCCCAAGTGTTGTTCCCTTTTTCTGTCTTGTCTGAGAGTCCAGGTGGTTTTCTCTGGGTGCCATCTCACTCCACAGAGAAAGCTAGCCCCACACGGAGCAGTATACAAAAAAGTGGGGAATGCGGTCGGTTGGTTGGCGGGGAGCACAGAGCGTGGCTTTGATCACAGCTGCAGGCCCCACCTGCTTCAAAAGGCAGCAACCACACAGCTCCCCCACTCCATTGCTCACAAACCACAAGAAATCAGCTGCGATAAGCTGACAGGGAAAACATTACACAAACTGCTGACCCTGCTGCAGGCAGGGAAGAGCTGCCTCTGCTTGGCTTTGATTTTCCTAAGCCTGAGCCTGAGGGAGAGACAGTAGGACTTTCTTCTTGCCTAGTGCTCCCGATGGCAAGGTACATTCAGATGGAGCCTGGAGGAATACCAAGTGCAGAAGAAAGAGAAATAAATAAATAAATAAACAAAACAAGAACACAGGCTAAATGCAGAGGCAAGCTGTCGTCAGCAGCCAGGAAGAAAGATCATAGCACTACTGAAAGGCACTGGGTTTTACAGGCTTTTGCTAAAATACACGGGGCTGAAAGCCCTGGCAGTGATCTTCATCATGTTGCTGTCCTGCTGTGTGAGGCAACTACGGATTATAAGCCTTGCTTGTGCATTTTTTTTGTTCCTATTGTCTAGTGTGCATTCAAAGAATCAAACAGCAACAGAGCCTCTCCATGTTTGGCCAGGGAGCTGGACACTGAGCAATCATAAGCAGCAGTTTTCCTCTGGCACACACACACTCAGGTTGTTCCCGTGTGCAGCCTCTTTGAGGCTAATGGGCAGCCACACTGTGTCTTTACAGCACAGCTCAAAATGAACACCAGCCTGGCTGGTGCAACCTTGGTCTGGTTCCCCTAAGCCCTCTAGAGCCCTGCTGTGGCTTCCAAAGCCCATTCCACTCTAATGTGGTCACTGTTGCCAACCAGGTGCCACAGGACCAAGTGTGCAGGATTTGCAAGGCCCTGACAATCCAGAAGTGCCAGAAGCTTGCCCAATCACAGTAAACCATATCCAATATCAGAGCTCCGACCCACCAGGCCAAGGCTGCAAACTGTGGCCCACAGAAAGCAGACAGATGGAGTCTCATGGGCAGGTGGGGTCTGGACAGAGTGGAAAGCACTTGTACTTCATAATAGAGACAGCTGGCCCCAGCTCCAGCCAACTGTTACCACACGAGGATGGGCCAGCAACTGCCAAAACTCCATGATTCAAGAGCAGTTATAAATCCAGACTTTTCCATAAAATCTTCTAGTTTTTAAGTGTTAAAACCAATTTAAAGTTTCTAATAACAGAGAGAAAGCCACCAAATGGGACCCAAGGCAACTAGCTTTCAACCTTTACATTTACTTAGCTTCATCTTCTCAGTTCCCTGCCATTGTCTGTGTGCCACAGAATGATGCCCTACTCTTCACGACACGCTGCAAGTGCTGGCCCTGCCTAGCCATCTCCCCTTCCTTGCTGTGCTAGGTCACGCCCACCTAGCTTCGGTTCTCTCTTCAAGACCCTCCTCTACTAAGCCGGCATGCCAAGCTGAGTGTCTGTCCCTGAATGACTATCTTCACTACCTCTTGTCCTGGGCAGTGTGGTGGGGTCACCCCAAGTGCTCTAGTTCTGCTCTCTGTACATCTTGTCTTTCCAACTAGAACACATGATCTGTAACAGATACTGCTTCAGATATTCTACCAACAGAATGCAGAGTTTGTCTGGGGTTTTGTCTGATTTTGTGCTCTGGAATACTCCAGAGGGACTGGCTGGCCACAGCTAGGCAGTTAAGACCTCAGGCCCTGACATCAAACAGGCCTGGGTTGCTTGATCTCTCTGAGCCTCCATTTCTATACTTGTAACCTAGGGCTATAATAAAATGGGACATAACTCAAATGCCTATGCAGCCTATGAGAGGAAGAGAGAATGTATATAAAGCACTGAGCCCAATGCCTAGCATGCGGTGAGCACTTGATAAATGCTCGTTGTTACCATTATGGACGGATCCCACTGCTAAGCTAGCAAGACATCAGTACAGCTTAGTTGTTAGCATGCATTTATTGACCACTTATACTGGATGCCTAACTCCCCTATTTTAGAGATGGCCGAAGAGCAGAGTTTATGTGACTGTCTATGGAAACAGCTGAGGTCTGAGGACAGACAAGCTGGCTCAGAGCTCATACTGTCCATGATGTCCATGGCCTTGCTACAGTATTCACAGTGGCAGGGGGTAACTTTGTGACCTCTGTCTTCCCAAACTGAAAGCAGGACTGGTTTTGTTGACCATGGCTTATGCCAAGAGCCCAAGGGCTACTCTAGATCTGACTGTAGCTTAGAAGTCTCAGGAGGGAGGAGCCTGCTTCTCTGTCAGTCTGCCTCAGGTTCTTGGTTTGCTGGATAAACTAAGAATGATAGGAAAAGGGAAACAGACTCAGAAACTACCACAAGATTACAGCTATCATGTGGAACAAAAACTGTGATACAGATTAACTGACAAAGACGTCTTGCTGATTACACAAAACAACTAGACAGGAATCAGAGTGATGTGTATCCCCATTATCCAAGGACAAGGTAGCAAAGAGGTGTGTCTTGTTTGGCTTTCAGAGAGGCAACACAAAGATGAGACCACAGTCCAGAAGTGGGGATCCCCAGGAACTGCTTGAAGTCACAAAGGTGAGGCCACCTATTAGCTAGCCTAAACCGAGGAACTCTGCATGTGACAATCTCCTATGGTCTCTTGATAAGCAAGTCTGGAGCATGGAGTATGTGATTATAAAGCTGACTAGACTCACATTTGACCTGACCGGAGAGATTGAACTTAGCTTGGCAGAAGGCAGGCAGTCCTGTTCCGATCTCAGCTTTTCTCTTTCAATATTCCATCCACATCTTAAGTAAAACAGAATGGTCATTCTAACTCCTTCAGATAAGAAACCCTCTCTAATTCTTCAGTCTTCCAATGCCTGTCCTTCTGCCCAGCACACAGTAGTGCTATACAAAAGATTACTGGTAGATTTCCAGAGTCATGTTTACAACAGGACTTACTTGGACAACGAAGTCCACTTCCAAAAAGACTAAATGGAAGGACCTGCCAACCCAGATCCAACAAGGGAAACTTAACAGGGACAGAGGCAAAGCCCTCCAACAGCCAGAACAGCAGAGGAATTGTGTTTAAGAACAACATCTCACCAAGAAAGAAAAACAGAATGTTAAGGTTCTCAACCAAAAATAGACGACTTCCTGGTCTACTGAGATACTGAGAAAGTGATGTTCACCATAAAACAAGAGCAACTGCCCCTCTCCGGCCAAGCCTGGAGTCCATGTTCAATCTGGAGAGTACTTTGAGGAAGCCCTGACTGAAAAGGGCCACGGGGACTGACAAAGTGCAGCTTGCTGGAGTAAGGCCGGGATGGGCAGAAGGGTGGAGACGCTGGGAGAGTGAGTTAATGGCAGAAGGAAGTGACCTCTACAAGGTCTGAGACTGGCTGCAATACAGAGGACCATCAGTAGGCAATGTGGTGCCAGCGTTAGCTTCCAGTCTTACAGTGGGGAAATGACTTTGCTGGGGTCGTCACAGAAAGCTAGGACAAAATGTGACCTTTCTGGTAGAAGGAATAGAAGATGCAAAGGCGATGAACAGCAGACACTGTGGCCAGTTTGAGGGATTCTGAATCTATCTCCATAGCAGGAAAGAGGGTATCTACCAGAACCAAGGGATAAAGCTTAGAGTCTGAGCTTTGATATTGCAACATGATGTTGTCATCTGTAAAGCTCATGAAATCAGTTATATAAACAAACACAAAATTGTAAAGTAGCTTCATGATTTTTGTGTTGAGTCACGTTCACAGACATCCTTGACCACATGCAGCTGTAGGCAGTAGGATCGACACATCTGGCTTAGACAATGGGGCAGTGGACATGGAAGAGCAACTCACTTAAGCTTTTACACTGTGGACAAGAGGGATTGCCACACCTAAAGAACAAGACACTATGATAAAAATGTCATTTCAATGGCCAGATTGGCTTTACTATGGGAAAGACACAAGGAGAAACCATGGCAGGAAGGAAAACATTGAGGCCACTACAGCAGGAAGCAAGAAATACAGACCTATATTAAAGGAGAGGCATGGGCCTAAAGGAGGGATTCCCAGGGAAGAGAGGAGAGAAAGAACTGAAGGACTTAGTGATTGATTCAATGTGGAGCTGGGAATCAAAGACAGGAACATATGAATGAGAGGAGCCAAACACCGTAACCTACATAATGAGGACCAAAGCCCAGAGCATCTAAAGAGTCCCAAGTTATGAATGGATTTCAGCTTTACATCACATGATCAAAGTGTAATTTTCACATACACAAAAAGTAATATTTTTAAAGGATATTTGAATTTACTACAAATCAGCTGTCTAAAGTTTACTGAAACATTGTTTACAAAAAGTAAATCTATTAAGAACAAAAAGAAAACAAATCAGGCAAACAGTAATTAAAAGAACTTGGAAAGGGACATGATGCACATGCTTGTAATCCCAGCACCAGGGAGGCTAAGGCAGGAGGAGCATCCCAAGTTCAAAGCCAGCTTGGACTATATAGCAAGTCTTAGCCTCAAATATAAGAAGAAATAAAGAGCTAAGTCAGCCACACTGCTAGCAGACAAAACAAACAATAAGACAAAAGCTGCAATTAGTGATAAAGATCACCACATAATGAACATTTAGCTCATCAGAAAGATGTAACAATTATAAACCATTATCACCAATAACACACTGTCTCTCCATAAAGAGCCAACAAGGCTGCCAACACAGTAGGAGTTTTTCTCATGCCTCTTCCAATTCCGACCTGACAGGTGAAACAGACAAATCAGTAAAGATAAAAGAAATCAAATCGTCCGACTGACAAGCTAGCTCATTTGTGTGTTAGACACACAGAGCACAGCAGCTAACAGAAAATAAACACTGTTTTGAATAAAGCTGAAAAGTCATGAAAACTGACTAAATGCTAGATATAAAATTAACCTCAACCAATTTCTAAAATATAGCACAATTCTTTGACAGGAACAGAACTGTTCAAAGTCATCAGCAAACACAGGATTCAAAAAATCAGTATGTTTGGAAAGGGAAAACCCACACATTGTGTGAGTAAAACCAGAAAATATTTAGACTAGAATAATTATGAAAAAATTCAGTTTCAAAACCTATGCAGTAACTACAAAGCAGATAGCTGGAAGGAAATGTACAGTTTTAAATAAAACAAGGCTCCCTGATAACGGGTTAATACATATTGAAATCCCAAGCCAAGGAGGAAAATAAAGCAGAATAAACCCCCAGAATGACACAGATAAAAGCTGAAAGCAATCACATAGAGGACAAACAAAAATAGAAAGGATTAACACAAAAAGCACGGATAAATGAGGCAAATGCACCCTCCTTCTCCAAGCTTATCTTAAAAACAAGCAGAACATAATGAGAGAGAGCAAGTACAGGTAAAGCCAGACCATTTCAGACATGTGTAGAAGACATATAGAAGGGAAAACAACTTTTATAGAAAACTTGAAAATCAGGGGAAAGAGACAAATTTCTAGAGAAACAGAATCTATGAAAACTGAATTCAAGATCTGCTGGGGATGCTGTGAACGTGTTGCTCTGACTGATTGATAAATAAAACACTGATTGGCCAGTAGCCAGGCAGGAAGTCGAGTATAGGCGGGATAAGCAGAGAAGGGAATTCTGGGAACAGGAAGGCTGAGTCAGGAGTCACCAGCCAGACATAGAGGAAGTGAGATGTAAGCCACAAGCCATGTGGCAACTTATAGATGGATAGAAATAGGTTAATTTAAAATATAAGTACTGGATAGCAAGAAGCCTGAGCCATTAGGTCAAACAGTTTAAATAACATAAGTGTCTGTGTGTTTATTTGAGTCTGAGTGACTGCGGACCTGGGCGGGACTGGAGAAATCTCTAGCTACAAAGATCATAATCGGACTTCTGGGGAAGATGGAGAGCAGGAGCTGCCTTTCTAGAGGCAAGAGTCACAATGAGAAGAAACCAATCTTATCCCAAAATAGAAACAGAAGAAAAGCTCAGAGCGCCAAGGGGGATGAAAAAATGCTGAGAAGGAGCAGGAACTGAGGGCTAGGCACAGGCAAGTCCAAAGGATCCCTGGGAGCAGCTGCCTGAGAACTCAGATGCTGCTTCCAAAGGTAAGATATGAAAGCTGGGCAGTCCTGGCCTCAAGGCAAACCTTCAGCTCCCCCAAGTCTCAAGTCCAATTGCAGGATGTTAGTTAGGGTATCTACTGCTGTGATGAAACACCATGACCAAATCAAGCTGGGGAGGAAAGAGTTTATTTGGCTTACACTTCCACATCATTGTCCATTACTGAAGGAAGTTGGGACAGGAACTCAAACAGGACAAAAATCTGGAGGCAGGAGCTGATACAGAGGCCATAGAGGGGGGCTGCTTACTGGTCTGTTCCTCATGGCTTCCTCAGCCTGCTTTTTAATATAACCCAGGATCACCTGCCCAGGGATGGTACCATCCATAATAGGCTGGACCCTCCTGTGGTGGTAATCTAATTGTATTGAAATATTATTTTGATTTGTACTGAAATATTAATTTGATTGTATGTTAATAAATAAAGTTGTCTGGGGGTCAGAGCTATTAGAGCCATAGCAAGAGTGTGGCGGTGGTGGCACACGCCTTTAATCCCATAGATATCTGTGTGTTCAGGGTCAGAGCTATTAGAGCCATAGCAAGAGTGTGGCGGTGGTGGCACACGCCTTTAATCCCATAAGATCTCTGTGTGTTCAGGGATACAGCCAGCATTGGAGACATATGCCTTTAAGACCTAGGGGGCTGTACATTCAGACAGTGACGAGGCAGTCATGTGTTTGGGTTTACAACCAATGAGAAGGCAGAACAACATACTTTAAAAATACGAACCGACAGGAAGTAGGTCTTTTTTCGCGAAGCTGGGACAGCAGGAGGAAGGGTGAGATTTTAGCTCTGAGCTCTGACTTCTTGGCTTTCTCTTTTACATTGTTTCTGTGTTTCTTATTTAATAAGACGGTTGGTTACATCTACATCTGGCGCCCAACGTGACAAGAATCCATTAAAAACTGCTTGGCTTGGCGGCAGGTCCGCTTTCCCGCAAGGGCGGCAGGCGGCCCGTGGCGGCGGCGGCGGCAGCAGCGGCGGCAGCAGCGGCGGCACACGGCGGCCGGCGGCGATCGGCTTCTTAGTCCGAGCTGCTGGCGTCCTAGTCCGGGTAGCAACTTCTAGCCCGGGCCTAGGTCTGTGAGCAGCTTGCCTAAAGCCGGTGCTACAAACAACTCAGACCTGCCCTGCCGAACAGGGCCCTGCCTGTAAAGCCAACGCACGTGGTCGGAGCTTAAGGAAGCCAGACCCAAGCCTTGACTCGGCACAAGAGGGAACACGTGGCTGCATTTAAGCTTTAGCCGGCTACGCTTTCTTGTGCGTTCTCTCTCTCTCTCTCTCTCTCTCTCTCTCTCTCTCTCTGGATTTACACCTGGGACACTAGGTGGCTGCTTTGAAAATCCCCTCGGATTTCTACTGTTCTACGCAGATTTGGTAAGTCATAATATATCAGATATTTTAAAGGAAACTATCTAAAAGAGAATTTTTTTCCACATTAAAAAACAAATGGGTTTTATGTGTACATTGGAAGAAAATTGGTTTTTGTTCGAAATTTTAGGCAGTCTGGCAATGGAACAACTATATAATATTAGTATTGGTGGAATTATGCACCTCATCACTATAATAATCCACATTTTAATATTTAAAAAGATAGTCAATTTAAGTGCCAGGATAACAGCGTTAGAAGAACTTGTTAAACCTGTAAAAATTCAGACAGAAGAAATTAACAGTGAAGTTGTTTCAAGTCGGGATCATAAGGTTGTAGAAAGAAAGCCTGTTTTCACACAGTCACCCTTAATTTATCCTGTAACAGTACAGCAGATGCCTGATCAAATGGCTACACAAAATACTTGGGCTCCAATTGAAATGTTGGATTTAAAAAGGTTTAAGGAGGCAATAGTATCTTATGGCATGCATTCCCCATATGTAAAGCAAATGTTAAACACTTGGTCAACATATAATAGGATAGTACCACAGGACTGGCGGGACCTCGCACAAGGTGTTCTGGAACCCAGCCAGAGACTTCAATTTCTGACTTGGTTTAAGGAGGAGGCTAAAAACATAGAAAAACAATGGAGGGATAAAGGAGTACAAGTTTGCCAGGATCAGCTTATGGGCGAAGGCCAATATGCTTCAGCACAAGCACAATGTTTATATGATGTCCAAACCCTAATTTTATGTCGAACGGCAGCCTTGAATGCATGGGACAAAGTTGAGGAACCAGGAAAAAAATCTGAGTCATTTACAAAGGTGAAGCAAGGCCCAAAAGAGTCTTTTACAGATTTTTTACAAAGACTGGCTTCAGCAGTAAAGAGAACGGTCTCGGATTCAGAAGCTGGTAAGGCAATAATTGAATCTTTGGCCTTTGAGAATGCGAATGCAGCATGCAAAAGAATAATCAGGCCATTAAGGGCAAGATCTGCACCTATGGAAGATTGGATTAGAGAAACAATTAATGTTGAAGCTGATGAGCATGATGATACATGGGTAGGAGAAGTAATTTCAAAAGGTTTGAGGAGTGTTAGATGTTTTGGATGTGGAAAGCAAGGACATTTGAAAAGGGACTGTAGACAGGTCATTTCCAGAAACAATGTTTCTTCAAGGAACAATGGCAACAGAATGCCCCTTCCTTCTGGAGTATGCAGAAGGTGTGGTAAGGGAAAACACTGGACCAATGAATGTAGATCAACAAAGGACAGACAGGGTAATCCTTTGCCTCAGTCTTCGGGAAACTCCCAGAGGGGCCTCAGGCAGGCCCCCAGTGCAAATCCAGTTCAAACCTTTCCGGCAGCCATAGAGGAAATGCCTGCTCTGGAGAGCGATTAAATAACCAAATGCCTATTGGAATAAATCATGCTGGTCAGAATGATGAAACAGAGAGAATAGAAAATTCAGGAGAAAACATAAAGAAAATTTTTTGGCAAACTTCTATTAATGAACAAAGACCAAAATTAACGATAAAAATAAATGGTGTTTTGTTGTCTGGTCTGGTAGACACAGGTGCGGACGTTACCATAATTGCACCAGAATTTTGGCATCCAACTTGGCCTCTTCAGGAGGTAAACGTTCAACTGTTAGGAATTGGGACATTATCTCAGGTGAAACAGAGTGCAAGATGGCTCGAATGTATAGGTCCAGAAGGACAGAGAGGAAAATTAAAACCATATGTGGCTAACATAACTATGAACCTGTGGGGTCGAGACTTGTTGCAACAATGGAATACTCAGATTAACATCCCTCCAATCTCAGAAACAAATCATAAACTAGCACATGTTACTGAGAGAAATATTAGAAGATATTGTTCTAATGAGTGGTCACCAGCCATCCATATTATACAAGAACAGGGCACAATAACTGATGATCTTCCAAAGACACCAACAGCTCTACCTTTAAAATGGTTAACAGACAAGCCTGTATGGGTCCAGCAATGGCCTTTAACAACAGAGAAACTCCAGGCTTTAGAAGAGCTGGTAGAAGAACAGTTAAATGCTCAGCATATTGAAGAATCAACCAGCCCTTGGAATTCTCCTGTATTTGTTATTAAAAAGAAATCTGGTAAATGGAGAATGGTAACAGACCTTAGGGCAATTAACAAAGTAATTCAGCCAATGGGTTCTCTACAATCTGGGATGCCTTTGCCTACTCTGTTACCAAAAGGATGGCCTCTCATAGTTATTGATTTAAAAGACTGTTTCTTTTCAATACCCTTACAAGAAAAAGACAGAGAAAGATTTGCTTTTACAGTGCCTACTTATAATAATTCTCAACCGGTTAAAAGATTTCAATGGAGGGTCCTCCCACAGGGAATGTTGAATAGCCCAACTCTGTGCCAATATTTTGTACAACAGCCATTGGAAGTGATACGTAAAAAATTTCCTAAATCTATAATTTATCATTATATGGACGATATTTTACTAGCTGACTCAAATGCAGATACTTTAGAAATAATGTTTGAAGAAGTAAAGAAAATTTTGCCTCGCTGGGGATTACAAATTGCTCCTGAAAAGATACAAAGAGGAGATTCTATTAATTATTTAGGATATAAAATAGAGCTACAAAAAATTAGACCCCAAAAGGTGCAAATTCGGAGAGATAGACTACAGACTCTTAATGACTTTCAAAGATTATTTGGAGATATTTCTCATCTACGAACTATTGTTGGGGTAAAAAATGATGAACTGACTAATTTGTTCAAAACCTTAGAAGGTGACAAGGACTTAAATAGTCCAAGAGAATTATCACCTGAAGCTGAGAAAGAATTAGCCTTGGTAGAAAAGAAAGTGCATGAAGGACACGTGAATCGTATTGATCCAAAGCTGGATTGCATTTTGGTTATCTTACCTTCTAGGCGTTCTCCTACTGGAATATTAATGCAGAGGGAAGATATTATATTGGAATGGATATTTTTACCAAATAAACCAAATAAAAAATTAAAAACTTATGTGGAAAAAATCTCTGACTTGATTTACAAAGGAAAATTGAGACTTCGTCAATTAGCAGGCATAGACCCAGCAGAAATTGTCGTACCATTAACTAAGGAGGACATTGAAAAATTATGGACAGAAAGTGAACCTTGGCAAAGAGCTTGCAGTAATTTTTTGGGAGAAATTAACAGCAAATATCCCAAAAGCAATAGAATTGATCTTATAAAGAGAGCTGAATGGATCTTGCCTCGAATTGTACGGCAAAAACCCATATCTGGAGTTCGTACATTTTATACAGATGCCAACAAAGAAGGAAAGGCAGGTTACAAATCAGAAAATTTAAGTAAAGTGGTTCAAAGTCCGTATAATTCAGTGCAAAAATCAGAATTGTATGCTATTCTGTTGGTATTAATGGATTTTTCAGAACCTCTCAACATAGTAACTGACTCTCAGTATGCTGAAAGAGTGGTGTTACATATTGAGACTGCAGAATTTATCCCTGATGCTTCAGAATTAACTTCACTATTTATTCAATTACAAGATACAATCAGGAAAAGGAATCATCCTTTATATATAACTCACATTCGATCCCATACTGGTCTGCCAGGCCCTCTAGCACAAGGCAATGAAGAGATTGATAAATTATTGATAGGAAATGTGCTGGAGGCCTCAGAATTTCATAAAAAACATCACGTTAATAGTAAAGGTTTAAAAAAGGATTTTTCCATAACCTGGCAACAAGCCAAAGAAATAATAAAGAAATGTCCTACTTGTTCCTTCTACAATCAGACGCCATTACCAGCAGGATGTAACCCAAAGGGTACTCAGAGAAATGAAATCTGGCAGATGGACGTGTTTCACTTTGCAGAATTTGGAAAATTGAAATATGTACACCACACTATCGATACTTATTCAGGATTTCAATGGGCAACTGCTTTGAGTTCTGAAAAAGCTGATTCTGTAATCACTCATTTGCTAGAAGTTATGGCCATCATGGGTATACCTGCACAAATCAAAACTGACAATGCTCCATCATATGTCTCTGTTAAAATGAAACAGTTTTTTGCTTATTACAATATAAAGCATATTACAGGCATACCACATAATCCTACAGGTCAAGCAGTTATAGAAAGATCAAACAGAACTCTAAAGGATATGCTAAATAAACAGAAATGGGTAACAAAAACCCCCAGAAATAGACTGCATAATGCTCTTCTAACTTTGAATTTTCTGAATGCCAATGAGAAAGGAACAACAGCTGCAGAGAGACATTGGATAATAGAAAAAACTACAGAATTAAATCAGCCTATATACTTTAAGGATGTGCTGACCTCAGAATGGAAACCAGGGTATGTATTACATTGGGGACGTGGTTTTGCTTTTGTTTCTACAGGAGAAGATAAGCTGTGGGTACCATCAAAATTGATAAAGGTTCGATTTGAACAAGAGAGACCTCTTAATTAGAGGAGGTGATAGTTCATCAACCAGCATGAACATCCAATTTAAACTAACTTGTATCAATAACACATGCCTTTTCATTTAATCAGATAATAACTTGTCAAAAGGAAACATCCCCAAAATTAGTCTTGGGGAAAGGTTTTTGTTTTTGTCTTTTAGGAGAATGAAGGTTAAGGAATCTGAAGAACACTGGACAAATGAGACAACTGAAGAAAAGGGACAAATCATCTATCCCAAGAAACAGAGTGAAACGGTGTATGGGTATATATTATCTAAAAAAATTTTATGTCTTCCTAAATGTTTGTTTCTGCTTTTCTCTAAAGATTTAACACTATTGGTCTTCTAACAGTCCCAGTTCAATTAAAATTTAAAGCTGACTTTGGAGTTGGAGAATGGCTCTCTCCTTCTTTAAAATCAAGCATGTTGTTAAAAGGAAAATGCAAACTCCCTGTATCATGCCAGAATAAGAGCCATTTCTGCTATGGTACAGGACAAAAGCAAAATTAATTAAGGGACTATTCTATTACTAATCTCAACTCTTTGATTCTATTCTGATTCTTTAAACTGTTCTCAAAGTATAAATTTTATATCAAAATTTACAAGATTAATATATATATATACATTTTAAACTTTGTTAAGATATGAATGGTCACATAGAGTACTAACTAATTCTAGAAAAAAGGCTAGCTGCATATATATGTTTTTGTGTTCGAGTCTCTTATCAGTTTTCTGCAGGAAATCACGGCCTGGCCTAACATCAACTGAAGTCTCCAGAAAGAAGATGGGGCCCCACAACAACAACAATTCCACGTGGACAATAATAATATCATTAAACTGACAAACATCATCCACAGATCAGCTTTGAACTACAAGGTGCTCAGATCAAATTTGAGATGACTAGTTGAGATGATCCAGTCTCAAAGACTACTTGAATAAGGACTTGAGATAAACCCTCAACTTTGGCATTATACACAGACTGGATAATGAAGGATATAGTTACCTCTCCTAGAATTTGACAATTAACCTAAAATTTTTCTTTCAGGATAAAGAAAACTTCGCCCATACCCAGCAGGAAGCAATTTTAAGAATACGACGCCCACATTCCCAAAGAGGTGGTGTGGGGCGGGTGGTTTTTTGGTCTTTTTAATGGGTTTTGGGTCTGGGATAATTTTCAGTATTTAGGGGGGTTGGTTACAAGTTATTGTCAAGGGTTAGGAAAAAGGCTAAGCAAAGGAGATTAGATTTAAAGTTCTTGTTTAAAAAAAAAAAGAGAAAGAAAGAAAAGAAAAAGACAATTACTAGTTTTAAATACTTTACATTGGATTGAATTGTTTTATATTGTACACAAATTTGAAACTGATATTGTTAGAAAATGCTATATGTATATTTCTAATTGTATTTATTCCATCCATTTAACAATGTAATGCAAATTTCTGATCCTTGAATGTTATTATTATCAACTATTAGGATATAAAGAAATGAAAGCTAGTAGTTAAACATTATCATAGAACTTGTAGCCATATTAGATATGTTTTAAAAATTGAGCAGAGATGTTTTAGACAGGTCATCTTCAAACCCTTCAGAGATCTACAGAATATGGCATTTAAAATGTTTTAATAACTTAGAAAATTTTTCTTTTTTGAGACATGTCGGCTCCTGGCAGTACCAATCTACTTTAGAGAAAATATGGGCATTGAAGAAACTGCATATGGAGTCAAGTTTCATTCTGGCAAAAGTTAGCCACTGGACAACAAAGTATCCTCGAATCAACAGGACAAAATGGACAGACAGATCACGAAACAAGGGACTACTGATTCTTGCCAAAACAAGTGTGGTTATGGCTTTATCAAAAGGCATCTTCTGAGGCCAGGACAATATGGCCCCATCCCTGAAGTGGCCTTCGCATCCGGAAAAGGTACGGTGCCCTTTTCTTCGAAGGCAGCTTAACAGGCAGAGGGCCGATGGATTCTGTTGTACAATGGAACAGCAGCTGAAAGCTCATGCCTCTCAAAAGTAGACTGGCATTTAATAGAGGGATGTGGAGAAGAAGGGGATGCTGAGATGAAGCCATATATACACAGCCAAGAAGAATGGACAGCTGAATTAAAAAACTGTCAACAATTTCCAGAATTTAAAATCCTGAATCATGACAGGACACTAGTGGAATTCAGGTGTTTCTGGTACGTGGACTGCTCTCACCCAATGTGAGGTTGAACTGTTGACCTTGTGTACATCCTACTTCACAAATGAGTCTGTCAGATACACTAAGCCTATAGGCTGAAGATGATGCCCCAACACTGCGGAGAAACCTCAGGTGACTGCCCAGGCAGCTGGCTGTTTCTGTCAACTCACAAAATTTTTTTGGAAGTTGCTTGCATGCACTTCCTGTTTTTATTTTTGTTAGCTAATATTATTCCCTTCTTGGGTCTCTGAGGGAGTTGAAGATTAGTTAGTTATGGTTGAAGATTAGTTAGTTATAGTTGAAAATTAATTAGGATAGAAAGTACATTAGATACATCTTGGAATTATCAAAATAGGATAGATAATGGAATTATTTTCTCTGATTCGTCAAATACCTGTTTAGGTATTTATTACTTGTATATATTGTATATAGTTATTGTACTTTTGTATATAGTTTTTCTTTTGTTAGTCATAACCTTTTGCTTTTTTTCTTTTTATTAAATTAGAAAAGGGGAAATGTGGTGGTAATCTAATTGTATTGAAATATTATTTTGATTTGTACTGAAATATTAATTTGATTGTATGTTAATAAATAAAGTTGTCTGGGGGTCAGAGCTATTAGAGCCATAGCAAGAGTGTGGCGGTGGTGGCACACGCCTTTAATCCCATAGATATCTGTGTGTTCAGGGTCAGAGCTATTAGAGCCATAGCAAGAGTGTGGCGGTGGTGGCACACGCCTTTAATCCCATAAGATCTCTGTGTGTTCAGGGATACAGCCAGCATTGGAGACATATGCCTTTAAGACCTAGGGGGCTGTACATTCAGACAGTGACGAGGCAGTCATGTGTTTGGGTTTACAACCAATGAGAAGGCAGAACAACATACTTTAAAAATACGAACCGACAGGAAGTAGGTCTTTTTTCGCGAAGCTGGGACAGCAGGAGGAAGGGTGAGATTTTAGCTCTGAGCTCTGACTTCTTGGCTTTCTCTTTTACATTGTTTCTGTGTTTCTTATTTAATAAGACGGTTGGTTACATCTACACCCTCCCCCATCAATCACTTAAAAAAATGCCCTATCTGGATCTTATGGAGGCATTTTCTCAACAGAGGTTCCCTCTTTTCAGATGACTCTAGCTTGTGTCAAGTTGACGTACAACCAGCCAGCACACAGGTTTTGGTGAGAATGGTTAGCAGTGGAGAGGTTAGCAGCAGGGAGAATCCCAGTCTCGTGTTTTACGATTCCAGGCACCACCGTGAAAAAACATGTGTTGTTAAAACTTGAATTTCCCTGGGAGCCTGAGATCAGAGAACATTCACAGGTTGGAGAGCTTCAGGGAATCAGCTCTGCCAAGTCCAAAGGTACAGGCAGCGGGAGATTCAGTATGAGACATCACAGAGAATGTTAAGTCTGCCCCTGGTGACTGGGAACAGTTCCCATCAACTGAAAATGACCCTTGAGCCTGGTGGCTCTGAGCCTGAGGCCAGTGAGTAGGTCACATTTAGGATACTGTACCTTACTGCAGCATGGCCCAAGAACTCTAAAGTTCCAAACATGAAAGCTACAGTGGCATTTCTCCACTGCCAGTACTGATCTCTGCCACAACTATGATCTCAATGCCATGGTTGCATCTCGTGTTTCAACACACTTGGCTTGGGGGACACCCCTCAGCTAAAACATTAGGGGCTATGACCTGGAGAGTTGTAGGGGATGCCATGTAAGGCAAAGCTAAGCATAACCAGCAGAGGCGCCAATACACAAACCAGGTATATTAGTCACTTTTTTATTGTTATTTCTATTATTGTTTTATACGCTGTGACCAAGTCACTTTACAAAAGAAAAAGTTTATTTTTGGCTTATGATCCCAGAGGGTTGGGGGCCAGCATGGCAGCAAGCAACAGACAGGACAGCTGGAGTTAGAAGTTGGGAGGTGAGGGCTCACATCTCCAAATGCAAGCAGAAAGCAGAGAGAGTGAACTGGGAATGGAGCATGGCTTTAAAATCTCAAAGCCCATGCTCAGTGACATACTTCCTCCAGCAAGGTTACACCTCCTCTATCCACCCAAACGGCACCACAACATGGGGATTTGAGTGTGAACATAGAGGGGCCATTCCCATTCAAACCAGCACATAAAGAAAACCGTAAGTGTGAAGACAGCTGTGGTAGACATCAGATACTGGTCCAACACAAACGCAGCAACAACTAAACCAAAGGAAAGACAGAGCCCGCAGACTCAGATACTCTGCACACAGCCAGCAGGCTCTAAGTTTTGAAGGGAAAAAAGAAGCTCTAATACAGCCCTCCCACTCTAATTTCTTTCCATTCTAATGTTTAGCAGAGCTTTTGCTATACTATATTCTAAAAGATATCCTGAGTGCTATCCCCTCTCTAATGGTCTTCTTCATGCTCCTCCTTTCTCCTTTGACCTACTTAACTTTGCATCTCCTCTTTCTCTTCCCCTTCCTAGTCTCCTTCCTTCCTTTCTTCCTTCCTAAAGACAAGGTCTTACTATGTAGCCCTGACTGTACTGGAACTTGCTATGTCGATCAGGCAGGCCTCGAACTCATAGAGATCCTCGGGCATCTACCACCCAGTGCTGGGATTAAAGGTGTGTGTCACCATACTCAGCCTTCCCGGTCTAGTTTCTATATCTCATTCACTTATTATTTCCACACTTAAGTAATCCTTTATTTCATAGCACATTCAACGATAGGTTTGCCCTTTTCAGCTCTATGGTCACTGGTAGCATACTTGTGGGATTATAATTTATTTAAGCAAATTTATCTTGGGTGGTTTGATGTTGCTGCTAGAGCAGTTTGTTTCTTCTGTGCTGAGTGGTGCTGGAGACTGAGCCTCCAAGAGCAGGCTGCTCAATAAGATCCTCTCCAAAAGTCCAGAAGAGATAACAAAACCAACAGATCTGCAAGGCACACATAATACAGCAATCCAAGAAACAGGAAAAGGCAAGGCAACATGACTCCTCTAAAAGACAACGACTCTCTGACTCCTGGACACCAACACAGACAAAAGGCCAGATGAAGATTTCAAAAGCTAAAGAGGATACAAACAACCAGATGAATTCATCCAGGCCCCAGAGAAGAAAGCCAGTAACATAGAAGAAAGAGTCAGCATAAAGGATTTGAAAACCAGCAATTCAGATAAAAAACTCAGTGACAGGGCAGGAAAACCCAACAAGAAACGGATTTTTTAAAAAGTGTTAGAAGTGAATTAAATAGGAAAAATTATCAGGGGTGGAGGCCACACGTGATAAAATACTGCATTTCAACATTGATAAGGGGAAAGGAAATGAGCATAACCATATCCAGGAACTCTGTGATACAATCAAAGCTGAAACATAAGACTTAATAAGACAGATGGAGCTGAGATTAAACCCTAAAGACAGAGAACCTATTCAATAATTACAGCAGAAAAATCCCACAAATCTAGAGATAGACATTAGAACAGGAGGCATTAAGAACCCCATATATGCTGGGTGATGGTGGCACATGACTCTAAACCCAGCACTCGGGAGGCAGAGCCAGGCAGATATCTGAGTTCGAGGCCAGCCTGGTCTACAGAGTGAGAGCCAGGACCAAAACTACACAGAGAAACCCTGTCTCAAAGAACCAAAAAAAAAAAAAGAACCCCATATACATGGGGCCAGATAGGACCCCTTCCACAGTATAGTCAGTTTGTCAAGAAGTACAAAGCAAAAAACAACACTGAACATTGTAAGGGGGGATGCCAACTCACCAACAAAAACAGGAGCGGCAGCTTTCTGGTTAGCAACTCTTGAAGCCAAGACAGCATGGAATCATATATTTCAAGAACCTGAAAGTAAGTAACTGCTGGCCAAGAGTGCTATATCCAACAAAACTGTTTGTTTTGTTTTTTTAAATTAAAGGAGAAATAAGGGCATTTCAAGGCAAGCACAGCCTAATGCAGTTCATGACCACCAGGGTAGCACTGCAAAAATACTTATAGGAATGAATACTATACATAGAGGAGGAAAGAAGATGGTCTCAGTCACAGGACGAAAGGGAATAGTAAATTTCATGACAGGATGGCTGAACAAAAGAAAGACAGGAAGGAATCTATTATGTCTAATGCAGTTGGCCAACAAACACCTGATGTTAATAGGGGAGGAAGTAAAGGACAAACAATAACCCAATCAGAAAAACAACCAACAAAATTATAGGGCTCATTAACATCTTTCAATAATAGCCTTAAATGTAAATGAACTTAACTCACCGATAAAGAGACAGAGACTTCCTGAGTAGGTTAAGAAACTAGGCACACCCTTCTTTTGCCTCCTAGAAACAATCTCACTGGTATAGACACACACAAACTGAGCGTCAAAGAATGGAAAACAACCTATCAAGTGAATGGAAATAATTTAAAAGGCTGGCATGGCTATTCTAATGCTGACAGAACAGACTTTGCAACAAAATTATTCAGAAGACATAAAGAAGGCCACTACATATTAATAAGGGGAGCTATTTATAGAGAATGTATTGTGATCGTTAATACATATGCACCAAATGTTGGGTCTCGCAATTTCACGAAACAGACAGTAATGGACACAAAAGGTCAGATGGATCCTAACAGAATAACAGTGGGTGATTCAATACCCATTCTAATCTCTGCATAGGTCACCCAATTGAAAAACTCAATATGGAAACCTCAGAGTTAAAGTGCAGCCCAGGTCAAAGGGGCTGAGCAGAGGGCTCCAAAACATCCCACCTGAAAGAAGCGGACACCCGTTCTTCAGCAGTCCATGACTCTCCAACAACAGACCACACTCCAGGCCACAAAGCAAGTCTTAAGAAACACAAACAACCTTTTATGTTATCAGATCAGTGCAGTAGTTTTACAAACTTACGAACTTCACAAACCAAATAGCAAGAAAACCTTCAAAACTACACAAATACATGGAGACTGAGCAATACAGAAGTGAATGACCAGTGGGTCACTGAAGAAATCAGGAAGAACATTAAAAAGTTCTAGAATCAAATAAAAATGAAAGCACAGCTTTCCAGAGCCTGTGGGGAGGGAAGTTTCTAGCTATGAGTGCTTACATTAAAAAAAAAAAGAAGAAGAAAAAAGGAAATCAGAAAGACCTCAAGTAGTCTAATGATTCACCTCTCCTCAAAGTCATAGAAAACAAGATCAATTTAAATCCCAAAGCAATAGATAGCAAGAAACAACAAAGATTGAGCCAGAAATGAACAAAATGAAGATTAAATAGATATACAGAATCAATCTAAGAGTTGGTTCTTTGGAAAAAAACAAAAAACAAAAAAAAATAAGATTGATAACATCCTAGACAAAGAAAGAAAAGACTCAATAAAATTAGAGACGAAAAGGCTCTCCTTGCCGGGCGGTGGTGGCGCATGCCTTTAATCCCAGCGCTCAGGAGGCAGAGACAGGTGGATCTCTGTGAGTTCGAGGCCAGCCTGGGCTACAGAGTGAGTTCCAAGAAAGGCACAAAGCTACACAGAGAAACCCTGTCTCAAAGAAGGAGGAGGATGAGGATGAGGATGAGGAGGAGGAGGAGGAGGAGGAGGAGGAGGAGGAGGAGGAGGGGGAGAAAACAAAACAATAAAGGTCTGTAAAAAAGCCACATGGAAACCTACAACTATAGAAGCTTCCTAAAACATATGTACACATTTACATATAATTATGCATATGAAAAATGAGTTTAAATGGAATTACCCTATAATGGAGGGGGGGCATAATGCCCCTCTTAGACACCATAGGCTATGAAATATAAAAACAGTACTAGGAATGGTGTGCTGGCTGGTTTTTGCCAACTTGACACAAACCTGGACATCTTCAGAAAGAGAAACATCAATTGAGTAGATGCCTCCATTCAGATTGCCTATATGGCAATAGGTCTGTAGGTTATTTTTCTTGATTAATAACTGATTTGGGAAAGTCCAGCCCATGGACTGTGGGGAGGGGATAGACTTCTACCTCTTGACAGGTGGTCCTGAGTTCTGTAAGAAAACAGGTTGAGCAAGCCATGAGAGCAAGCCAGTAGCAGCACCTCCATGGCCTCTGCTTCAGATCCTGCCTCCAGGTTCCTGCCCGGAGTTTCTGCGTTGACTCCCTTCACTAATGGAGTGTAACCTGAGAGTTGTAAGGTAAAATAAGCCCTTTCCTCCCCAAGGTGCTTTTGGTCATGGTGTTTCATCACATCAGCAGACCCCTCTCAATATTACAGGCTATTGTCATAGCTCTTGACTACTGTACACAACTTGATGGTAAGACCCTATTGCTGAACACACCACACACTCAAGTCACAGAAGATGAAGAAACCAGGCTGGTACTAACGTGGAAGTTTCATCCCTACTGGCTAGCTTTCATAGTGCTGGAGTATGTTCTACATGCTACCAGAGAAAAGTAGCCATCAGACTTACCCAGCTGTGAAACCGATATTCAGTAACAACTGGCTTGGCAAGATATGTCCACTGCCATAATAGTGACATGAATGCTATGGGAGTAACCAGTCACTTTAGCTGGATTTAAGGCTAGTTCCACAAGATGAAACTCATACCTTGCTCCATTGCCAGAGCCAAGAACTCATGGCTAAATAGGTCATAGTCCTAAGGGAGAACCTCCTATTAGTATTCTGCTAAATGGGCTTATTATTAAACCAAATTCTAAACACTGTTGTGGAATATTAGTTGAAGATGTGTTACATTTGTTTATGTTGTGGAACATTTGCTTAATAATGCAAAGATGTGTTGCATTTTTTAATGTTGCATTTGTATAATTCTGTGAAGCTGTGCTACTTTGCCTGTCTAAAACATCTGATTGGTCTAATAAGGAGATGAATGAATGGTCAATAGCTAGGAAGGAGAGAGAACAGGTGGGGCTGGCAGGCAGAGAGAATAAATAGGAGGAGAAATCTGGAAAGAGAGATTGAGGAGCAAGAAAACGAGAGGGAAAGGAGGACATCAGCGGCCAGTCACCCAGCTATATAGCAAGTCACGGAGTAAGAAATAAAGAAAGGTGTATAGAATAGAGAAAGATTAAAAACCCAGAGGCAAAAGGTAGATGTGATCATTTAAGTTGAGAAAAGCTAGCTAGAAATAAGCCAAGCTAAGGCTA
Source organism: Peromyscus maniculatus bairdii (assembly GCF_049852395.1). Taxonomy (NCBI): domain Eukaryota; kingdom Metazoa; phylum Chordata; class Mammalia; order Rodentia; family Cricetidae; genus Peromyscus; species Peromyscus maniculatus. The sequence continues at coordinate 123,022,480 of NC_134854.1, forward strand.
AGCATTCATAAGAAAAAATAAGTATCCATGTGATTATTTGGGAGCTGGGTGCTGGGCTCCCCAAAGAGCTGAAAGAGTAAAAACAAAAACAAAACCCAACTACAAAACACTATCATTATACTCATGGATTAGTACTTCTCAACCCTCATGAAAAGCTTCTTTATGCAGTCGATGGCAATTTACAGAGACCTGTTGTGGATATCGCTCTGTGTAAATAAAACACTGTTTGGCCAGTAGCCAGGCAGAAAGTATAGGCGGAACAAACAGAAAAGAAAATTCTGGGAAGTGGAGGCTGAGGCAGGGAGACACTGCTAGCCGCCGTGAGGAGAAGCAACATGTTAAGATACCGGTAAGCTACAAGCCATGTGGCAACTTATAGATTAACAAAAATAGGTAAATTTAAGATATAAGAACAGTTAACAAAAAGCCTGCTATGGCCATACAGTTTGTAAGCAATATACGCGTCTGTATGTTTATTTTGTAAGTGGGTTATTGGGCTGTCGGACTGCCGGGGCTTGGCGGCACCCGGAAAGAAAACTACAGAGACCCACAACTGTCAGTGTGCAGAGAATAAGAGACTGTCGAGTGCTCAGCCCTAAACAGGGCAATTGTTATCACACCCCATCCCCCAAGGCTCAGGCATCATCACAGCAGAGCGGGGAGAACGATTATAAGCAACAGAGGTAAAGCAAGTGTTTTTCTGGACACAACTGGGCAACTGTACACATGAATTCACAGCAGCTGTGACGGCATGTACAAGACTTGTGCAAGACAAACCTATATAAAACCCCACCACAGGAGCAGGGATAGACGTGGTCAGCACACAGTTATGATGTTGTACCCTTAGCTGAGCAGTTATTGGTTGTTGGGGAAGGATAGTTAATTTTCTTTAAAAATGTGACTCCCAAGAAGCTACCCATGCTTCAGTAGATAGTCCTATGTCCATATACACAATAGCAGCACTAATGGGTTCAGTGGGTTACAAACAAACAAACACACAAACAACACAAAACTGGGAGGGAATAGGAGGCAGGGATAGGGAAGGAAATAGAAGGGAGGAAATGGAGGGAGCATTTGATGAAAATACATTATATACTCGCATGAAATTCTCAAATAATAAAATAGAAAAACAACAACAACAACAACTAACCACAGAGGTGAAAAAATACTCAAATGAAAACCTTAAAACTGGAGGCCGGAGAGATCTCTTGGCAGTTAAGAGCACTAGCTGCTCTTCCAGAGGTCCTGAGTTCAATTCCCAGCAACCACATGGTGGCTCACAGCCATCTATAGTGGGATCTGGTGCCCTCTTCTGGCATGCAGATAGAGCACTCATACCAAAAAAAAAAGAAAAAAAAAGAAAACCTTAAAACACTGAAAAAGAAACTGAAGGCACCAGAAAATGGAGAAATTTCTCATGTTCATAGATTACACACACAGAAAAATGAAATGAAGAACCCAGGCAGGAATAAGCCCACACAATTACAGCCGCTGAACTTTTGACAAAGGTGCCAAAGACACACACTGGAGAAAAGACATAGTCTCTTTTAACAAATGGTACTGGGAAAAGTAGATTTCCACATAAAGGAAAATAAAACTGGACCCAATTTCAGACTCTGCACAAATTGGTTAAAATTTAACTGAAGACCTGAATGTAAAACCTGGAGCTTTGAAACTGCAAAAGGAAAACAGGAAAGTACTTCAGGATGGAGGCCTAACATAGAAAAAAATACCTCAAGAATGGACAAATAGGACTTTATAAAGTTAAGATGATTCTGCTCAACAATGGGAACAGTTACTAGAGTTAAGAGATGGCTTACAGAATGTGAGAACATGTTTGCCACTTTTAACATCAGACAGGGGATTAATACTCAGGATATATAAAGAACTACAAAAGTTGAATGAACAGCAAAAATCCAAAATCTGAAAACCAAATCATCCAATCAATCAATGGGTTAGTGAAGTGAGTAAACAGTTCCCCAAAGAAGAAATACAAATACGAATGATCAGTAAATACTAGAAAATATACTCAGGCCGGGTGTAGGTGCTGCACGCCTTTAATCCCAGCACTTGGAAGGCAGAGGCAGGCAGATCTCTGCGAGTTTGAGGCCAGCCTGATCTACAGAGCAAGTTCCAGGACAGCCAGGGTTACACAGAGAAACCCTGTCTTGAAAAAAACAAAACGAACGCTGGTGAGGATGTGAGGAAAGGGAACTCTTATTCATTGTTAGCAGAAATGTTAATTTTTGCAGCCATAACTTAGTATGGAAGTTCCTCAAAAAATGTAAACTAGAACTTCCCTGTGACCTATGTACCACTCAGGTATATACCAGAAGGACTCTACAACTTGCCTATGACCTATGCACCACTTGGGTATATACCAGAAGGATTCTAAGTCAACACACTGCTTTGCGATGGTCTGTATGTCAAATGCTCTGATTGTCAATAAATAAAACACTGATTGGCCAGTGGCCAGGCAGGAAGTATAGGTGCGACTAACAGGAGAATTGAGAGAACAGGAAGGTGGGAGGAGACACTGCCGGCCTCCTCCATGACAAGCAGCATGTGAAGACGCCGGTAAGTCACGAGCCACGTGGCAAGGTATAGATTTATGGAAATGGATTAATTTAAACTATAAGAACAGGCCGGGCGGTGGTGGCGCACGCCTTTAATCCCAGCACTCGGGAGGCAGAGCCAGGCGGATCTCTGTGAGTTCGAGGCCAGCCTGGGCTACCAAGTGAGCTCCAGGAAAGGCGCAAAGCTACGCAGAGAAACCCTGTCTCGAAAAACCGAAAAAAAAAAAAAAAAAAAAAAAAAAGCTATAAGAACAGTTAGCAAGAAGCCTACCACGGCCATACAGTTTGTAAGCAATGTAAGTCTCTGTGTTTACTTGGTTGGGTCTGAGCAGCTGTGGGACTGGCGAGTGACAGAGATTTGTCCTGACTGTGGGCAAGGCAGGAAAACTCTAGCTACAACACACCACTGATACTTGCATATTCATGTTTACTGGGGCACTATTCACAACAGGAAATGTAACCAATCTAGGTGTCTATGAACTGATGAATGGATAAAGAAAACGTGGTAACACATACAAAATGGAATTTTATGTGGCCGTAAGTAAAATGGACATTTACAGGAACTGGATGGATGCAACTGGAAATCATGTTAAGCAAAATAAGCCAGACTCACATGTTGCATATATAAGAAACTTAAAATTGCATGAGTACATCTATGTACACATGTGCTCTGTCATAAAATTAGAAAGGGGAGCAGAAGAGGGGAAGAGACCTTGAAGGTGGTGGGAGATAGGGTAATACAGCAGCAAAGCAGAAGGACAGCTAACTGCAGGAAGAGATGAACAACTGGAAGGAGAAAAGAGACCCAGGGGAACCATGGATGGGAAATGAAGAATAAGCACGGCACATGTGCATGAAGATGCCATGATGAAACCTAAAAGATGGGTTTAAATAAACTGACCCCAAGAGAAATAAAGAACCAGAGTGGTCCTGCACCACTTAGAAAAACTAAACCAATGGTTAAAAAAAAATCTCTCCACCAAAATCACAGGCCAACCCCTCCTCTCCCTCACCTTCCCTAGAGTGCAGGAGCATACCTACAACAAGCTAGGCCCACATCATAGTTAATAACAAACCATGGGTAAGACCAGAATGCAAGGCCTCGTTTAAGTTAGGGGTTTTACAACTGCCACTCATTACAGTAACAGCTTAAAGGAAACTTTGAAATCACTGAACAAGTGAGGGAAGAGATACAGTAAGACTGAACAAGCCTTGGAATCAAAACTGCAGACTAAGATGAAGAGCATCTCTGAAAACATGCCGTGAAAGAGAAACAGATTACCAACAGATCTACTTAGCACTGCACAAGACCAGAGCAGTAAGGTGAAAGGATTTAAAAGATAAAAAACGAAGGAGAGAAGGTGTGGAGAGAAGAGAACACCCAACTGCACCTCAGCACCTCAGTTTTCTGCTAGAAAACTAAAGAGCATGTGCACGCAAAGCACACTTGGAGCAAGGAGTGGGATGCATTTCCCTGAACTTCAAACAGTCAGCCTGAAAGTAACTGTTTAAAAAGGATTCTATTTATAACAGCAACCCACAAATGAAGCAATAAATCAAACAAAATATGCGTAAGCCTTTTATAGAAAAAAATTACAAAATTTTGTTGAAAGACTATAAGGAAAACTTAGGAGTCATACCATGTTATTGAAGAGGCTAACAGTTTTAGTCTCCCTAAACTGATGAATAGATTCAAAGTAATTCCAGCACAATGTTGTTCATGGAACTTTGACAAGCTGATTCTAAGATACAAAGAAAGCTATGGTAATTAAGAAAGCATGTTATTGGCGCATGATAGACAAGTAAATCTGTGGAACTGAACGGACAACCCAGAAACAGATCCACACATACACGTAAACTTGATTTATGACAGAGGACAACGAAAGGCTAGACTATTTAATAAAGGAAGCTGGGTTAAGGTAATCCATATGGGAAAACAATGAAATGGGATCCCTGTCTCATAACACATAAAAATCAATTCCAGATGGACTAAAAACCTATAATGCTAATCACAAAAGAATAAAAAGTTAGAAGATGCTGTAGGAGTGTCTTTATGACACTCAAATCATGAAGACTTTCTTCAACAAGAACAAAAAGCAGAGTCAAAAAGGAGCTGATAAACTGTACTAAAATAAAAACCTGCTTGCAGAGACTCAACGAGACTGGAAGACACTACAGTGGGGAAGGACACACAGCATCTTTAACTAATAGAGGGCTAGCAACCAGCAGACTGGAGGACTCCTGCAAGTCAAAACAAAAGACAACCTTCTTGGAAGAATTGGGAATTATGAGACATGAGTAGTTCACAGGACAAGCAACACCAATGACTAAACAATATACATAAAGGCTTTACTTTATTGATATCCAAAAACAATACAAACAAAAATAAAAGAAACAGCTTCACACTCTTCAGACTGTCAAATCTTGTCTCTGGCCAGGCCATCTTGAAAGCATATGATCTCATTTGTCAAGACTGTGAGACCTTAAGTTTAATGTAAGTATTAGCATGAAATTAGATCCAGGGGAGTCTATGCTGCTAGAATGGGGCCTAAGTGGCCACAATCAGTTTGGATAACAATTTGATTTACCCAGGGAAGTCGACCCAACAATTACTCCCCAGATTCCAGCAATTCCATCCCTAAGTAAGGGCTTACCCCGACACTGTGTGCTGGGGATGTAGATCAGTGTAGAACGCTTGCATACGGCCCGGGGTTCTCTACCCAGCATCACTAAGCAATACATGAGTCCACCAGAAGCATGCAGTGACAATCAGAGCCTCACTTTTCCAACAGCCCGAACAGCCCTGGAAAGAGTGAGAACTTACAGCACGCAGACAACGGCACAATGCACAATAGGAAAACAAAGAAGTGACTGCAGTCCCATGGGCATCACGAGTAAACCTAACACCAACATTAGGGAGGAGTGAGGTAATAGAAGAGCACACACAAGAGGATTCTATGGATGCTAAATTTAAATCAACTACACTGCAAATTTGGGACTAAAACATAAATGGTAAAACCACAAAGAAAAGGGCTGGCCTCACAGCCGGCCTCTGAGAAACTGGCAATATTCTGTCTCTTAGGGTTGGTGATAGACATCTATGCTGAGCTTGATACTGTTCATTAGCTGCATGCATATACTATATTATTACATTTCCTTATTTTCTTTTCTAAGGGAACATTTTAAGAAAACAACCATATTCTACAAATACACACACAAAAAGCTGCACAAAAGCCAAACCCTAAATAAATGGTTCTGCTCAACAGTCATTCTGCTTATTTTTATTACATTTATTTATTTGGTTGGGTGGGGGTGCTGTGATGAGGACAATTTTGGGGAGTCAGTTTTCTCCTCCTAGCCATGTAGGTCCCAGGGATTGAACTCAAGTCCTCAGGTCTGGCAGCAAGCACATTTACCCCGTGAGTCATGCCAGCCCTAATAGTTACTTTACATAAAGAAGGAAGCAGTAACAGGCAAGGGAGAAAAGCAGCCACTCCCTGGGATTATGAGTTCCAAAAGAGGCTAAATCCCATAGTCAGCAGAATCCCTCTAATAAAAGCCAATACCCCATACCCTGTATGAGAGAAATGTCATCCCTGGTTCAGCTGCATAAACCACAAACCTTGGCACTGTCTTCTGGTCTTCCTCTCTTGTTCCTAAATCTTCCCTCCCTACACAGGCTACACTCATCCTGAGAATACTGCCAGCAGACCCCTACCAGCCTAAGAAGCACTCCCATTACAGACCCCTATATGCCACAAACTCCTTCACACTGGAAGGCACTACAGTCTGGCTCAGCCAGCCCATGGCTTCAGGCTTCACCTCGACCCTCTGCTCACATGCTCCTTTCCCTTGTGGGGCATACATGGGCTGCAAAGAGGGTGCCAAAAGAAATTCAGATAAATAGAGCTTAAGCTTTAAGCTGTTACGAAGAGATGGATACAAATGGTACCAGAGGAAGTTAGTTTAAGCGCTTGTGCAGAGAATAGATACAAAGGATGGCTAAGAGGAAGTTAGCTTGGGTTATTTGTATGGAGATTAAAGACAAATAGTGAGAAAGAAAGTTAGCTCAAGTTATTTATGCTAAGATAAGATACTAAAAACAGATGATGTCAGGACATAAACAACTTGTAAATAGGGTGCCCTTTAAAATGATTGGTTGGTTCCTTCACCCCCTCCTAGGGTTCTGAGGTTTTGTGGTATAAAAGAGGCTTACTGCCTATGAATAAACGAGTTCTTGCTTGACTTGACTCCCTGCTGCATCTGATTGTCTCCGGGTAAGAGGGTAAGAGGGAGGCTGGGCAAGGGCGCGCACTTACCTTTCCTCAGTTCCAGGCCACCTCTTCACAGGTCCCCACATTCCCTCACATGTCCCTTTCTGCTCATGCTCCTTTCCCTCTCGCTTTTCTGCCACCATGAGCATCTTTCAACTTTTTAAACACATACTCTTCCTCCTCTGCTCTTCACCAGACTAGGTCTAGATGCCCCGCTCTAGAAACAGTGTGAATTCTTTCCTTTTCTTTTTCCCAGTACTTTCCAGGTTTTTTATTTTCTGTACACTCAACTCTGATTAACACCTCTCTCCCGATGATACTGTAAGCTCCAGGAGCACAGGGGCTATGCTGAATTCTGCCACAGGCTCAGGATCTTAGCACAGACCCTTGCCCACGGGAGCAACTCTTAGCTCCCTCCCTGTTGAATCAAGAGGTGGGTGAACATGTGTTTACACCCAACACAAAAGCAATTTCAAAAGCACTATTACCACTACTTAACATAACAAGACTCCAAAAACTGTGAAGCTAAGTCAGGATTTGGGAAAGCTTTGGAGCCATGCTCAAAAGCACTAGTAGGAGACTTGTGGAAACATGTTACACTGTACACACGACGGGATATTCTGGATGGCTTTTCTGAAGAGACTGGAGTGAAGCTAGTCTCACACCACCTGGAGCAAGGCTGGCCTTCCTGATGGGAGTCTGAGGAGAGTCTAGGCCTCACCAACAGAGCAGACAGAAGCTACATGGGAGCCACAACTGCAGCCAAACATCTACCACGGGAGGCCGTGCAGGTGGCTGCCTGGGAACCTGCGCTCTGGACCACTGGGTTCCATGAGTCCACCAGCGAGCCTCTGCCTGCAGTTTAATTCACGCCACTTTAGCTTACACAGCATAATCGAAGTCCTTTAAAACTGCCGTGGCTATTAAGACAAGTAGCGGGACATACGCTGACAACAGGAATTTTACACATCATGTTGGAAGGGAAGTCAATTTCTTCCAGTAAGAACTAAACACCATTTTCCTGAAGCATTAGGATATATTAAGGACAAAAATAAAAACTAAATTGGTTGGCACGCTTCCTTGGAGTGGCACATGGGAACATAAAATGACATGTGGGAAGTTGCTGCATTCCTCACTCACAAAATGTATCTTTGGGTTCTGGAAAGAAAGAAAAAAGACAGGGTATGTGCCCCAGGCCTACAGAGCAAATGGAGTTAGAAGGATGAAGACTGGAAGAGGTATCACTTCCCTGGTCTCTATGTCACGTAAAGCACACTACAGAATTACAAGCCTGTGACAGGGTACTTCATCCAGTACAAGACTCGGTCGGGGCAGGTAACACTACAGGTTTTACAGGGCACACTCCATCGCCTGGTAACATAGGCACAAAATTCACAACTAGACATGTCAAATGGTGTGGTCCTCTTTTTTGCTATTTAATTTTGTTTAAGTCATAAAACTGGTGCATCAAAACAATGAGAGAAACTCTGAATCTGTGCTCCAAAGGACCAGTGGCTTAAATGTTTTATTTGAGCTAGAAAAACCCAAACAAGCACTGACAAACTATCTAATTGCTGTATCTACTGTATTTCCTTTGGGACATAAGAGCTTTCTCTTTTCATTCTTTTTTTTTTTTTTTTTAAAGATAATTTCTTTATTGATTCTTTTGGAATTTCATATTACGTACCCTAATTCTGCTCACCTCCCAGTCCCCGCATATCCTCCCCTCCCCTCTGCAGTGCCCCCCCAAAAGAAAAAAAAATCAAACCAAAACAAATCAATCAATCAAACAAACAAGAACAAGAACAAGAACAAAACAAACCAAAAAACCCTCTTCACTTCTCCTTCCCACCTCTCCTACACCTCTTCATTGGTCCCTGGTGGCATTAGGACCCTTTGGTCCACCAGCTTTCCTAGCAAATGGTCATTGCAGTGAGTCACTGGTCTGGTTCAAGGCCTCCGGTTTCTGATACACCGTCATCACTGGATCCTCACTGAAACTCCTCTGGATATCCCAGAGCTGCCCCGGGTCATGGAGGTCCTGCGGGTATTGTCCCACAGGACCAGTCCCTTCGTGAGCTCCAGAAGGTCCTAGATTTGTTTGTTTGGGCTTAAGTACAAACCACCACACTTTCTGCCTTCACTTCTATGCTATTCTGCAATGGTGGAGCGCCCACCGAAGTTCTTAAAATGCTTATTTAAGAAAATATAAGGGCACAGAGATCTATAGAGATATATAATCCATGTATATCTATATAGTTAGTACATCAATTCTGCAGCAAAATCTATGTATAAAATAGAAGTTTTCCATGAGCGTACAAACCAGGGACACTCTTTCTATCATTCACATGCTTTCTTATAAGACTGTGTTTTCTGTGAATGTTCTCTAACAAGGCTCGGCACGTTTGGCATGTACAGCTTTATGCATGCTGCTTTCTCTATGTATTTTCTAGTTATGACTTTTCATGACCGTATAATATCATTGCTCTCTAAACACAAACTTCCAACGAACACTCCTTGACAGTGGATATTCTGATGCAAAAACCATGACTCTCATACTCTATCCAGCATGCAGTGTGCCTGCCACAGCAGGTGCTCAGTACCTTTTGGGTTCAATTATAATCTGAATTCATTTACACAAATGAAGGTCTAAGAACAGAAACATTCACAAGTTCAGTATTTCTGACAAACAGTGTGAGTTTGATCTAGAAAACTATCATTCGCAGGATAAAAACAATGGTTATAATTACACATAATGCCCTTCAGTTACAAGCAAATCACTTCATCTTCTTTTGAGGCACATAATTTAGAGGATGTGGAGAACATTCTAGAATTGAAGAGGAACACTCTTTTCTTCTGCGAATGCCTTCCACTATTTCTGGACAAGGTAGCAGTACATGGCTGCAAGCCCTGAGGTGGTTAATTACTGAGTCTGACTCCTCTGGGAAGTTGCCTGGCAGCCCCAACATCAGAGCTGCTACTGCTGGAAAGAGCAAGAAACATGACCTACACACTTCTCACTTTCTCACACCCAGGCACTGCTGCAAAGTTATTCTTTTTTGGGGTGTGTATATGGCATTTACCTAATATATAATCTATCTATCTATCTATCTATCTATCTATCTATCTATCTATCTATCTATCTATCTATCTATGCAAATGTCCTTGTGTCTAGTTATAAACAGGAATTATAAGACACAGATTTGTGTTTTGTACGGAAATGGTAAAACTTGTTGTATTCACTGAAGCATTTTATTGAATTAGAGATTTTCAATGCATTGAGCATTTACTGAGCATTATTAATAAAGGTTATGCTAGAGTACCAAATTCAGTAAAACTCTTATCCCCTAAGAGTCTCCCTCATAGTGCAAAGCAAACTAGGACCATGAACAATGAAATCACAAAATCACATCTCATGGAATCATACACCTTGAGTTTAAGCCCATGTCTCACTTCACATAGGCCGTCCATTTCAAATTACATTCCCCTTTCCCCTCAGAATACTACCTAGCTTTTGCTCTTTTTACAATTTATTTTGTGCATGCATGTATGTGTACATGCATGGGAAGGCCAGAAGTTCATACCAGGTGTCTCCTTAGATCGGTTTCCACTTGTCTGATTTTTGAGACAGCATCTCTCACTGAACCTAGAGCTTGCCTGTCTTAGTTACTTTTCTACTGCTGTGATAAAACACCACGACCAAGGCGACTTATAGAAGGAAGGGTTTGGTGAGGACTTACAGACCCAGAGAGGTAGTTCCCTCACTATCATGACCAGAAGCATGGCATCAGGCAGGCAGGCATGGAGCTTGAGCAGTCACTGAGAATTCACATCCCCAATTCACAAACAGGAACTAAACAACACACCAGGGAAGGCAGGAGGCTTTTGAAACCTTCAGCCCTCCCCTAGTGACACACCTCCAACAAAGTCACACCTCCTAATCCTTCCCAAACAGCCACTAAGTGGGGACCAGGTATTCAAATACCAGAGACTTAGAGGGGACACTTCATTCATACACTGTTTATCTGGGTAAACTGGCCAGCCAGGGAGCCTCAGGGTTACAGACATACACGGCTTTTTTACATGAGCTCTGCTGTCAAACTCAGGGCCTGGTGCTGGCACAGAAAGTCTTTTACCAGCTGAGCTCTCTCCCTAGTCTCAGCCTTTGCTCTTTAATGTTTTAAATTAGCACTTCCGAATAAAATACAATTGTCTATTTCAAATTCTATTCTGCTTTTCTCAAAATGACACTTGGCTCTTGCTCTTTCCTTCCTGAATGAATATATAAAAATCCCCAAACGGGGCAGCAAGAGCAGGCCTGACAGCCTGAGTTCGACCCCGAGAGGACTGACTTCACTGACTGTGTTCTCACCTCCATGTGAGCGCCCCTCTTTCTCCACAACATGAATAAACAAATGTGAAAAACAAGGACGAATCCCCACAGCAAAAGTTAAGTAAAGCCAGGCCTGTAGTACCCTGGAAATCCATTCTGCCCACGAGTGAGTAACAGCTGGTGCTCCTGAACATCTGCTGGAAGGGCTCCAGCTGTAGCACCCCAGCTTCCATGCCTGTAACTCAAGTGAAACAAAATGCAAGAACCCCCTTACCCCAACTCTTCATTTTGTAGGAAAGGCAACCTTTTGATCTGGCCATAGTTCAGACTCTCAGAAAAATGAAATAATGGCTATGCTTCTCCTTAGAAATAAGGAGAGTTGGGTGGTGGTGGTGGACACCTTTAATCCCAGCACTCGGGAGGCAGAGGCAGGCGGATCTCTGTGAGTTTGAGGCCAGCCTGGTCTACAGAGCGAGATCCAGGACAGGCACCAAAACTACACAGAGAAACCCTGTCTCAAAAAACCAGAAAAAAAGAAAGAAAGGAAGGAAGAACTGTTCCAGGAAGTGATAACCTTTTCTGATAAAGGACACTAGACCCAAAAAAAGAATGGTGTACCACCCATTACAGACTTCCTACTACAGACACAATGACAGTGAAGCTTTATCTCATTCCTAATCAATTTCCAGAGGTGGGAAAAGGTCTGTTACAGTTGTCCTCCATCCTACACAGCTGTGTTTATGAGCCCCCTGTGGTAAGCACACCTCATCCAGGAAGTCAGAAGGTAGAAAACTGAGAGAATAAATACATGAATCAATTTAGAACATTATAAAAACTTTCTCGAAGCAGAAGAATGTGACCCATTTCACAAAGAAACAAATTCATTATTTAAAGTTTAACAAATGCATAAGCTCCTATGTAAAATGGACAAAACCTAACAGCCAATATTTTCTTTATGCTTTCTAATAGGCCAGCTAAATGAAAATATCCAAACACAGAACAGAAATGTCCGTATTTGGGGCCGGGGATGCCATCCAGTGGTAGAGTGCTTGAGAGCATGTGTAAGGTCCTGGCTTGATCCCCACAACTGTGAGGAAAGAAAAGGGAAGGGTGTAGCAGAAATCTTAAAGAGTCTTATTAATAAAATCAAACCTGAGGCCAGTTATTGGGGTCAATGCTGGTAGATCAGAGAGACAGAACAGGCCACAGCTATCTCACCTTGCCAATTCCTCAGCTGGTCCTGTTTCCTCAGACTGGAGGCCTCTGAGTCCTCATCCAGAATGAATCTCTGCTGAACTGCTGCTCCAAAGCCTGAAAGCTTAACCAGGCCAAATACTTCTTGTTTCTGGTCCTCACGCCTTATATACCTTTCTGCTTTCTACCACCACTCCCTGGGAGTAAAGGCTCGCTTTCTGAGATTAAAGGCGTGAGTCACCATGCTTGGCTGTATCCTTGAACACATGGATTTCTGCCTCTGGAATGCCAGGATTAAAGGCGTGTGCTATCACTGCCTACCTTAAGTATCTAGTGGCTTTTCTGTTCTCTGGCCCCAGATAAGTTTATTAAGGTACACAATATTTTGGGGAACACAATACCACCACAGAAGGGACAAGGGGAGAGGGGACAGGGAAAGGAGAGAGCTCGATACACTGAAGCAGCACTGTGGCCTGGGTTTGCTGGTGCAGAGCTGTAATCTCAGCTCTCAGGAAGCTAAAATAAGAGCATGGGTTTAAGGCTAGCCTAGGCTACACAGTGAAACCCCTTCTCAAAACAAACAATATGGTCAAATTCTTTAAATATTCTGTTATTATCTATATTCTTAAAGTAAAAATTATCTCTAAAAGAAGTCTTTAAATTGAAAACAGAAAAATCAACAATAGAATTATCCAAAATAAGCATCACATAAACAACTTAAAATCTGGAAACTAGCCCTGAAAAGGTCCTTTTCCAATACCCCAGGCCAGCAACATGCTTGGGAGCTCTCCTCCTCATTTTCCCAGCTTCTATTTATTCAAGAAGTAGTCAGAGCAGGAAATGGGACAAGTCAAACGACCACAATCAATCTCATCACCTTCACAACATGCTGTGAATGTAATTAATCCTCTATTTATTTAGGGGACTTCACACCCCTTACAATAAGGCAGCAACTCCCTGCTGGCTTCGGTTAAGATAATTATGTTATAACAAGGATTGGGTTTCAATCATAATAGGCAGAAGAAAAGGAAATTGTACTTGAAGTTGTCAGTTTTTTAAAAGCCTTTTTTGTGACTCCATCCCGAGACTGCTCTTGACAAAGCTCCCCTTACATAGAGAGCTTTCTGAGCATGATAACCGCACACGTGCCACATTAATCAATGTAAGCCTCTTCCCCGAGTGAGATATTAAGACATTTAAGCACAGGAGAAACTCTCCACAAGGTACAGAATGTGGTTTACCAAACCCACTGGATCCATCGCCACCCACACTCACTTGACCTGAGTTTTAAGGCATAAAAATGAAAAGACCAAGGAGGTGTACGGAAACACCATTTGCTCCCCCTGAAAATCATGGCTCCAAGAGTCTGGGGAGGCCAGAGCCACCAGCAGTGAGGAGCATGAGAAGAACCAGAAGCAAACGGAACCCAGTCAAACCTACAAGATGGGTTGCTGACCACTCCTTAGGCACAGGCACAGCATCCCCATGCCCAGGCACTGCTGAAAGCCATTATTTTCCTAAAAGCTTCCTAGCCTCACTTTCTGCCCTAATCTCCACCATCTTAAGGAAGTAGGAAGGCACACAGTCTTGCCCAATTTATTCTCACAGTCTTATTTTATCACTGCACCAGCACACTGATGCCCACACTACATGTGTACACACAAGTGATAGGTAAGTTATGCTTTGAAGTTTCTGAAAATCCTCAACCACTCCTCTACAAGGCTTGGATCTGTGATGATTCCGATCCTCAGATAAGTGGTACTTCCACAGTATTTCAGTACCTTTCAAAGGCATTTAAGCTCCTGGATAATCAAATGCATAAGGAATTGACTTGGGTTCACTTCAGACTAGATAACCAAAGGTAGACATTAAGTTAAAACTTAAAGAATCTTCAGTCAATAATAATGTGTCAATGTTAACTCATTAATTGACACCACAGCATGCAATGTATTATGAGAATATCGGGAAGTGATGGGGTATTTGGGAATGCTGTACTATATTTGCATTTTTTTAAGTCTAAAACTATATTAAAATAAAACATCCATTTAGGAGCTGAGATGGCTCTGGTGGAAAAGTGTCTGCTGCACCCATATAAAAAGTCAGGCAGCAGGCGCTGTATCCGAAACCCCAATGCTGGGGATTGAGGAGCACATGGAGATGGTCAGATCCCCAGCCAGCTTAGCTCAACTGAGGAGCGGCAGGTTCAGCAGGAGACCTTGTCTCAAAAAGTAAGGTGGTAAGCGGATATGATGGTAATCCCAGTACTTTAGAGGCCGAGGCAGGTAGATTTCTATGAGTTTGAGGCCAGCTTACTCTACCCAGCAAGTTCCAGACAGCTAGGGTTACACCGAGAGACCTCATGTTTGAAAAATAAAAAATAAAATGAAATAAGGTAGAGAATGATTGAGGAATACACCAGACCCTGACCTCAGGCCTTCATATGCATATATACCCACATGCAAAATCCCTGAGCGCGCCGACACACACGCACGCACGCACGCACGCACGCACGCACGCACGCACCCACCCACCCGATTATCTGAAGTAGGGTAGAATTACAAAGGAAGAAAGAATGGCAACAAAAACCCTCTCATAAACTCCCGACATCCTGATATGTGATTGTTCAGAATACACAGTTCCAGGAGCACTGGTCTCTTTACAAAGGGTTACAGGAGTCTGGAACTGTAGGAACATCTGTAATCCTGTGATTTCTTGGCACTTCGTTAGTGAAAGAAGTCTAAGGAAGAGCAGCAGTCCCCGGTGTTCACTACTGAACTACTGGTGATAAGGCCTATTAAGTAGATCCCTTCTCTCTATGACACTTCACCGGATGGACACAAGGGAGAAGATATTGGCACTGTAGAAATCCTTCCGTACGGAGATAAATCCTGTTTCCATTCAGGATGAACTTGTGGGCTTAATTAAAAATAAATAGTAAAACTAAAGAGCAACCTGACATGGCAGAATAAGTATCTCACCGGGAATGACTTCAATTCAAGGAGGTTTAACGTGCTTGAATTGTTCACAATTGCCTTTTGAAATTTCTACACGTTTGTCATTAGAAGACAATGCAAACCTCATCGTTTAACCATGTATCAGAGAAGTAACTTCCCACGCCATGCAAACTACCCAGAGTATCTATCTGCCTGTCACTTTGCAGGCCTTCATTTAGCCAGATACCCTTAGTGTTGTAGGCTCACTATAAACATCAGTGACACAGAGACCCTGTCTCTCCCTGGCTACAGCTCTGCCCTTGTGAGGTATGCATGTGTCTGGTACATTCTGGACCCTGGGTAGTAGAAAGCATTCCACGAGCACCTCTCCAACCTCCTATGATCAAGGTTACTAGACAGAAGAGAGAATGGCCACTGGGTCAATCCCACTCTTCCTCTCCCAGAATTACACACCAATGGTTCTACACCATCTGCATTAAAGGAAAGGGTGTGGAAACTTGGTGCTGTGCAATGGCTATCTGGGTCCTCTGAGAGCTTCTGGAACAGCAAGGGTGAATATGGAAATCAACAGCCTCAGGGTCATGGCTAGAGCAGGCTGCTGCCTCATTTCTGCACAGCTTGAGTCCCTCAGGCCCAGTCTCTTACAGCACCTAGGCTCAGAGGACAATCTGCCATCTACTAAGAAACTGATTTCTACTGCCAAAGCCCAAGTGAGTTTCTGCCCCATAACCTGACTCAAACCAAGATAACAGTGACTTCAGAACACACTAGAGGGGTGAGAGTTTCTCATATGGCCCAATAACTAAAACGGAGGCCAGTGGTTAAGGCTCTCACACAGTAATAAAGCTATCCTACTACAAGGATAAACTGGCCCAAATATAAGCAGTTTCAGTCTCTTTTTGCTCTTCCACTAACCACAGTAACAAGCAGGCAATGTGTGCAGCATGTTGCTCCCACATTTTCCTTGTCTCCCTGCACAGTTATTCTCTCAGCCAAGAATGATTACTATTATAGTCACATGAGTACCACAGTCCCAGGCAAGCAGACAGCATTTTTACATTGCTGTTTAATTCATATCCCTTCTCGAAGTTCCTGAGACATCTTGCCCAGCTGCGATCCAAATGTTCTGGTGTTTTTCTGGATGTTCCTTAGAAGCCAAGACAGCATTTCCAAGACTGCCCTCTTCATCTCTCCCGACCTAACCTCTCCAGTATTATTAAGTCTTGTCAAAGGTACCTTCAATGGTCAGGTTCACTGACCAAGTCAGAACCTGGCTCTCAGCTTCACTGCTTCCCTTCTCCTGACCCTGTCCAAGTCGTTACTCTAGCCTCCCCACCCCTGACTCTGAGCGCTGGCCTGCTTCCCTTCTCACTGTCACCATTAGCCTGGATCATGACATCCCCTAGCAAGTCTTCCAGCTCTGAGCCCAACCCCACCCCAGTAAGTTCCTACAGTGTGATCTGCAGATGTCACTCACACAGGTACCCTTAGTTTCAGGCTCTTTGGCTGTTTCCCACTTTCAGGATGAAATGGTCACAGCTTTCATGGGGCCTCCAGCCGCATCTCCCTCGGTCCGATGCCCATACTGTGATGTAGCCACAAGTTTGTGAGACCTCAGGTAACCATGTGCCTTTTCCACTGTCCGACACACTGCTTTCTTCCTCACTTCCACCTGGTTTTCTGACACAGGGTCTTACCACATAGCCCAGGCTAGCCTCAAACTCTCCACCCTTCTGCCCCAGGCCTCCAAGTGCTAGCTACTGCCTGCGGTCTGTGTCATTATTTTAAACTCCCCACCCCCACCCCCCAACTAAACACACAGGAGACAGGAGCTCTACCACTGCATTACATCCCCAGCCCTTTGACTAACTGTCATCAATCCTTAGGATCTTAACTAAGTGTTTTTGTGTTTTCATCCATTTTCTGTTGCTATTTCACAATACCTCAGACTGAGTAATTTGAGGTTTATTTTGGCTCCCAGTTCAAGAAGTCTAAAATCACTACAGCTGCTTATCTTCTAGAGAGAACCATACACTGGATGACAGAATATCAGAAGAAAATGGGCCTGGGCAGAGGAGGGGAAGAGATGAAGAAGCCAACCCATTTTATAACAACCTGCTCTAGCGAGAACCAATCCAGTACTGTGAAAGTCAATACTGCCTCTCAGAAGGGGTTGCTCACTCTCCGGCTAATCAGTTCTGAAGGCCCCAGAGCTTCTCAACACTCTAGACGTGTCTTACTTGTTCACCAGAGCATTCCCAGCACCTGTCATAGCGTCTGCCCTATCTCAGGGTTCACCAAGGTTAAGGCTACAATATTCTATTAGATAGTGAGAACTAATGCATGAGTCAACCCACCCCCTCCTGCTGCAGAAATGCCAGCAATAAGAGTGGCAAAGGAAGCCTTTTCCTCTGCAGCAACCAGGGGCACACCTTGATTTAAGTCCACTTAAAGCTGAGTTTGAGGGCATCTCATCCTCAAGAGAAGGCTTTAGGAAAAAACTGTTTCCTTCCGTAGACATCTGGCTTCAGTATCTTTGGGGTCATAAGACTGCTTTTGAGGAAAAAGTATACTAAAAAGGAGTAGGAATTAACATGTTCCAAGAGTATTAGTAAACTACCAGCTCAATGTAAATAGGTCCAGCATTTCAAGCACACATAAGCTGCCATGTGGGTGCTGGGAATTGAACCTGGGTCCTCTGGAAGAGCAGCCAGTGCTCTTAACGCTGAGCCATCTCTCTCCAGGCCTCAAGCACACATTTTTAAATTCTTTTCCTGCACAACTACCTACCTTGAAAACAAAATGCTATACTAGATGAGCTAGAGAGTTAGCTGAGAGGCAGGGGGATTGCTTTGCATGTGCAGAGACAAAGGTATAATTCCCAGCACCACTCAAAACCCAACAAACCCCACTATATTAGAGAAAGGACATGATTCAATGCTTCAGTTACAGGCTCACATAGTTATACTGAAGACTGTCAGGATTTTATTCACACTTAAAAGTACCATATTTTTTATATGCAGAACAACAAAAATAATGCCTTATGTAGATGTAACCAACCGTCTTATTAAAACAAAAAACACAGAACCAATGTAAAAGAGAAAGACGAGAGGTCAGAGCTCAGAGCTAAAATCTTACCTCCTGCAGTGCTCCTAGCTTCCCGAAAGAGCTACTTCCTGTGTGTCTGTCTTTAAATAGTCTTTCTATTCTGCCTTCTCATTGGTTGTAAACCAAACACATGACTGCCTCATCACTGCCTGTAAGTACCGCCCTCCAGGTCTTTAAGGCGTATGTCTCCAATGCTGGCTGTATCCCTGAACACACAGAGATCTACCTAGCTCTTCTACCAAGTGCTAGGATTAAAGGCGTGCGCCGCCGCCGCCGCCGCCGCCGCCGCCGCCGCCGCCGCCGCCGCCGCCGCCGCCGCTTCCATGCTCTTGCTATGGCTCTAATAGCTCTGACCCCCAGGCAACTTTATTTATTAACATACAATGAAAATCACATTTCAGTACAAATAAAATACTACCATAGCCTTATCTGTCCCCTTGTCATTTCAAAATGTACTGTGAATTAAAGCCACATAGTTTTAAGCCAGGTGTGTGGAGCATGCCTGCAATCCCTGTATCCAGGAAGTTGAAGAAAAGGATCCTGGGGCTACATAAGATTCTGTTTCAAACCAGTGAAACCCAAACAAAACAAAACCCATTCAGTTTACAGTCAATTTTTTTCCATGGGCACACACATTTCCTTTTACAGCGAGGAGTTTCTATTTAAACAAACAAAACCTGATAGAAACTTCATTATAAAGAGAAGGGGTTTATTGAATACTATGAAGTATAAAACGGGTTGCAAATGGGTATGTGCAATGTATTTCCACTAGTTTAAGAATGAATAGTGAAAACTTATGGGACACTATGAAAGCAGTACTAAGAGGAAAATTCATAGCTCTAAATGCACACATAAAGAAGATGGAGCAATCCCATACCAATGAATTAACAGCACAACTGAAAGCTCTAGAACAAAAAGAAACAAACTCACCCAGGAGAAATAGACGCCAGGAAATAATCAAATTGAGGGCTGAAATCAACGAAATAGAAAACAAGAGAACAATACAAAAAAATCAATGAAACAAAGAGTTGGTTCTTTGAAAAAAATCAACAAGATAGACAAACCCCTAGCCAAATTAACAAAAAGGCCAAGAGAGAGCACCCAAATTCACAAAATCAGAAATGAAAAGGGAGACATAACAACAGACAACGAGGAAATCCAGAGATTCATCAGATCATACTTCAAAAACCTGTACTCCACAAAAATGGAAAACCAGGAAGAAATGGACAATTTTCTGGATAAATACCACATACCAAAATTAAATCAAGACCAGATAAACCATTTAAATAGACCAATAACCCCTAAAGAAATAGAAACAGTCATCAAAAGTCTCCCAACCAAAAAAAGCCCAGGACCAGAGATGGTTTCAGTACAGAATTCTACCAGACTTTCAAAGAAGAACTAATACCAATCCTCTTCAAAGTGTTCCACACAATAGAAACAGAAGGAACACTACCAAACTCTTTTTATCAGGCTACAATTACCCTGATACCCAAACCACACAAAGATGCAACAAAGAAAGAGAACTACAGACCAATCTCCCTCATGAACATTGATGCAAAAATACTCAACAAAATATTGGCAAACCAAATCCAAGAATACATCAAAACAATCATCCATCATGACCAAGTAGGATTCATCCCAGGAATGCAATTAGTACAATGTACCTGACTTCAGTTCACTGTTCTACAGAAATGTTGTCATTTAGAAAGCCCACAAGGTCTCAACTATACACAAAGAAGTACAAGTAACTCATCAAAACAATCATCCATCACGACCAAGTAGGATTCATCCCAGGGATGCAAGGATGGTTCAACATACGGAAATCAGTCAATGTAATACACCATATAAACAAACTGAAAGAAAAAAACCACATGATCATCTCCCTAGATGCTGAAAAAGCCTTTGACAAAATCCAACACCCCTTCATGATAAAGGTCTTAGAAAGAATAGGAATACAAGGAACATTTCTAAACATAATAAAAGCAATTTATAGCAAGCCAACAGCAAACATCAAATTAAATGGAGAGAAACTCAAAGCGATACCACTAAATTCAGGAACAAGACAAGGCTGTCCACTCTCCCCATATTTATTCAATATAGTACTAGAAGTTCTAGCTAGAGCAATAAGACAACAAAAGGAGATCAAAGGGATACAAATTGGCAAGGAAGAAGTCAAACTTTCACTATTTGCAGATGATATGATAGTATACATAAGTGACCCCAAAAACTCTACCAGGGAACTTCTACAGCTGATAAACTCCTTCAGTAAAGTGGCAGGATGCAAGATCAACTCAAAAAAATCAGTAGCCCTCCTATACACAAATGATAAAAGGGCTGAGAAAGAAGTCAGAGAAACATCACCCTTTACAATAGCCACAAATAATATAAAATACCTTGGGATAACACTAACTAAACAAGTGAAGGACCTTTTTGATAAGAACTTTAAATCTCTAAAGAAAGAAATTGAAGAAGATATCAGAAAATGGAAGGATCTCCCATGCTCATGGATAGGTAGGATTAACATAGTAAAAATGGCAGTCTTACCAAAAGCAATCTACAGATTCAATGCAATCCCCATCAAAATCCCAACACAATTCTTCACAGACTTGGAAAGAAAAATACTCAACTTTATATGGAAAAACAAAAGACCTAGGATAGCTGAAAGAATCCTATACGATAAAGCAACCCTTGGAGGCATCACCATCCCTGACCTCAAACTCTACTATAGAGCTATAGTAATAAAAACAGCTTGGTACTGGTATAAAAACCGACATACGGACCAATGGAATCAAATTGAAGACCCTGACATTAATCCATGCACATATGAACACCTGGTTTTTGACAAAGGAGCCAAAACTATACAATGGAAAAAAGAAAGTATCTTCAACAAATGGTGCTGGCATAACTGGATGTCAATATGTAAAAGATTACAAATAGATCCATATCTGTCACCATGCACAAAACTCAAGTCCAAGTGGATCAAAGACCTAAACATAAATCCAGCTACACTAAACTTAATAGAAAAGAAAATAGGAAGCACTCTTGAACGCATTGGCACCGGAGACCATTTCCTAAATAAAACACCAACAGCACAGACCCTGAGCACAACAATTAATAAATGGGATCTCTCGAAATTGAGAAGCTTTTGCAGGGCAAAAGACACAGTCAATAAGACAAAAAGACAGCCAACAGAATGGGAAAAGATCTTCACCAACCCCACATCTGACAGAGGATTGATCTCCACAATATATAAAGAAATCAAGAAACTAGACATCAAAGTACTGAACAGTCCAATTAAAAAATGGGCTAAAGAGCTAAACAGAGAATTCACAAAACAAGAACTACAAATGGCTGAAAGACATTTAAAGAAATGTTCAACATCCTTAATCATCAGAGAAATGCAAATCAAAACGACTCTGAGATACCACCTTACACCTGTCAGAATGGCTACGATCAAAAACACCAATGACAACCAATGTTGGAGAGGATGTGGAGCAAAGGGAACACTCCTCCACTGTTGGTGGGAATGTAAACTTGTACAACCACTGTGGAAATCAGTATGGCGGTTTCTCAGAAAATTAGGAATCGAACTACCTCAAGACCCAGCCATCCCACTCTTGGGCATATACCCAAGGAATGCTGATTCATACCATAAAGATACATGCTCAGCTATGTTCATAGCAGCACTATTTGTAATAGCCAGAACCTGGAAACAACCTAGATGCCCATCAACGGAAGAATGGATGAAAAAAATATGGTACATATACACAATGGAGTACTACTCAGCAGAGAAAAACAATGAAAGCATGAAATTTGCAGGCAAATGGATGGAACTAGAAAAAATCATCCTGAGTGAGGTAACTCAAACCCAGAAAGACAGTCATGGTATGTACTCACTCATAGGTGGATTCTAGATATAAAATAAAGAACAATCAGACCACAACCCATAGAACCATAGAGGCTATATATATAGCATGGAGGTCCCTAGGACGACTGTGGCTTATAATAAATTTCAGTTTTACTCAATTATTGAAAAAAAATAGCCAAATGAATGGAAACACATGAACTATGAACCCAAGGTTGAGGGGCCCCCAGCTGGATCAGGCCCTCTGAATAGGTGAGACAGTTGATTGGCTTGATCAGTTTGGGAGGCAACTAGGCAGTGGGACCGAGTCCTGTGCTCATTGCATGAGTTGGCTGTTTGAAACCTGGAGCTTATGCAGGGACACTTGGCTCAGTCTAGGAGGAAGAGACTGGACCTGCCTGTACTGAGTCTACCAGGTTGATCGCAGTCCTCAGGGGAGGACTTGTCCTGGAGGAGGTGGGAATGGGGGGTAGGCTGGGGGTAAGGGGAGGAGGTGGGAGGGGGGAGAATAGGGGAACCCATGGCTGACATGTAGAACTGAATGGTATTGTAAAATAAAATATATATTTTAAAAAAATGGTAAAAAAAAAAAAAAAAAAAAAAGAATGAATAGCGAGCCAGGTGCATGCCTTTAGTCCAAGTACTTGGAAAGCAGAGGCTTTCTGAGTTCTGAGAGGCTTTCTGAGTTCTAGGCCAGCTGGTTTAGAGTGAGTTCCAGGACAGCCAGGGCTACACAGAGAAATCCTACCTTGAAAAACAGACAGACAGACAGGAAATAGCTGGAAGAAGTATTAAAATACTAATACCAACTGCATTAGAGGAAGAGAAGAAACAACTTTCTTAGGTCACATGGCCAAGGAAAACTAGAGCCAGAATACATTAGACTTCACTCTTACCCACCCTACATTACATAAAGGGTGGAAACTGATAAATTCTCAGCGGACAGAACCACCATGAAAGAATCAGAGGTAGAAGAAATCCAATACTGAACATAACTGGACATTTCAACAAAATAAGCTGTAACTGATGGACAGCTTTTTTAAAATTATGTTTTATTTATTTATTGTGAGTGTTTGCGCATGGACATGTGTGGAGGTCAAAGGACAACATACGGGAGTCGCTTCTCTCTTCCACTATGGTGCCAGGGACCAAACCAGGCTGCTGGGTTTGGCAGCAAGTGCCTTTACCTACTGAGCCATCTCCTGAACCCACAGCTTTTAACAGTGCTACATTGAAGAAGTTTTTTTGGTTTATGTGTATGGGTGTTTTGTCTGTGTACTGCATGTGCGCAATGCCTGTGGAGGCCAGAAAAGGGCACCGCATTCCCCTGGACCTGAAGTTATAGACAGTTGTGATCTGCCTTGGGGGTGCTGGGAACTGAATCCCAGTCCTCTGAAAGAGCAACCAATGCTCTTAACTGCTGAGCCATCTCACCAGCCCCAGAGCTACATTTTTTAACAATGAAAAATTTCTCCTTCAACTAACAGGGCCCATTTAATTCAATTGAATTTGCTGTGCACATAAGAAAGTATGTAGACCCAGATGAGTGTTCTCTCACAGGGTCCTGGAAGCTTTAGTGGAGATGAGGGCTTAGATCATCCCACTAGGGGACGGCAGGAGATGTGCAGAGCGATTTCTCAAGCTCTATGGGAGCATACGAACCCAATGAACCCAATGCTTCATTAAACCCCTTTCCTCCAGGAACAGTTCCCGGAGGGAGCGGTTTTTCTTCGGGCCCTCTTCTACAGCCATGAGTAAAGACAACTGGCTGTAACGTGTGGCTTATCTGGGAGAGGAACTGAACCACAGGGCAGGATACTGTGGCAGACCTATCTGTTACCATGACTGCAAGCCAAACCTCAGCAGTCCTCAAAACTGCCACCAGGGGATGTTCGATGCAGCAGGCACCACACTGCAAAGTCCAGGGCCACGTACACCGAAGGAAACAAGGAAGCTTAGTTTGTTTTCCCCACAGATCCATAATTCCTAATAGAGTCCAAGGCTCCATGTTCCACAAGAAGCAGACAGCACAGAAGCAAAACACCCTCATGAGGCGAACCTTACACTGTTGCCATAGCTTCATTGATTCAATATAAGAAGAACAGCATTTCAATAAATTTTTGCCAAAGTAAATGTCTGACTGGAAAATGGGATGCTGTTTTTGTGCAGGTTTCATACTGTCTGGTACTTCCAAAAAAACGTTATATTTTATTATTCCTATCAAAAACATCAAATATAGATGAAAGAAAATACAAACTATTGTAAACATAAAAACATGGTGGTTTAACTTTACAATCCAAGACAGCAAAAGATGAAGAAAAATAGTTAAGAGGCTGCCGTAGTTAGAGGTGAGAAGGTTGTAAGCCATCAGAAAATCCATCTAAGCTGTGCTTGTAAAACCAAGGATGAAATTAGAAAAGTTTAATAAAAATCAGATGAGTGAAGAAATGTATTATTTCAAAGAAGGAGGAAAATAGCTGGGCTATCATTTATCACAGTGAAACAACACAGCCTATTGAGGGAAAGAACAGCTAGGCCCAAATTGCTGAAGTCGAAGAAGCAAAGTAGTTTACAAAACACTTGAGTCTCTGCAAGCTCTCACCTTTCCTACCCTACTACACTATCCTTTTACAAACAGAAAAAAACAAACAAACAAATCACCACCACCAGAAAAGTCCATTACTGAGAACCTAGGAGTTCTGCTCTGTTTCCCATTATTTAAAACAAGTTAAAAAAACAAAAACAAAAAAACAAAAAACTTTAAGAATAAGCCTGGTGACCCCACAGCAACTTGCACACTTACATCTGTCTATGGAACACAATGCGGTCTTCTTAGTATTTAATAAGGAATGTCACAAGATGGGAGAAGAACTTGCGTGAAAATGGGATCCTGGCACAAACCTCCATACTCATTACATGTTTATAAAATCCCTGCTCTCAGAAAACTAAACAACCCACACAGAGAGACTGTTTCAATTTAATTATATTATGGAAACAAAAGTCACAACAGGAAATGGCTGTGGAGTATCTGATAAGCTCAATTAGCATGAGAACACAATAAAGAGATGGCCTACCATGATGACCTCAGGGGTTAAAGAGTCAATTTTCCATCTGGCAAACTCTAGATTCCCAACACAGACGCTGACTCCACATGCTGGATAGTGTCAGGTGTTGTCTGGAGCAATCCTGAGCATCCTCCAGCCAACAGGTAGTCGGGGAGCTTGCCCACTGCACTCTAATGTGATTGTTTCCTCGTGAATAGAAATAAGAAATAAATTCCGTATCACGGTCCATTCAAAGAGGTATTAAAAGGCAATCGGAGCAGTAACAGAAGCCTCTTGCTTCTTTCCCTTCTAGGTCAGCACTGACACAACACTGTTCTACAGCACCCAGAATCGTTCCAATCAGGAGCTCTCTAAGTCTCAACAAACAGCCCCTCACTACTCAAGTGGAGCACTGGCTGTGCCTGATGAGTAGATCTATCTCTCAAGTCCTTCCCGATACACAAATGCACCGCCTTTTAACATCAACCGTCAACCGACTATGCTTTTCCGAATGAATGAAGCAATGCTATATGGTTTTACAAATCAAGAAAATTTCACTGAGCAAGTGCTGCAGCCTATCTGTGAGTGTTCAGACGCTTAAATACCTATGCTGCAAGTCTGATTTTCTTATACTTTGAAACACACACTCGGTAAGTCAGGGGTCAGTGGACAAAGGCCCAGCTCTTGTCTGCATTAGATTTAAATCTTGTGACTTTTACACATGTATGTCCGTGCATATGCATGCACACACAGCCCCACCACAGGGATAGGTCTAAGAACCTGGTCTTGAGATTTCCATTCGGAGAGGAGGGTAGCAATTCTGTGTACACACTGTTAGGGTTTGAATCCAGGGGGCCCCACAGTCTGTCTGAGCACTTGTCAAGGTTAACGGAGCACCTGGAGACTATGGAGCCTTTGAAACTGCATAGCTTTTGAACACAAGCTACTAGGAGTTGTCCTTTGAGAGCTACAGCCTGGCCCCACTTTCTCTTCATCTGATAAGACATGAGAAGAAGCCATGCGGCAAGACCACACCACACTGACCCCAGGCCCCCAGGCCCCAAGCCTTCCTACCATGTACCTCTAAACCAGTGGTTCTCAACCTTTCTAATGCTGCAACCATTTAATACCTGTGACCCCAACCATAAAACTATTTTCACTGCTACTTCATAACTGGAATTTTGCTACTGTTACTGTAATATAAATATATGTGTTTTCCGATAGTCTTAGGCAACCCTGTGAAAGGGTCGTTAACTCCTATATAGGTCGAGACCCAGAGGTTGAGAACCACTGCTCTAAACTGTGAACAGAATGAATCATCCTTCTTTTTAGTTGTTTCTGTCAGATAGTCTGCTATAGTAACACACACACACACACACACACACACACACACACACACACACACACACACACCGAAAATCATATATTTGTGTGTGTATCAAACCAATCTCTTCTAATCAAATTCTATTCACCTACACCTACCTCCCTAAACGATTCACCAAGCTGTCTATCTTAATGAAGCCTACCCTCCTCCCTCCCTCCCTCCCTCTCTGAGACAGTCTTTCTGTGTAGCCCAGGTGAGTCCCAAATGCCCCTGCTTAAAATCCAGCTGTTTCTAAAGCGTTTAGTAGCCATATGGGTTTCTCTAACATTAAGAGTTACTCTCCAGGCATTTCATCTTCCTCCTCCCAGGTAAGTGGTGTTTTACAAACGCAAGCATGTACAAACTGCCCAGGGACACAAAACTTACTTGGCTTTCTGAATCCATACACAGTAGTCTGAGATGTAGAGATCATTCAAAATGTACGCTGGGTCATTTTCCTGAAAGATTTTGTGAACATCCAGGAGACACTTTAAAACTGCACTCTTACCTGAAGAAAAATTTAAAAACATCCAGTCAACCTTAAGGGGAAAAAAATCTGATTTCTTAACTAAGAAATTAAGATCCTGAGAGGTAACATATTTAAAAGCTCGGAGTTTTAATAGTTTCTTAAAAATATTTTAACTAATGAACCATCTCTCTAGCCCCTTCCTTTTTATTTCTGAAACAGTCTTACTAGTTACCTAGGCTGTCTTCACACTTACGATCTACCTGCCTCTCCGCTGAGAAGCTGGGATTACAGGCCTGCATTGCCGCCTGGTTTGGAAGTACATTTTAAAAGAAAGAACTTGTGTTTTTAAGTGGTGGTGCCCAATACCTAGAAGAGATGTGGACATTAGCAGGTCCCACTTTCAACAACCTGAAGCAGATGCACAGTGTGGAGATCACTCAGCTTCTTCCCCTGTTGCTTCTTGAACTCCACACAAAATCTCCATCCTTCCCTTTGGAAATGTCTTACTCCCACCCTCTCTCCAGGGTCCGCATCCTTTCACACACCCATCACCTCATGTGTACGGTCAAGAATTCTTCCCCATTTTTGGTTCTAGACTCTCCAATTGGTCACTCATTTTGTGATGTGCTGTCTATCTCCCTCCCTGCTGCATGTGCTTTCAAGGTTCTCTAACGTGTTCCTCCTTTCTCTTCCACTTGACATGGCCTAGGTGCCTTCAGCAAACCCATGTCCCATTACTAAACCCTGCAAAGGGAAAGAAGGGGAAGCCAGGTGGTCCTCCCTGTAACTTCCCCTGCTCACTTCACAGGAGAACCCCATGCAAGAGAGCTTGGGAAAATGGGAGTTCTAAGTTCTCTTCAAAAGCTGTGTTTCAACAAACCTTACCAAAACTAGTTCCATGGAATTCTATGTCATAGCATGGTAAAAGACAACCAGACTGGTGACAGCTGACAATCTTAAAGAAGCACATGAAAATCGCCCTCTCCGACCTGCTATTGTCACTGGAGGCCCTGTTTGGTTTCTCAAGCTAGCAGCCAGCTTCCCCAGGGCAAGCTCAGCATCACAGCTGGGCTGTTCACATGCAGGTGCCTAGCTGGGGTTTAACATCTCTTTTGTACTGAATGCTCCTTCTGTTCTGTCCTCAGCTACTTATTCAGCAGCTATCCACAAAAGAAAAGACTAGTCCTCTTCTAGGCTGTCACATGACCAGAGACCAGAAGCTTACAGGGACGCACAGTCCCTGCCTCCTGTGGGGTTTTTACCCAGTTGTGGTCTTGTCATACATCCTATGAGCATAAAAAAGCTGTGTAGGTCTAAAGCTAAGACAATTATTTTGGCTCAAAGGCACTGCAGGAAAGTGACCATTTTTCAAGCAGTTCGCTGCCTGCTCCAGAGTATAAAAAACAAAAGTACTTTTCCACAGTAACCACGGTAACTATTTTCACTGCAGGAAGGAACTAGCAGTTGTCCCCAGGATGTCAAATGGTCCCAATCTCAGAGATTCTCTAGGACTGATTGGCTGGATAAGCCAACCCTATCCATGTAAGAATGTTCTCCCTGAATCTAGGGTCTGCTACTCATTCATGAAAGCACTAGAAACTAGTGTCCCGAGATAATAAATGACAAAAGCCATGGATGTTTTACTGCCCTGGAACGACTGTCTAATGATGGCACACAGAAACAGAACAACATAAAGAAAACATGGAGGACAGTAATTAATAGGCGGCCAGTAAACACGATTTAACATGTTCTCCAGCATTCCCTCCTATTAGCAGACCAGGCTGGGCAATAATCTCTCAGTGACAGACCAGCCTGTGGCTGAAGGCATTTAAGAAACTGGTCCCATCCCTAGAAGGATCAGAGGAGGAGATGCTTTTGCTGGTTAGAAGCCAGAACAGGAAGAATCGTTTAAGCTGCTATCTATCTATACCTAAGAAGACCTCAGTTTCTTTTCAGTGGGCAGCTCCAGCTTTCTGGGTCCTCAGCTCCAATTTATGCACATGCGGGTCAACCTGCACTGTTGTCAACCTTGGTTGTTGCAGTTCGCCAAGAGTCAACCTTGGTTTTTTAAAGAGTATCTCCTGGATTGGAGCTCAGTGAGTAGCCAAGGCTGGCCAGTGAGTGGAGGGCCTGCTCTGTCACTATTTTAATCTCTAAAGGCAAGGTCTCTCACTGAACCTGTCAGTAAGCCCTGGCTTTTTACACGTGGGCCAGGCATTTAAGCAGGTCCTCATACTTGCTCAGCAAGGGTCCACTGATTAAGCCACCTCCTTAATGTTTTAAGCTATGCAAACAAGAAGCCAAGAAAAGGAAAGAAGACTTTAAAGTCTTGACAGAAAGGCTGCCTTGTCGTTATTTAGAAAATGTATCAGCATAAAAGCCAACAGTATTTATCATCTTTAAACATAATTTAGCAGATACCTGGGTATATTTCTTAGACTCTGATGAGACAATATCATTAAAAGATATATTTTAGCAATTATTTTAACATTAATTTTCATAGTTCATTTGAGCCTAAAAAGGGAGAAGATAGAAACACTGTGTCAAATCAATCAAAATTAAGAGAACCAAAATGGGATCATTTGTTTTAAGATCAAGCCCTGTTAAGATGTAAAATAAACTCAAGTCCCTAACAACAAAATGTTTCTCAGTCTGGGTAAGTCTTTCACATCCTCAAATTCCACTTAAGGTCTTCATGTCTCCATTGTAAGAAGCACATATTTAAAACAATGAGTTACTCTATTAGGCAGAGTAAGGCCAGCTTAAAACAACAGCAACAACAACAACAAAACAAGCGATCCTTTGCTATTACAGTTGCACATAGTATCCATACATTCACAAACAGAATTAACAGGAAGCAAGAGTATGCTTTGTAGGTGGTCCTGTCCAAACGGGGTCCAATCCAGCGTCTAATTCTCCATCCAAGTATCAATTCAGGCATTCCTTTTTCTGGAAATAGAGCCCCAGCTCTCCCCCAGGCCCACTTCAGGTACCCTCACAAATGCCTGGCACACCTCTCTACTACATAACTTAGAGCCAGCACCTACATCACATCACTAACCTGGCAAGTTAGGCACAGATAAGAAGTGAATGACCTGGCCCAGTCACAGCTGGTATTTGAAAATAAGTATGTCTGACTCTTAGCCACTACACCGTAAACAATGTCTAAACTCATCACCTTGCATGGTGAACTAGGCAAGAAAGGAGGATACTTTGCATCTTTCACTCTCAGGACTGGAACAACATGTGGAAAATTCTATGTTCCTGTTCAATAGAGGCTACACTCTAGAGTAGACAGAGCAGAAGTTTATATCCTTGCTCAGACTGCTTGGTTAACATGTACAACAGCAGGAAACACCTCTGGGGCCCGTGAACTTACTTCAAGCTACTGTATTATTACAGGCATGGTGCTCAGACCTGTAATTCCAGCCTGGGAGGATTACCTCCAGTTAAAGTTGAGCCTGGGCAACAGTGAGCCAATCTGGGATACAGAAAGAAACCCTGGGGGCTGGAGAGATGGCTCCGTGGTTAAGAGCACGGGCTGTTCTTCCCAGAGGACCTGGGTTCAATTCTCAGCACCCACCTGACAACTCACAGAAAGAATCTTGTCTCAAAACAACAACAACAAACAAATAATTAGAAACAAACATACAAAAAACCCACTCAGTCATGCCAATCATGGAACATTCCCTCCAGGAGGGAAGGAGAAGATGTAAGACTCAGAAAGCTCCTGAGTTACAACATTCACAAGATCTCTAAGGTTATAAAAGGCAATAGACAGCTGCTAGGGAGAGAGGACTCAAGGACCAGTCAAGCTGCCTGCAAATTGTTCCAGGAGCTGTAGGGATGCAGCTTTATGAGTCAAGACTTACGCAGAGGTGGGCTTCTTGGAGATGGAGCTGCCTTTTGAGCGACCACATTCCTGTGAGGAAGCCCTCACCTGTACTTCTGTAGGTAACCACAGTAAATGCCAGTTTTACCAAGCTGGGCGTGAAGGGAAGTGTTCCTTTGGTCCATCGTCAGTGTCCTATCTAGGGTGAACTGAAGCTTGTTCCTGTCTCCCCAGGAAGAATCACACAGCAAAACTGACACCCAAACACGACCAACAGAACTGATGATGAGTAAGAGAAAAGTGGCTGCTCATTCCCTGCAACAGCTACTGAGATATGCAACTGAGGCTGATCTGCGTGAGGATGGGGCACTCCTCTATCAGCAGTCCTGATAGAACCTTCTCCCCATGGGTATGGGATGATGCGCCTCCTTGCTATTTGGTGCTACATGCTACATTAGACAGATGACAGGACATGCAACCAGGGTCAAGCCGTCTAAGAGTAGGGTATCCCTGGGGATAATCTCTAGGTGGCCATCTTCTTCTAGTTGAGATGGATAGCATGCTTCCTTGACTAATGAGGTCCATCCTGTGAAATGGTAATGTCTCAAACAGATAATAAAAGAACTGGCTTGTATAAAAGAGGAATTATGAGAAAAAGGCATGCAGATGCTACCCACTGGCAGAAAAGTGGGAAAAGAAAAAGGTGAGACGGAGGTGTTTGGCTTGCCATTTCTCACAGCTGGAAGGATGTAAAGAAAAGACAGCATATGTTAGGTCTGTGCTAAAGAGCCCTTTTTTGATTCCAAAAACTTAGAACTCATGGAAGAATCAGTGAGGCAGGATAGAGCAAAGTAGAAATGCTAGAAGATACTTCTCAAGCCCCACCTTTAAAACAAAGGAAGGAAAAGCCCATGATTTAACAGGCAGATGGGGACCTAAACAATGGCATCAGGGCAGGAAACTGATAATCAGAGAATACTCTGCATTTGAACTGATTAACTTGGGAAAAACTCTTAATTGAGGAATGAAGAACCCCTTGACAGCCTAGCTTTTTGAGGCTGTAAAAAAACAGGGGGGCATATGGGACCAGTCTGAGTGCCATGAAGGCAGAGAAACTAAGTGTGGTAGTTTGAATGAGAATGGCCCCCATAGGCTCATATATTTGAGTACTTGGTCCCCAGACGGTAGAACTATTTGAGAAGGATTAAGAGGCGTGGTCTTGTTGGAGGGGTTGTGTCACTGGGGGATGGGGATGGGTTTAGAGGCTTCAAAGACCCACACCATTCCCAGTTAGCACTCTCTGCGTGGATCAGGTTGTAAGCTTTCAAGTACTGCTCTGGTATCATGCCTGCTTGCCACTATGTTACCCACCATAATGGTAACAGATGCTAACACTCTGCAAATGTGAGCCCCAAGTGAAATGCTTTCTTTTATAAGTTGCCTTGGTCATGGTGTTTTATTATAGCAATAGAAAAATAAACCAAGACACTAAATTACTCATCTTTCCCTGAGACAGAAGCTGCATAACCTGAAGCAATGCAAACAATAGCAGTATCCATGGACTGGCATGGAATTCATCAGAAAGCCTTGATTTCACCAGCTAAGGGCTCCATGAATTTCATTAAGACAATAAAAGGCAGGCATTACAGAGGAAGTTCGGCAGAAGAGGAACAGTATTTGATGACTAGTTCATCTGATAGGACTGTGTTCACAGCAAAGTTAAGAAAGAAGCTGAGGTCAGGCAGTAGGGGCACACACATTTAATCCCAGCACTCGGGAGGCAGAGGCAGAGGCAGGCAGATTTCTGTGAGTTCGAGGCCAGCCTGGGCTACAGAGCGAGATTCAGGACAGACACCAAAACTACACTGAGAAACCCTGTCTCAAAAAAAAACCAGGAAGGAAGGAAGGAAGAAAGGGAGGAAGGGAGGGAGGGAGGGAGGAAGGGAGGAAGGGAGGAAGGGAGGAAGGGAGGAAGGGAGGAAGGGAGGAAGGAAGGAAGGAAGGAAGGAAGGAAGGAAGGAAGGAAGGAAGGAAGGAAGAAGCTGAGAGGCTAGAGAGCTGACTCAGTGGTTAAGAGCACATACTGTTCTTGCAGAAGACCCAAGTTAGATTCCCAGCACCCACACTAAGGGGCTCATAATCACCTGTAACTCCTGCCTCAGGGGGATCCAATGCCTCTGGCCTCTATGAGCACCTATACTCATATGCACATATCTATACATAGACACACATATTTAAAAATATATTAAAAGAAAACAGAGAAAACGAGGAAAGAAGGGAAGGGAATGGGGAGAGGGAAAAGCTGACTCAGCAAGGACTTGGTTCTGGTGGCGTCGCTGAGCCCTGAGGTGGGACACAACCCTTACTGTGTCGGAGAAGCGCCCGCAGACCTGGATGACTTCGGCTGGCATGTAAGCCAGGTGTGGAAAGAGCAAAAGCATCAAGAGGGGAGGAAAAGCAGACCAAAGCAGACAGGAGTCCGTGCAGGCTCTAGACGGTGACTGGGCCGAGCCTGTGTGGAGCAGAGAGTTCCTACGGAGAAAACGACCAGAAAGGCAAAGGCTGTGCCAGTGAACTTCTGAAACCCGAGCACAGTTCAGGGAGGACGCAACAGCCGCACAGGTGAAAGAGATGATGAGGCTTATCTCGGGCTGGGCAGTTCAACATGCAGAATGCGCTGTGCATCTCTGCCCCACCAAGAAAGTTTAGTGCCCGTGGTGACCGTTCACCACACCTAGAGCCTTTTCACAGCCAGGTGAGACTGATGGACAGGAAAGTGCCACAGTGGTAGCCCAGAGCCTGTCAGAGAGCGGGTTCTAGGGCCTACCACAGGCTAGAGCCAAGCCCTGTTCCCCCTTAGCCTCGAGCTAGGCTGAGCAGTACAAGCTGGCAGCAGAGACCACTGGGGTAGAGATGTACAGCAGCCTCCCAAGATGACAAAACCCAGATACCTCATGGAGAGCAACTACAGATCAGAGAAGGCCAGATGGAGCAGTGTCTCCAATACGCCACTGTAATCAACACTGATCCCGTGTGCATGCAATGGAAAGAAATGCGTTTTAGAACACATACATCTGTGAGTACATGTAGGCCAGAGGTCAGCATTGGATATTGTCCTCAATCACTTCTCAACCCACTGAAACTGGAGTTCACTCATCAGCTAGATGAGCTAGCGAGCATGTCCCAGGAATCCTGGTTCCACTCCCCAGCACCAGGACTAAAGTGTACAATGCCATGCCCAGATTTTTCTATCATGCTAGGGATCTGAACTCAGACCCCTGAGTAGCACTTAATAGCAAGCCTTTAACGA
This sequence comes from Peromyscus maniculatus bairdii, assembly GCF_049852395.1. Lineage (NCBI taxonomy): Eukaryota > Metazoa > Chordata > Mammalia > Rodentia > Cricetidae > Peromyscus > Peromyscus maniculatus. Next base: position 123,056,805 of record NC_134854.1, read on the forward strand.
AGCCCTCAACATTGTTCTATAATGAAACAAATGATGTACACGATGAGACCGGTTTTGAACTATACAAGACGTTGCTAAGATTTCTTTTTTAACACCCTCCAAGACAAACTGGCACTTGCTTACAGGGGATAAAATAAGACTTCAAAGATCCTTACCAACCTCTGTTAAAAGGCTTGATTATCTGTGGGAGCCCATTTTCAAGTTCCTCATGGCTTTACTCAGCAGGTCTGCATAGAGAGGATGATGAGGACCACGGGCCTGAGTGCAGGTGTCTGAGATGGTCTGCACTTGGCTGTGCTGGGGGGAGGTCTTTTGCTCCACCCCTTGGTGTCTCTATAAAAACCCTGGGGCAGAGACAGTCAGGGCTCGTTGGAATAGGTTCCAGGCCCTCTCAAGGCTATCCTTTATGTTCTATCTGTTTATCTCCACAATCTAAATCCTTCTATCTAATATTTCCTGCTGATCACACTCAAGAAAACTCTGGGGAGCTGTGGGGCTGGTGGGTAAATGACCCACAATTATCTCCTTGAAAAAAAAAAAGGCTCAATTATATCAATCTATTATCCCTTGAGGGTCTTACAGATTTGAAAAGGATCTGGAATAACAATAAAAGTAAGAGTTAAAGAGTTTGAGAAAAGGCACCACTCAGGGGTGGAGCAGGCACTCACAGGAGCCGTAATGGTGGATGACGGTCCCGGTGCTAGTGATGGGTTACCACTCTATGAGGTAGCCAAGGAGCGTCCCGAGGCCCTCCACCATCAAGGCTATTGCCACTACTATTAGCTGCATGCCACAGTTAGATGGCCAGTCCCCGCTGTTTACAGTAAGTAAAATATGGACAAGTTCAGAAGCCAAAGATACACAGCTTCTTATGTAAACTCACATTTAAAACATATACTGAAAACTTCAAAAATATTTTAACACTATTTTGATTCAACAATTTCATCCTAAGAATATGCCACATATTTCTATGTCCAACTAAAACTTGGCTGTTTGAACCGCTATTGTTAGACTTCACTTTTCCATCAGATACTGCTTAATAACAAAAGTTCTGACACATCTTTAGGGACTGTTTTAGCTTCAAATTGGGAAAGCAGCTATATGAAGCCAGAGAGAAGAAATCTGAGTGCCCAGGAGGAAAGAGCCAGCAGCTACTTCAAGTGGCACCTAGAAGAAAATCATCTCAGCCCCGTGACATATGCATCTTTTGATGACGTGGAATACTGTGCCAAGGTGTGTGGTTTTTTTTAATGTTGGCAATCAGTATTCTTACTTTCTACTTCTTTTAAAGTCCTGCAGAGTGGCAAGAGTACACACAACACAGTGACAGCGGGCGACAGATGGGCCATGCATCTGCCCAGCTCACCCAGGCCTCATCACTGTTTTCATACACCCTGCCTTGTTTGTTTACTGTTTGGCCAACTAGGCGTTTCAGTTTGCTTTTCCTAGTGTAGAGATTCCTATGCTACTGTAAACCAAATAGATTGGTTCCATCTTGTCCTACAGGGAAGGATAGCAAAGAAAGTGATATACGTTAGCACGCTGCTGTTAGGGATGGGAGGCAGCCATGACCTCAGCTCACAGGAGAGGGCTGCCTCCAATCCTTCATGATACACTCAAGGCAAAGGTGGTAAATCTATTCTGCCAAGAGCTAGACACTTGATAGTTTAGCTTTGTAGGCTGTATACTCTCTGCCGAAACTACTGGACTACACCATTAAATTATAAGAGCAGCCGTAGAAAATACAGAAGTGACTGAGCATGACTGTGCTCTGATAAAACGTTATTTATGGGCACTAAAATATGAAGTGAGTATAATTTTCATGTCACAAACACTATTTTGTCTTTCTTTGGGGACAGAGTCTTCCACGTGCAGGAACTCGCAGGCTTTCTGCATGGTCTCCTAGGTGCCAAGATTAAGGGTGTGTGCCACCATACTTGTCTCAAAGTACCACTTCTCTTTTGATATTTTTAACCACTTAAAGACGTAAAAGGAGAGCCAGGCACAGTGACACATACCTAAAGTGCTGGCACTAAGGAAGGTAGAAGCAGGACAATCAATAGTCCAAGGGCAGTCATCCATGAAGAGTTTAAGGTCAGCCTGAATGACATGACACCAGACCCTAGCTTAATAGCCCTCCTATATAAATAAATGAGATTTAAAAAATTAAAATACGAATGCATTTTTACTTAAGGATCAAACAGGATAGATTCGGTCTGTTGGGAACAGTTAAGGTATTAAGGGGCTTCCACATTTTTATCTTATACATACTTTTTATCTTACATATACGAACTTTCTTGGTGCATATGTATGTTTGGTGTGTGTGTGTGTGTGTGTGTGTGTGTGTGTGTGTGTGTGTGTGTGTACATGTTCCACATGTGTATACACGCAGAGGACAGAAGTGTCTTCCTCGACTACTTTCCACCTTATATACTGAAGCAAGGTCTTTTACTTGAACCCAGAGCGCTCCGATTCAGCTAGGCTAACTAGCTAGCTTGCTCTGGGTATTCTAGCTCCACTTCTCAAGAGCTAGGATTACAAGCAGGTCACCATGCCCACCTGGCATTTTTGTGGGTCTTAGAGATCCAAACTCGGGTCTTTAAACTTGTGGAGCAAGCACTTTACCAACTGAACCATTTATCACCTATCACCAGGCCCCTTTATCTACAAATACATACATTTTATGTCTTGTCTTTTGTTCCTTCCTTTCTGTCACACAATAAACTCTTCATAGGCTAAGACCATGTTGTGTATAACCTTATATTCTTCATTGATTCTGTTGTACTGCCCCACACAGAAAGCAGACTTGATTCCTGTCTCCTGAACACAGGCATGCCCGTCACTCGCTAGTACTGAAAGATCAGCAACTACTTTAAAGAAACTCTTAAGTTACATAAATAGAATTCTTGCATGTCCTCTGGGGGGAGGGCATATAAAATGACTCAACTGATTCCATCTAGGTTCCAATATTAACAGGTAATAGGATGTCAAGTCAAATAAAAGCTTTCCTCTCTCCCCACCCCAACTTCATTTTAAAGAAATACGATTTTCTGCTTTTATCTTCTTACAGAACATGGAAAGGAAGTTACTCCCATTTTCAAAAAAGGCTTAAAACTGACTTTACAGATATTTAAAGAGAACTAATTATGAAGCTTTTTTAAAATCATACATTCAAAAAATACAACTAACTTCTTCATTTTCTGTATTACTCAGCTAAGAAACTGCAGAACTTAGCAAAGCCTATTAACTAAATAGTGAAGGAAATAGAAATACTCTGAAAGTATTTAAAAAATTAACTAATTTTGAGCCATAACCACCAGTATGCACCATACAAAACTCAAGCTTCAAGGAACAGAACACTAAAAAAGATCTTAAGTGATCTGTTGGTACCAGGATAACCTTAACCTATTAGCAATTCACAGTAACTAGAAGGCAATTTATAACATGCAAATCCTGTGGGAAATGCTGCCTCCTATACTGTATTTGAAGAGAACAAAGAACTTTTCTTATAATTTTAACTTCCAAATTACCATGAGAACAAGCTACACACTTTTAACAGCTAACAATACTTAGTATGTACCAGGAATATTAGAGAGGCAGGGATTCTGTGGAAACAAGTGGACATGGTTTTCTTACTTTTGATGGTCATTTGTACATCAACATTCTTCTAGATGGGCACATATAGAAACCTACAAATGCTCTGAGGTTAGCGAACATGAATGGGAAAACAGAACCAATGAAGAGATAGAAACATAAACTGGCATTCTAACAAAGAGATAAGATTTCAAGCTTCTATGCGTGAGGGAGGAGAAAGAGTAGCTCAGGCTGGCTCAATCACAGTCCCTATACTTTCCAGCATTCTTGGCTCAGTACCACAATCTGGGAGTTGACTCCTGCTCCAAAGCTTGCTCCTGTAAGATTTTAATTAGGGTTTACGTGAACTGTGTCTAGAACTAGATGATGGCAAGTCAGTATACTACCATATAACCTCCATGAGGACTTGTCTACCTCAAGTGAATCATCCTGTCAGTATACTACCATGTAACCTCCATGAGGACTTGTCTACCTCAAGTGAATCATCCTGTCAGTATACTACCATGTGACCTCCATGAGGACTTGTCCGACTCGAGTGAATCATCCAGTCAGTATACTACCATGTGACCTCCATGAGGACTTGTCTACCTCAAGTGAATCATCCTGTCAGTATACTACCATGTGACCTCCATGAGGACTTGTCTACCTCAAGTGAATCATCCTGTCAATATACTACCATGTAACCTCCATGAGGACTTGTCCGACTTGAGTGAATCATCCTGTCAATATACTCACATGTGACCTCCATGAGGACTTGTCCGACTTGAGTGAATCATCCTGTCAATATACTACCATACAACCTCCATGAGGACTTGTCTACCTCAAGTGAATCATCCTGTCTCCCTTTGTTGAGCTGAATGTTTCTTTTAAGGAGGGTACTTTGTGCTAAGTACCTGCTAGTGCACAGTACTTGCTTCAGTACTTAGTGACACAGACACTAAGGCCTGTGTCCCCTCTTACCATGGATTTTATTCATAATCATAAACTTAACTCTGCAATCAAGCTAGACTCGAAGAGGAATAAGGAAAATATGTAACTCAAATGTCTTAGTTATGGTTTCTAGTGTGAAAAATCACCACAAACAAAAGCAACTTGGGGAGTAAAGGGTTTCTTTCTTTTTACAGCTTGTGGCCTACCACGCAGAGAAGTCAGGCTAGAAACTCAAGATAGGAACCTGGAGGCAGGAACTGAAGCAGAGGCCAAGCTTGCTCCTCCTGGCTGGCTCCATTTGCATTCTTATACACCTTAGGACTACCTGCACAGGAAAGGCAGGACCCACAATGGGCTGGACCCTTCTATGTTCATCAACAGTCAAGACAATACCCCACAGACTTGCTCACAGGCAATCTGATGGAGGCATTTTCTCAACTGAGGTTCCCCTTCCCAGATAACTCTAACTTGTATCAAACTGAAAAAAACAGAAACAAACAAACAAAAAACAAAACTCAGCAGGACAGCAAAGAACCTCAGGGAGAGAGAGCACAAGGGTTACAGGATATTGTGAACGGACAGGTGGGATGCGCTCTCCTGAACTGCAGACGGAATGGTCTAGTAGTTAAGATGCATACAAATCAAAAGCATTAAAACAGTCCTCAGCTGGCCACAGGGATCTTCTTCATGCCTTCTCTCACCTTCCTAAAGACCACATGAAAGCCACCCAACCATTCAGTCTCATCAGGACACATGAACACTGGGAAACATTGGTGCTTGGTCTAGTATTGGCCATTGCCAAGATACTAGGACCATATGCTTTGGGATGAAGTTCTCACCCTAAAATTTCTTGCCACAGGTGAAGTTGTCACCAGTGCCATTATGGTGTGTAAAGTCACTACCCTGGCACATGACCCCTGGAGCAACTTTGTGAAAGAACGAACCCTTCTAACAAGACCTATTTTCTCCAGTGCTCAGAGCAAGAAACTTTTCCGCTGTTTCAAGACATTCTCTGCAAACAAGTGAAAGAGATACAGCGCGGACTCACTCAACCACTATGTCAAAGAACACCGTGGTGCTGGCTATGGCTAGCAGCGAGCCACTACAGCGGTCAGCAACATCTGCAAAGCCCCAACTCCTCTTTCTCCTGCTCTTCATTTTTACTGGGTCCTTTGCCCAGAAGAGCTTTTGAGGAAGTACTTACTTAAAATGTCGAATAAATCAACCAATAGATAAACCCATCAACCAATTAACAGATACTTGATAGTGTGCTAGGAAAATGGTGGGAACTGAGACATGGAAGTGAAATATAGCAGCGACTCCCCTCTATAGAGGTGACATGGCTTAAATGACTTAAGTCACTTTCCCTGGTTTTACAATTTCACTCTCTACATTTCTCTTCTAAACTTCTTCTTATACACACAATTCAAAAAAAAAAAAAACCTAAACAAACAAACAAAACCCTTGGAGTAGACTAGGGCTATGGTTCAACCACAGCATACATTCCTGGCATGCTTCAGGCTCTAGGTTCAATCCTCAGCAATGAAAAATGAAATTTCTAAACATCCTTTGGAATATGTAATGCATATCATTCCCCTACGCAAAATACTACATTTTCAGGACCCAGCTCAGCAGGTTCTTGACAAACACTTGCTGAGCACACTGCAGAATAGTTGGAAGAATGTATTTGAGCAATAAACATTAAAAGGTCTAAGGAGAAGTGCTCACGTTAGTCAAATGAAAGCAGCCCATCTGGTGATATTCTAATTTGGGGCTGTATCTCCTCACTGAACTTTTGAAGGTATCCTCTAGAGCTGGGGCGCTGGCTCCATGGGTAAGGCACTGCAGCACACGGGTGAGGACTGAGGTCTGGATCTCCAGAACCCATATAAAGTCAGAGGCATGGAGGCACCTGCTGCTATCCCAGCAATCTGGAGACAGGGCTCCCTAGAGCAAGCTACTACCTAGACTTCCAGAATCAGTGAGCTGTGGGAACAGTCAGAGACTTGACTCAATAAAGTGAAGTGTGTAGCCGGGCGGTGGTGGTGCACGCCTTTAATCCCAGCACTCGGGAGGCAGAGGCAGGCGAATCTCTGTGAGTTCGAGGCCAGCCTGGGCTACCAAGTGAGTTCCAGGAAAGGCGCAAAGCTACACAGAGAAACCCTGTCTTGAAAAACCAAAAAAAAAAATAAAGTGAAGTGTGACCAAGGAAGACAGCCAACATCAACTTTAGGCCTCTTCAGACACACATATATGCACATGCACATACATGGGTCCACACACATGAAAACATGCGCCTGCATGCATAACACACAAACACACAAATATTTCCTAAACTGACTCTGAAATAAATAAAATTTAATATTAAGGAGAAATTCACGGGGCTGGAGCGATGGCTCGGCAGATAAGAGTGCTGGCTGCTCTTGCAGAGGATCCGGATTCAATTCCTAGCACCCACATGGCAGCTCACAACTAACTATGACTCCAAGATCTGACACACTCAGACATGCATTCAGGCAAAACACCAATGCACATAAAATAAAAATAAATCAATTAAAAAGGGAAACCCACTTGTAAACTTTCATTAGAATGCAGAGTTCATATTTGCCACAGATGCCTCCATTTATAATCACCTACTTCTCTTAAAACTGAAAAGCATGTCAGCCCAGAGGCCTGTGCCTGGTGCCCTGGCAATTATTTCCTTCCCATTGGTCATGTGATTGTATCTACAGAAGACTGGAGAGCAGTAATTCCTGAAAAGTCTGCTATTCGTGAGCTGTTAGTAATGCTATGTCAGGGCTGCTACTCATCTCCAGTAAGACTGGCGTGTAGCCCATGAAGGAGGTTTCTTAAGCTGCACACTGTCTGGCATTCACCAAGTAGTTACAGAAGGCTAGCCTTAGAAATGAGATAGACAGATTTTTCTTATCTCGTTTCTGGGTCCTGGGAACAGATAAGGTAAGGCAAGCAAGCCTCCCTACCGAGCCACACCCCAGATCCTCTAAACTCTAATTTTATGTGTTAATAGCCAAAATCTTTCATACAGTTGCCCAAATAAAATAGTGACTAAATTGAAATAGGAAACACAACAAAGTGGTTAAGAGTCCACACTTAGAAAACACAAACAACTTCTTATAAAAGAAATCGTAACACACAAAAGTGGGCCACACCAAGAATTCCACACACTCACTGCCCAGGCAGCAAGCATCGCTCGCAGCCGATGTGTTTCAGTAGCACCCCAATACCTAGCCCCTCACTGCAACACCACTGGCTTCCTCACACTCAAGGCAGGTCATTTTGAGGCTACTGCCAGAATCCACTTACAGTGATCTCAACAGGCGAGAGAAGCCAGACTCTGGGCTGGACAGACCTGGAGTCATGCACCCTGGCGGTTCACTTAGCTTTTTGGAGACTGCCTTTCCTCAACAAACATGTGGCAGTAACTTCTGCTTTTCCAGATGGTACTAGATGTGAACTGAGATAAGAAGGCATCAGAAGACAGACCCTGGAGCTAACACATAGGAAGTGGTAACTGCATGGTGGCTGGGGTGTGATTACCATTTCCACTAAGGCTCACACAAGACAAAATGGGCCAAAAACTACTTGAAAGAAGCCTCCAGAGTTCAACCTCCTTGCCCTGGGAATTGGAACAGACTAAGAACTCGTACCTGATCCCATCAGAAAGCAGGAAAGAGCAACTTGTGGTAGCTGAGCAGCGAGGGCAATTCTGGAAGCAAATGGAACTTTCCATGACGGCAAAGTCAATGTGAAAACTTTACCATTAGAGATGTGGTTTGCCTATTAAAAGATGAAGAGGCCCCTTCCTGCAACAGCTGTCCTACTCACTCCTGGCTCCAAAACCTGAGGCAGGCGCAAGCCAGACAAGCCAAGGCTTCCTCTTTACAAGTGCAAAGTAAAACTTTCAAGTCCTGAAATCAGACTCCTCTTGTAATGAGAACTAGCGAGAAATCATGTATAGAATGTAAAGTGTCAGAAAACCTACAGGGTAATAATATTATACACACACACACACACACACACACACACACACACACACACACACACACACATATATATATTATAGAAGGCATGTGTGCTTACTCTCCAAGGCAGTGGGGACCCAGAACGAGCTCAAAGGAGAAACTGGGTTGTTGCCCTCCCACCCCGTCATGTTCAGCCTTCTAGCAGAAGCAGAGTGAGAAAAACCTTAGTGGTTATAAGATAGAGACACAAATCCAGATACTCAGTGAAGTGCACATATACCATCAAGTCTTGGATGATGTGGCTTGTAGCTTCCAGTAGACAAAACTAAGGTACACTTTTCTCACTCCCAACTGACTGAAAACTGCTAAGGGATGACCTCCAGAAGGGGTTCTGTTTACTCTTAAAAAAAGAAGAAAAAAAAAAAAAAAAAGCCAGGCAGTGGTGGTGCATGCCTTTAATTCCAGCACTTGGAAGGCAGAGGCAGGCGGATCTTTGTGAGTTCAAGGCCAGCCTGGTCTACAGAGTGAGATCCAGGGAAGGCGCAAAGCTACACGGAAAAACCCTGTCTCGGGGGGGGGGGGGGGGGGGGGGGGGGGGATTCAGCCAGCAGGAGGCAGTGGCACTTCCTGAGGAGTCAGGAACAGAGGATACAAGGGGAGTTTTGTGCCCCAAGAGGACTGACTGAAGAGGGAGAACAACCATATGGGCAAACCCTTTGAAGTAGCGAAACAGTACTTGCCAGGGTGAGGATAGGTTCCCATCCTGAGGTAGTTTGGATTTAATATACAACAAAAGAGACAGATGAGCACGGCCTTTTGCAAGATGGGAAGAGGTAAGGATGCAGGAAAGCTTAAAGGTGCCCAAGGCCCAGCATCCTTGCAAAGGCTGTTGTGAAGTCAGATAAAGCAAACCCATGGCTCTCTGAACCTCTCATCTCAGTCAGTTATCATGAACTTCTGACGCATTCCCATGTTGGTTCTGGAAACGCATCCATCTGAGACCAGTATTTCTTTGGGGAGAGTCAGTCATTACTTTCAACTACGCAAGCACTATCTGACCTTTACAATCAAAGGGTGGCTGCTAGGGCTGTGTTCTGAATTTTAAGTAGATACAAATTCATTCTTGGAAAACACCAAATGCCAAGCTGGTGCTATCCACTTAACTTATGGAGTGTCCAAACAAATGAGATTCCTCGGTGATAATAACGGCATTCCTGTGCCAGCCGCCTGGACAAGCACAGGTCACAACCTTCATTCAGAGCATGTCACCCTCACATCCAATGGCAGAGGTGCAGGATAGTCCAGTCTCTGCCTCCACTCTAAACACAGCCTAAGCCAGTTGCAGAACCAGCACTGGGGCTTAGACGGCTCACATTCATTTCAACAGAGGCTCTAGTGTGTTATTTCAAGTCTGCCGCTAACAAAATACAGCTGATAAGACTTATTTTTTGTGAGTGATAACGATGAAAAGTTAAGTCTCAATTTCAGCTCTAACCTACTAAAACTGTTTGAATAATTGATTAGACTGTAAGTCAAGGCAATCAAATTTATTTTGGGTTATGCAATCACAGAACTGATTACTTTTCAAATAAAAATCCAGAGAGCCAGATTACTTCCCAGAATAAAAAGAAACAAGTAATAGTTTATATGAATGAAAGCGAGAGTGGATGTGTACGGAAACGTGCTTGCTCTGGTTTTGTTGGCTTCCCCCAGAAGCCCTAACATAAGAGCCTCCAGGCTTAAATCTATGAACAATGCTCAGAAAATTCTGTAAGACAACAAAAAGCAAGTAATTGTGATATATAGCTCCAGATCAACAATTAGTCATTTAGAGGAGATTGATTCCTCAAGGTATTTTAGAGATTCAAGAAGTACCTTGGATGGAAAGCAAGAAAAAAAAGTAACATACCAAAAAAAGGCAGTTTATTTCCCACAGTTAAAGGAGATAGATTTCTCAATGATATTCACTCATTTATCCTAAACAACAATCCTTCTAAGTAAAATACTGCTACTCTAAACCTATCAGTGAATGAAAAGGCACTTTTTTTTTTTTTTTTTTTTTTTGGTTTTTCGAGACAGGGTTTCTCTGTGTAGCTTTGCGCCTTTCCTGGAGCTCACTTGGTAGCCCAGGCTGGCCTCGAACTCCCAGAGATCCGCCTGGCTCTGCCTCCCGAGTGCTGGGATTAAAGGCGTGCGCCACCAACGCCCGGCTGAAAAGGCACTTTTAACTGTGATTCATTTTCACAATTATAATCTACTTCAAGCATGCCTCCCCTAGATAATAGAGGTCACACTGAAGACAAAAAGCTAGGTGTCCCTTGGGACAAAACACTGGAGATGGGATGTTCCTTAACATTCCAATGAAATCACCTGCGCATGAAGGATGAGCTTCCCTTTTATAGATACAGAGATGAGCTTCCCTTCTGATGGACATGGAGATGGACTTCCCTTTTTATGGACATGGGGATGGACTTCCCTTCTTATAGACATGGGGATGGACTTCCCTTCTGATGGACATGGAGATGGACTTCCCTTCTTATGGACATGGAGATGGACTTCCCTTCTGATGGATATGGGGATGGACTTCCCTTCTTATGGATATGGGGATGGACTTCCCTTCTGATGGATATAGGGATGGACTTCCCTTCTGATGGACATGGGGATGGACTTCCCTTCTTATGGACATGGAGATGGACTTCCCTTCTTATGGACATGGAGATGGACTTCCCTTCTGATGGATATGGGGATGGACTTCCCTTCTGATGGACATGGGGATATGGACTTTCCTTCTGATGGACATGGAGATGGACTTCCCTTCTGATGCTGAGCCTGAAAAATAAGTCCCACTAACATAGGAAAGACAAGACTCCCACAGGGGCAGGACAAAAAAAAAAAAAAAAAAAAAAGAACATAAAATACTGAAAGTGACTTTTTTTTTTTGAAAATGACTTTTAAATCAATGCCAGAACTATCTACACAAATGGATGATGCCCCCTTTCAAAATCATTACCTGAGAAATTAATTCTTTCTAATGATGTTGGTATGGGCACTTGGGAACTTGTTTTGAAGCCAGGAATTTCCCATGTTCTTAGAGCCAGACATTACTTGATTTTTCATGCTAAATTTAGCAGCAGTCAAGAGTCCTAAGAGTACTGATGCTTTTCCCTGTAACGTCCTCGCTGCTTGCCCAAGTTGAGGTATATGTCCCCCTAACCAATCACCGTACTTCTCAGTCAGAGCACCTGTGGCTCTATACTGGAACCGCTGGTTTATTCATCACGTCTCAGACAAAGCTGCAACGCTCATTAAAGGAGAGGATTTATTAAACTTCATTACTGGACCCACAGTCCCACCTCAATGGCTACAAAGTTACAGAAATCCAAGAAACACCAAACCATGCAATCTATCTTCAGTGTGATGTGATCTGGGATGCAAATGTGTTTCCATTTACTCCCCCTCTCTTAGAAAAGGTAAGCATAGGAGGGTGGTGGTGGTGCACGCCTTTAATCCCAGCCCTCGGGAGGCAGAGCCAGGCGGATCTCTGTGAGTTCGAGGCCAGCCTGGTCTACAGAGTGAGATCCAGGAAAGGAGCAAAGGTACACAGAGAAACCCTGTCTCGAAAAACCAAAAAAGAAAGAGAGAGAGAGAGAGAGAGAGAGAGAGAGAGAGAGAGAGAGAGAGAGAGAGAGAGAAAGAGAAAGAGAAAGAGAAAGAGGAAGGGAGGGAGGGAGGGAGGGAGGAAGGGAGGAAGGGAGGAAGGGAGGAAGGGAGGAAGGGAGGAAGGGAGGAAGGGAGGAAGGAAGGAAGGAAGGAAGGAAGGAAGGAAGGAAGGAAGGAAGGAAGGAAGGAAGGAAGGAAGGAAGGAAGGAAGAGAAAAAGAAAGGAAGAAAGGAAGAAAGAGAAAAAGAAAGAAAAGGTAAGCATTACTGCGAATCTCTGTAGAGGAAACATTACTTTTTATATCCTGGGAAGTAGACTTGATTATTTTCATTACTTATGTATATATAAAAAAGAGCAAAACTCACGACTACATCTTCACATACTAAAAATCTACAACTTCTCATGCCCAGATATGCCAGCCTACCTTACCTAGTTGCAGTATCTTTATAGTGTCTCTGTAGGCTTTCATCACCAGCTTGAAATGACGATAAAGTGGATAGCACAAAACTCTCCTTCCAAAAGACACCAGGATCTCATGAACATCTGTCCAAGTCTGTGAAGAGTCATCTCATTAAGTAATTTCCATACAATTCATTACACAACAAAAGCACACACTGAAAAAGGAACAATCCAAATTAAACCCTGTAAACCTGGATCACTGGCACAAGCGAGATTCTTCTTGTACACCTCACTTTATTACAGACTTATAATTCCTCATGCTGCATCAACAAACCACAAACGTGGATTAAAACCCACATATGTAACAGGAACATGTTAGAGTCTTAGTGGGGACAGGCATTCAGACTACAGACTTGTATTTGACGGCAGAGTGGGGGTGGGGACAGGCTTCCTGACCTTGTATGTAGCTCGCAGCTGAGGAGGCTGGCAATGCTGCTGGCCCACTCTTACTCTTGCTCCTGTGGTACCTGTCTCAGTGATGGACTGAATCTTACCTCCTCACAGAAGGAAGTAATATATGAAGCAATCGCCACTTTACAATTTAAAGTATGCTATGCATAATCTGAACTGATGGTACGACTTTGATGTTGGACAATTTGTTCCAAACTCAGAAACATAAAAGATACTGTTCTTTAATAAATGTTAGGAGAACTGCAGAAAAAGTTTTAGAAAATAAACAAAACCAATTATCGTTATACTAAAAGAGTCAGCACACCAGTGGGAAGGCTCCAGGGTAGAGGGGCTTGCCACCTTGTAAACCTATGTTCAATCCCTGGAACCCACATAAAAGTGGAAGGTAAGAACTGATTCCACAAAATTGTTCTCTGACCTTCACATATATGCTATGATAAGTGCCCTGCAAAATCATAATGATGACAAATAAAATTAATGTTTTTTTTAAAGAGGTTACCAGTTCTAACCATAACATGATAGGATGCAAAACAATTCATTTTAAGCTGTATGATCTAAATTTCCTTACCTGTAAATTCAGCAATATTTACCTTACTGAGTGTTGCTCAATAAGGTTATTGAGGAACAAGATAAATAAAAGATATAAGACACTCCGTGTGATTCTGGTGGTCCATTATCATCTAGGTTTGTTTTCCATTTTTGAACTCTGAGCCCCAACTCATTAACAAACCTGCAGCTCTACCCACATTTTCTCAAATGAACCACAGTGTCCTCAGTGTTCTTCCATATAGTATTTCCCTCCACAATGTCTAAAATGCTTACCTGGCTGACTATCCCAACAAGTTTATTCTTTAAAAAGTATAATAAAGCTCCCAATTTAAAAATATTAAGAAAAAAATTTAAACAACCAAAAAATTGCTTGAACCAACCAAAATGAAGAACAACAGAAAAAATAACCAAAAGCTAAATAATTTCAAGTAGAAATCATACCTCAAACCAGCAGAGGGTGGGGCTCAGCTTTCTGACCGTCCATGCAGACTCCACCTTGGTTGTGGAGAAAGGAGTGTCACCGTTAAAAGTCATTTGGAAATGAAGCAGATATATCCACTGGAATTAGTACATGAATTATACTAACCCATGCAAAACGATGCATTGATGAATGTAGAAAAATACTTGTATTGATGCAGAGACTAATAGAGGATGTCTCTGTTCACCGTGCATGGAGTTTTAAGGAATTAAACACTTCACTAATGAAGTACCAGCATACACGAACAAATAAGCAGGGGCACTCAAACAAAACTGAAGCAAAGTGCTTGCTGCTTCCTCTTCTACTAAGTCACTCTATTGAACCGCAACCGTGTACCAGAAATCCCCGTGGACACTGCCCTTCAGAGAATGCATGTGAGATTACCAGTGGTCCAGAGGCAAAGATGCAAGACTTCATGATTTTAAACATACAAGTAGGAGAAACATTGGTCAATTTTATCAAGTGTAACACTTTCACTCATCAAGATTTAATATGTGGGGCTGGAGATATGGCTCAGTGGTCCAGAGTACTAGTTGCTCTTCATTTCCTAGCTCCCACATGGTGGCTTACAATCATCCACAACTCCAGTTCCAGGGTATCTGATGCCCTCTTCTGACCTCCCCAGGCACAAACATGGTTCACATACATATGTGCAGGCAAAACCTCATATATATAATATTTAACATCTTTCAAAAACTTTAAAAGACTCAATAATATGAAATGAAGAGCCTTTTTTGTCTAAGTAAACATTTTATCCACTTAGGATATCTTTTAAAAAAAAATGACTTGAGGGGCTAGAGAGATGGCTCAATGGTTAAGAGAATTGACTGCCCTTCCAGAGGACCCAGGTTCAATTCCCAGCACCCACATGGCAGCTCAAAACCGTCTATAATTCCAGTTCCGGGTGGCCCAACACCCATGGCAAAACACCAATGCACATAAAATAAAAATGAATAAATAAATAAAAAAAACAATTTGAAAACAAAGTATTTTCAGATAATTATATTCTTGATAACCCCAAGGTTATTCACTTAGATCACATGCAGACTGCAATAGTCACTTTAGAAAATTTCAGAATCTTGACAACAACAACAAAATGGCACCTCAAACTACTACTGATGCTATGATGCTGTGTGAGGTAAGTCAATTAAATCACAGTGTATACCCTGCAACCCAAAGTAAATGCACACACACACACACACACACACACACACACAGGCACACACAGGCACACACGTATGCACAGTGAAAGAAAACCAGATAAATAATCTTGTAACTGTGGTTATTACTAACTACTAGAATTATAGGACATCCCAATGATATAAATTAACTGTATAATCAAAAAGAAAAAGGAAAGTATATAACAAGGCTAAAACTCTGATCACAGGTAATTATAAATAGTGGGGCCACATTATCTAGAAAGCCTTTGGTTTTCCAGCATTTGCTTCTTTATTGATTCAAAGATTGAATGGATTGATTGAGGCATTGGTAATTGAACACACAGTTTTTAAAATACATGACATGACACATGGCTTCTTTACTAAAGATGAAAGCAGGGTCTCCATTTACAGCTCAGGCTGGCTTTCATCTCTCCATCCTCTTGCCTCAACCTGAGGTGAGTCTTTTAAACAACAAAAAGAAATACGATTCAAGTTCTGAAAACAACGGAACTTACATACACACCTTTATAAGTACACATTCTGTGTGCTAAGATCCTCTTCTGCAAAAGGGCTTAACTCTGCATGTGATAAATGAAAGCTTGGAGAAAAACGTGAGTGCCGTAGGTGAGTGTCAAGTGAAACAGCCTTCCTCTCTACCCTTGGCTTCTTTCCTGACACCTCCCTGCTCTGCTATCTATCTAGTAGATCTACTGCCAAGAGAGAAGAGACAAGACCACAATTAGCATTAGCCTTCATGTTAGTGCCCACTACCATCTCCTGTGACCACCATAGGCACGTGTGCTGGGACAGCCCCTAAGTAATCTATCACGACAGGCTGGGTCTGCTCTGAACAGGTAGCTAACACGGTGGTCTACACCGACACACACCGACTTACATTGTGCTCTCCTTCAGTGACACGTATTTCATAGCAATAGGCCAGAAGGATGTCAACTAAACTGTAGTACACTTGACGATGAGCTGTCTTGTCCAGCAGGTAAGACTTATTCACAAATTTTCGTAGCTGATATTTCTCCTCTTCTGAAAAAGACACTAGGAGAAAACACAGTTTTGAAAATTAAATGTGTCATTCAGGCTCATCAAACCACCAGTGCAGAAGATTTGCCAAAATTGGAATTCTGAATATAGAAAGCAAAATCAAAGTTATTTATCCTTAATTCTACATATAAGGCAATTTCTTAAAGGAGGCTTTTCAAGCTTTATTAAGAGCCATGCCTTTGTTCAAACCTTCTAGACCTTTCCCTCTTACATTACAATAGCAGTTTCCAACTTCACAAATCTTTTTCCTAAGGTTTATTCTTATTATCTTAAATTATGAGTATTGTGTGTGTGTGTGTGAATGTCGGTATGTACATGTATGTGAGTGCAAGAGAGGTACCTAATTAAAGACAATTAGGAACCACCTGACACAGATACTGACCAATCTGGGGGGCCTTTTTGTCAAGTGAGGTTCCCTCTCTCAAAACGACTCCAGCTTGGGTCAAGCGGACACAAAATTAGCTGGCACACGCCCCTACACATACTGGCCACCCTGCCTGGCAATAATTTCAGCAGCCCTTTCCCCATTTCTTTCCAGTTTAATGGAGTTAAGTGACTGCAGTAAGGAGAATTCTGAGATGACCCCTAAAGAGTAGCATCGCTCCCTCTGTGGAACAGATCTTGTCACTGATTCTGTCCACCAGAATGTGACAAAGATGACAGGACAGTCATGCCATGCTTACATTCAGTTACTGTCAGAGTAGAGCCAGGGTACTCCTGGGGTGAGGTGGCCTGTGAAAAGGCGATGTGGCAGGTACTTCTGGGACCTCCACAATCTGAACATTGCTCCATTTTAAGAGCTGGCAAGAAAGCAGGGAAGAGAATTCTGTCAACAATAATATGAGCCTGGAGAAAAGAATGTAGCAACCAATACCCACTTTGTAAGAGATGGGCATATTTGGCTACTAAGCATGTCCAATCTTTTAACATTACAAAATGATGCTGCCATATCATGATGATCACCACATCCAAGGACCACACAATCCAGTTACAAAAAAGATCATTCAAAGGTCTCATCATGTTTTGTGTAAGTTTATATTTTTGTGTTTGGGCTGCATTCATAGCTCTCATCCCGCAGGCCACAGGTTGGACACACCTGAGCTACCACAGTCATTCAAGGCCCCAAGCAGAGAACCCATCAGGTTATATGGAGACTGAGAGAACACAAGCATGGGATGAGCTCTTCTTTCAGTTAGTGCCTCTCTGCTAAACGGATGGCATTATTGCCTAGTTGTGTAGGCAAACTGGGTTTGCTTTGTGAACTGACCATCAAACTGTGTTCTGTCCAGTTTTTCCTATTGAACAGCTTGGCCTGTCAAATTTTTAAAACCTTTTTGTGAATTATAAATATAAATCCTTGGGTCAGCAAGATAGCTCAGCAGGTAAAAACACATGCTGATCATGGCCGAGGACAACCTGAGTTTGTTCCTAAGAACTCAATAAAGGGGGGAGGAGAAAACCAACTCCACAAAGTTGTTCTCTGACCTCCACACATGAGCCACGGAATACATAAACCCACACACAAGTAATAAACTGAATATATTAAACATAAATCCCAACCAAATTCCAAATCTGCTGACTTGGTTTGGGATATCTTTTGCCACAGAAACTGTTTTCAATATAATCCCAAATAGTCCTAAAAAACAACAACAACAACAAAACAGATTCTGGATTTACAGCCTTGGTTACTGTTTTTTTCCAACTCCTAAATCATACATGAAGTCTCTTTAAGGTTGTTTCACTTGGGGCTGGAGAGAGGGGTCAGTGGTTAAAAGTACTAACTGCTCTCCCAGAGGACCCAGGTTTGGTTGAGTCCCAGCACCCACATGATGGTTCAAAACCATCTGTAACTCCCATTCCAGGGGGATCTGATGCTCTCTTCTGAACTCTGCAGCCACCTGTCATAAATGTGGTACACAGACATACATGCAGGCAAAGCACTAACACACATTTAAAAAAATAGTAACTGTAACATAATAATAGCAAAACAGCAAACCTATCTGGAAGCCAGCTTTTCAGGTTTCAAGATCTCCCTTTATTCCGGATGAACAGTGAATCCCACTACACTGAACCACCAACTCTGTCAGACAGATTTGCTGCTTTTGTTACTAAAATTACTTCAAAGTATTTTTGTTTTTTGTCAACTGTTGCAAACACAGTATTTCCCCCACTTCCATCATTAAATACTAACGAGGACTATGGGGGTCCAGCCCCTCGATAGTCCCCTCCCAGGGTCCGCGGAAGGCTCTATCAACCAGCTGAGGATCTATTCTTTAGGGTCGGTAAATCAGTCTACGCACGCAGAGTTCTTTGGTCCATTCGCTTTAATTCTTCTGGCATAACATCCTTTATACACAGTTCAGTTCTGTTCTCATGTCTAGCTCCTTTCTTGCCTGATTTCTCTCTATATTTATCTACTGTCCCCTCTATGTTCTACCTTAATTCCTTCATCTAGTTCTGTCCCTTCTAGGTTCTCATCTATCTAGTTCTTTCCCCTATCAGCTCCTCTCCTGTCTCCTTCTCTCTCATCTGGCTCTTCCTCATCTTGTTCTTCCCCATCTGGCTCTTCCTCATCTTCCATCTCGTTCCTCTAGTCCTCTCTTTTAGCTCTTCAATCTAGTTCTTCCCCATCTCAGCTTGTTCCTCTCAAGTTCTTACCCATCTCGTTCTTCCATTCTCTTCTCTCTTCTCTTCCTCTCTTGCCCTGGGAGTTCTGATATATATACACTTACAAGCAGTATTTCCTTAGCAGTGCAAAGCCAGGCTTCCAGGGTCAAATGGAGGGGTGATAAGAATAATTACAGGGAGACTTGAACTGGGAGTTCTGGCTGAGCATAGCTGTTAGCACAGAAGGTTATCTAAAAATTCCTAGAAGTGGTTAGGTAAGTAGTTAGAAGTCTATAAAGTTAGTAAGGCTGTAAGAAAGGAGGGGTCTGAGCTAAATTGTGTAAAGCTATTACTTAATGTCTACCTGACCTAGGCGGTGTCCCCTTGTGGAATTTACCTTAAGTCAGGAGACTCGCCTGTGGGTTGTTATCATTGTTAGTCCACCTGAGACTAACAATGGGCGCCCACCTGGGTGGTGTTTCCTGTAGTCCTTGAAAGTGGCCAAGGGAGATATCTGATTCCAGAGAAAGCCTTTCCCTGAGGCTGTTCTCCAAATTACCTGGAATGTGTATGTCCAGAGAGTGCTCAGTCTACACTGTTAGTCCTTCTTAGGGAAAAGTCAATTGGGAAAGCTATGAAGGCACACATGATTTTCATAACAGAATACAGCTGATATATAACAAGCCAAGTAACACCAAAAACTCCTTGGGATTTGGCTTCCTCTGGAGGAATTCCATGATCCCTCCAGGTAGTGACTTTGCCATAACCAGCTGAGTTCTTATGATATATTCCTGCGGCCCGCAACAAAATACTTCATGATAAAAGAGAAAAAATATATTTCTTTTTTTATATCAGCCACTTTACCAAATATTGACTACATATTCCAAAACAACACATTGAAATTCTTACAACCAAATGCTTTATTTACATGAAGACAAGCAAATAAGAGACTTCAGTTTCTAAGTTCCTTTGATGCCTACAATTTAGGCCATCTATCATGTATCTCTTAATATCAAGTCTTTAAAGAAATCTATGTGTGCATGTGTGTATTTTATGGTGTGTGGAGATATGTGTATGTGTGTGGGTGTATTTGTGTGTGCATGCATGTGGAGGTCAGATGGTTGGCATCAGGCATTTTCCTCCATGCTTTCCTCTTGGTGAGCCTGGAGCTCACCAATTCCGCTTGTCTAGCTAGCCAGCTTGCTCTGGGGATCCCCTGTCTCTATTTCTAGGATTGTAGGTAGGTTACCACACCCACCTAGCATTGTATGTGGATGCTGGGGATCCAAATTCAGTACCTTCCACATACATGGCAAGCACTTTACCTACTGGGCTCTCTCTCCAGCCCCATCATGAAGTCAGTCTCCTGTTACAGAAAGATCATGTAACATGTTTTCTACTCAATCTCACACTAATACTATCAGTTCTCAATACTATACAAAGTAAAATAAACCCATCCCCAGCATGATCAGAAAGAGTAACTGCCAAAACCACAAACAGTTCAGTTTCCAGTTCTTGTAAGCAAAACATGGCTGCATTAGCTACTTTTCTGTTACTATCATGAAACAACTTATAGAAGGAAGAGTTTATTTGGCTTCTGGTTCTAGAGGGTGAGAGTCAATCATGGCAGAGGGGTGGGGAGGTATGGCAGCAAGTGGGGGGAAGCATGGCAACAGAACAGGACAATGAGAGCTCATATTTCAACCACAAGTACCAAGCAAAGAGAAACAACTAGAAGTGGGGTGAGGTCATAAAACTCAAAAGCCTACCCACCCCTAGGTACTCCTTCAGCAAGGTCACACCTCCTCAGTCTCCCCAAACAACTCCACCAAGTAAGAACCAAGTGTTCATACACCCAAACCTACAGGGGTATTTCTCATTCAAATCCCCAGCATACACTAATGGCCATAACTAAGCACAAAATACGTTTAGTTCAACTTCAGAAGTCCCCATAGTCTTTCACAGTCTTAACACTTCAAAAGTCCAAGGGCAGCTGGGTGGTGGTGGTGGTGGTGGCGGTGGCGGCGGCGGCGGCGGCAGCGGCGGCGGCGGCAGCAGCAGCAGTGCACGCCTATAATCCCAGCATTTGGGAGGCAGAGGCAGGCAGATCTCTATGAGTTCAAGGCCAGCCCGGGCTACAGAGTGAGTTCCAGGACAGCCAAGACTACACAGAGAAACCCTGTCTCAGAAAAAAAAAAAAGTCATAGGGCTCATTTGAGACTCAAGGCGATCTCTTACTTGTAACCCCTGTAAAATCAAAAAGCAAATTACATACTTCCAACATACAATGGCACAGAACATGCATTACCATCCCAAAAGAGAGGAATAAGGGTAGTGAGAAATATCAGACCAAAGCAAGGCTGAACCCCAGCAGGACCAACTCCAAATCCTGTAGGTCCGTGTCTAGTGTTAAAGGGCTGAGATGACTCTGTTCCTGCAGATCTGCTGCCTGCAATATCCCTCTCTCCCTTGGGCTATGTCTTTTCCTTTTCTATTGCTGTGACAAAGCACCATGACGAAGACAGAATACCAAAGAAAGCATTTACTTGAACTGATTTTCAGAGGGTTGGAGTCAGAGACGGTGAAGCAAGGGCATGGCGGCAGAACAGCTGAGAGCTCCCTACTCGATCTGTGAGCAGGAGGCAGTGAGAGCCAACTGGGAAGGTCGCCAATCTTTGGAGTCCCAGAGCCCACTCCTAGTGACACACCTTCTCCCTCACGCCTCCTAAACCTTCCCAAACACCTGCAGCAACTGGGGACCAAGCCTTCAAACCTAGGAGCCTATGCGGGCTGCTCCCACTCAAACCTCCACAGGCTGCTTTCACTCCCAGCATGATGCTCTCCATGGCAGAGAGACCAGGCTGGCACCTCTCAACGTCCTGGGGGCTCTACAACAACCCAGGCGTCCCATTTCCCAGCTTCACACAATGTCCTCTCACAGTTCTGCGGGGACTCCCCTGTCACACATTGCCTGGCCTCAATGGTTCTCTAAAACCACATAAGCAGAATCCATGATCCCCTTACTCTTCTTCCATCCTCCATGCCATCAAAGCCAGCACGGCATGGATGATGCTGCCAAGTGTGGCTATCTCCAGATGAAAGTGCAGCCGATCTCTCATCCTACAGAGCAGTGCTTTTGTTCCATCTCCTATCAGTCACTTTTCAATTCACTCCAAAGTTTCTCATCCCACTAGCAGAGGAGCTCTGCTTCCACCTCTGGTGCTTCATATAAAAACGATATCAGAATGACTCGCATCATACAAGACAGGCTAACCTGCTGTGATGAAGAGCCGCCAATGGCCGAAGAACAATAGCTTATGGAAAACATGTTTCCCGCACTCCACTGCCCTGAGTAAGGGACTAGGGCCCGGTGGACATCGGCTTCCCTGGTATATGACTTCTTTCCATACACATCCAAGATGGCTGCTCTGGGTTTGTATCATTTTCTAAATGGTGAGAAAGAAGAAAGGAGGAGGATGGCAAGCACCTTCTTCCTAAAGAAGGGATCCAGAAAGTACACCTATCACTACCCATCATGTCCCTCCAGCCAGTACTGGAGCGCATGGTCACGGCCAGCTTCAAGTCAAGAAAGGAAACCCAGTCTCTAGCAGAGTAAGATGTGCCCAGCTGTAACTCAAGAAGGCCTCATACTAAAAGAAGAGTCATGAAAAGACACATGGCTCTCTGCTACCCTGCCCAGAGACCAAAAATTATTAGGCTGCCTTTTAATATTCTTAATCATTCTCCGGACAGACAGACAGATAGCTGCCCATTCTCTTACTGTCACAGCTCAACAAGACTGTCCTCCAGTCACAATTTGACAAAGGTCATATAAAATGATATAAGCCCTTGCATTAGTAAAGGCCCTGTTATCTAGCTTATGGTGGGACTGTGATACAGTAGAATCTTGAAGGTGGAGCCAAATGGGAGGGCACAGACCATAGGGAGCAACCCTGAAGAGGATAGGAAGGATCCCACCTCTTTCAATCCCTTTCACATCCTGGCCATAGGTGAACGGCTTCACCATGAGCTTCAGCTGTGATTTTCTGACCCACCACCATAGCCCCAATGCTGGGGGCCAAACCATTATGGAAGAAAGTCAAGAACCTAAACAGACTTTCCTCTTCTGCAGTTGCTTGGCTCAGATATTTTGCTATAGTAACAGAGAGCTGGTTCCATACAGACTTTTCCAAACTCACTTCTGCCTTCTTGTACGAGTTTAACATGACTTTATTTGTTTAAAACTTTTCCAGCCTAAGAGAAAAAAAAATTCTCAAACACACTATAATTAGTAGAAACAATACCCCTTTTACTTATTAAAATGCACTTAGTGCACAAAAACAAATTTTGAAATATATTTAGATAATTATTTTTTTTCAACCATGTTAGCAAATCTATGCAAAAAGGAAGGGAAGAAAAGAATTTCTTTTTTTTTTTTTTTTTTTTTTTGGTTTTTCGACACAGGGTTTCTCTGTGTAGCTTTGCGCCTTTCCTGGGACTCACTTGGTAGCCCAGGCTGGCCTCGAACTCACAGAGATCCACCTGCCTCTGCCTCCCAAGTGCTGGGATTAAAGGCGTGCGCCACCACCGCCCGGCTAGAAAAGAATTTCTATAGGTATGGTTTCCACAAATGACAACTGATTTCAATAACTTAATTTGTTGGTCATCATAGTTAAGGAATATGTATTTTTAAAAATGAAACATAGGTATATGACAGGTAAAGCATTCTTTAGAGAACAATGTTTAAAAATAAAATAAGACAGATAACTTGAATGCTGTTTGCCTCACTAAAGGACTCATCTAAAGCTGCCCTTATTGAAACAGAAGTACTCAGTTCACGTTGAATGACTCAGTTTAAAGAAGCCACATAAAGAAACACACTCAATACATGAAGAAAGCACCCCTGACAGAGTCTTTAAAACCCTTGTACTTAGCAAGAAGATCTGAGACAGGATTCCCTTAAGCACAGTTTTTCCGCCAGTCATTAATTTAGCTAATAGGAAAGTGCCAGGTGTTCACAGTAATATTATCTCACTGGAGAAAAGCCTTGATACCCTGGTTGACTAATAAAGACCTCTGCTTCCACATAACTCCTGAATCACAGAGTTAGCATGCCCAGAACTGTCTTTAAACACATCAGCTCTTCTACATGTTCATGTCTCCATTCTTAAGTAACTATAGCCATATCTGTTTGACAATCTGACAAGGTTAACCTCAGCACTGTCAGCTCCGACGTTACATTTCATATGGAAGGATATCCACACATCATATATCACTTTCAATGACTGTACAGCATGGGAAAAGCCTACCTGACTGTACTCTTGAATTTATAGATGCTAGTGGCCACTAGCCTTTAGCACTAGCCTTTTCTTAAAATAGCAACTTTTTCTGAGCATTTCTAGGGTCTTTTTTCATCTTCTTAGCTCAAATGTATTTTATATTTGATCCAATCAAAAGAATCAGAGGATATACAACAATAAGGATATCATTATAGAAATCAAAAAGTCGGAGCTTCCTAAACCCCAATTTATCAGAGCTGTAAATCATATCCCAAAGGGGAACTTGGGGTAGTTGGCACACAATCAGGTCTAACCCAGCAGCAGTACAGGAAATACCTACAGATGCAGGGCTAACAACACCTGAGTGGTCACCACCTCAAGCAACATCTGTCAAGCATTTGTGTGACTTATCTGCAGAGTTCATATTTTAGAGAATTACACTCCTAAAAATAATCCTTAGTAAAACAAAAGGCAGCTCAATGGGGCTGGAGCAGACACTGGAGCCAAAACATTCAAGTAGATGGCCCAGGGCCACCTCCCAATGTTAGCAGCCTCCCTGATAGGTCTGAACCTGCGAAGGAGCCCCAGGAAGAGGGAAAGATGCTAGGGAGGTACTTGCTCTTTCTCCCAAATTCCTTCTGGTTTTGTTACTTTAAACCTTCTCTTCCTTTTTAAATCCCCCTCCCAAACACCGCTGTCTTGTCTGGATCAGCGATTCAGTCATCCAGAATCTGGCTCCTCTGAGTAACACGTATCTGTCTACTACACTGTCCGTGCACTGGAAACAGATCAGGAAACTGCGCTCCAGTCAAGCCTCAGCTCCGTGGGCAGCCCTGTCGTTCCAGCACTTTCAAAGCTGACACTGCCAGTTATCTCCACAAACACTCAAGGGCTCGCTGGTGCCAAACAGGATGGCCCTGCGAGGAAGTTCATGGACTGTAAATGTTATGTGGTGTCATAACAAGCAATTATGTGCCAAGACTCCTGGGCTGACATTAACCACTGAAAGACAACTTGGGAAATGTGGTGAGTCCATCCTCGTGAAACCGGAGCTCCCAGGGAGCACAGCATTTAACACTGCCACTCAGAAGCCTTTGGGGAGGAAAATCTGGATCTTTATAAAGCTGAAGATGTTAATCACAGACTCCCTTCTGTAACTCTGGACTCCAATAAATATGACCAGAGTCAGCACCCCAGCAAAGACAGCAGCTACGTTTACCACCTCCAGCATCTCTAGAACCCAAAACAAAGCAGGTCACTATAGTACAACGAAGAAGGACTCCAGGGTGCACCCACACCATCTGTACTGTCCTAGCTGAATGACAACATCTCACTGTGTGACAGGCAGCGGAGAAGGGCAGAGACAATGTGGAGGAGGCGACAGACATGGCAGCAACATGTATCCTGGTAAACAAAACTGCAAAGCTAGCTCCTTGCTTTATGTCTTTTCTCCCATATTTTATCCTACTTCAACACACCAGTTCATTCCTCCCGTTCTGGGTGTCTCAAATATTTAAATCAGAATCAAGTGAAAGAAAAATCTCATTAACAGGAACTTTCCATTAAAGATTTATAAAACGCACAAAAATGGCAGTTTGACAGAAGTCATTCAATCCCTGGCTCTCCTGCCATTCGGCCGACTCTAACAATAACCTCAAACACTCACAAGCACTGAGGCTTTCGCACACGCAGCCTCATTCAATCCTGATGGCAGCTCGGAGGGAGGCACAAGATTTCCACAGCAACCCAAGGCTGCACGGTCACTCGGCTGGCAGCGCCTGGGGAGTGAAACGCAAGCCTCATATTTAGTCATGCCCCGCCTACGCTTAACCTCACACCTGACATAATGAAGACACCCTTTCTGTCCACTCCAGCTCAAGTTCGTCCACCTTAGAGCATACACCCTTGCTGTTTTGAAAGGTGACTTTCTGAATGAATCACCGTAATGGTTGAGCAGACTGACTGCCTGAACCACCAGCCCGGCTACAAGCCAGGAGTCAGAGAAAGGGTCAGCAGCCAGCAGTTAGGAGGACGGAGCACTGGCTCCATCTGCTACGTTACAGAAGACCTAACTCACAGCACTGCGGACACGAGGAACTCAGCACACACTGCCATTATAAAAGGAGAGCGAACCAGAGCTGAAATCAAGGGCAAGGAATGCCTTCTCCTGATTTTTAGGGCAACTAGCTCACTCTGGTGGAGAGAAAACTCAACTACACAGCCACAGGCTTCCTCTCTCACCACCTCACACAACACTGCTGACACTAGAAGACAGGCTGACCTGCTGTATGAGCAAACTCCCCGAGACCACTTAGCTTAGCATTCATGACCCAAATTGCGTCCGCAATGCCGCATCTGCAGGTCTGTTGGCTGGGGAGGGAGTCTGACAGCATCTTAAGGGCACACATCAAACACAGCCACAGAACACACTGAAAACAACGGCGCACACACCCCTCCTCAGAACCAATAGTCTAGTTTCGAAAGTTACAATGGCCATTTTTCACTCGAACAAAGCTTCACCACAAAAGTACTTAATAAACTATTCTTAACGCCTATTATATCATAATCACTATACCACATGCTAAAAAAAAAAAAAAAAGAGGTGGCCAGCGGCTCCTGGACTGCTTGATGGTAATTTTTAGTTACTGATCCAGAAGAGACCATAACTACTTCAGTCAGACTGAGGTAGAAACAGCTCCTGTACTAGCAGTGAGGGCAGCAACTAAACCCCAAACGACTGCCAGCAACACAGCCTGAATGCTCCCCAATTGTGGGGAATATAACACAAGACAGCAGCCAGCGATTTCATGTACAAGAACAGGTGAATGGTCTGTGTATGCTCATGTGGAATCTTCATGTGGAATATGCTTCATGTTTCATCCTACAGGACAACCCAGAACGAAGACGGCAAGATCACAGCCACAGCGCCTTCGGTGTAGAGCATCTTAAAACAAATATTTAGATGTGGAGTCTGTACTTTAAAAACACCCCAGGCTAGGAATACAGCTGGGGGAAGGGATACAGCTCGGCAGTGAAGTATCTGTTTAGTATATATAAGGCTCTGGGTTTGATGGTCAACACAAAAATAAATTAATTTGAAATACACGCAAAACTGTTAACAATAATTGCTTTTACGAGGAGAAACTTGGGGAAGAGGGAAAGTGTGGTTGGATTTTTTTTTTTTTAAACTCTTTGGGGGCCCACCACCCAGCTCCCAAATAAATACACAGAGACTTATTCTTAGTTATGAAGGCCTGGCCTTAGCTTGGCTTGTTTCTAGCCAGATTTTCTTCCTTTCTTTCTTTTTAATTAAAATTTTCTTTTCATTTTACATACCAACCACTATTCCCCCTCCACTTCCCCCGCCTCCTACCCCCACCCACGCCTCACAAGGGGTAAGGCCTCCCTTGGGTATTTAACACAGGCTGGCTTACCACGCTGGGGCAGGGCCAAGCCCCTGCTGCGCCTCCCCCCCCCCCCCACTGCACAAGGCTGAGTAAGTCATGGCACCACAGGGAATGGACTTTAAAAAGCCAATTCATATACCCGGGATGAGTCCTGGTCCTATTGCCAGGGGACCCACAAACAGATCAAGCCACGTAACTGTCACCCTCATTCAGAGGGCCTCGTATGGTCCCATGCAGGCTCCCCAGCTGTCAGTCCAGAGTCTGTGAGCTCCCACTAGCTTGGGTCAGCTGTCTCTGTGGTTTTTCCCATCATGATCTATACCACCCTTGCTCCTATAATCCCTCCTCCCTCTGTTCAACTGAACTCCAGGAGCTTGGCCAAGTGTTTCTAGCCAGCTTTTCTAACTTAAATTATCCTGTTTCTCTTTAACTATGTTTTGCTTCTGGGTTTTTTACCTTTCTTTATTCTATTTCTTTATTATATCTTTCTTTCCTTCTTACTCTGTGGATGGCCGTGTGGCTGGGTGGCTGGCTCCTGGCATCCTCCTCTCTTTTTCTTGCTCCTTCCTCTTCCCTTTTCTCAAGCCTAGATTTCTATTTCTCCTCCTATTTATTCTCTCTGCCTGGCAGCCCTGCCTATCTCTCCTGCCTCATATTGGCTGTTCAGCTCTTTATTAAACAATCAGGTGATTTAGACAGGCAAAGTAACACAATTTCACAGAGTTAAACAAACACAACATAAAAGAATGCAACACATCTTTGCATTATTAAATGTTCCATAGCATAAACAAATGTAACATGCCTTAAACTTATATTCCATGAAAGGAGAGTTTATATTCCATTTAT